>NW_004443981.1:18264389-18292811 GCF_000243295.1 Trichechus manatus latirostris
GGCGCTCACCTGACAGGTGTGAGCACAGGTGAAAGGTCCCCGTGTAGACGGTGCCCCAGGCGGTGCTCACCTGACAGGTGTGAGCACAGGTGGAAGGTCCCCGTGTAGACAGTGCCCCAGGCGGTGCTCACCTGACAGGTGTGAGCACAGAGGTGAAGGAGGCGTGGAACCACCCGCACACTGTGACGGGGTCGGGGGCAGACCTGGGCCCCGGGACTCGGACTGCGTTATTGTTATCACTGTTATCATCATCACCATCGTGAAGGAAAACAAAGGGAAAGCGTTCTCTTCCCACTCTTCCCTGAGAAAGGAGAACAGGGGGGTTGGAACATGGTAGTTCCTGAACAGAATGGGGTAGTGGGCCAGACAGAACCCACAGGTGGGTTTACTTCACCTGCAGACTTGGGCTGGGGTCTTAGGGTGGGGAGGGGAGGGGAGGATGTTCAGGGCAGTGCCTGGAGCAGGGTGGGTCCATCTGCTGCCACTGAGCTAGGTCTGCCCTCTGCTGGTGCATGGCATGGGTGGGAGAGGGTGCCCACCCGGGGAACAGGCCTCATCTTGGGCTGGCCACTTGTCCTGGGCACACTGTTCAAGGCCAAGGAGTTTCACCGTGACCAGTACTGGCCAGCGGCCCCCAAGGGAGGGCTGGTGCCCACTGGAGCCCATGCTTACACCCAGACAGGGCCATCCGTGAGCCCCTCACTGGCCTGGTTCTGCCCTGGCCGATGCCATGCATAGCAGGACCCGCTTCTCTGCACTGTGTCCAGAAGGGTCGTTGTTGGCTCATGAACATCAGACTCTGCACGTGGGGAAAGAGAAAACGTGGGGCGGGGAGAGCTGGAATTGCCCAGAGAGGGCAGTACCAATGGCACTGAGTCAGCGGCCACCAGCAAAGCCCACGGAGTGGGGGCTGCCACAGGGAGGCACGGCCAGGCTCGACGCAGGCCCCACTGAAGCCACACCGCAGGATGGGCCTGCCCATCAGAGAGGAAGTGCAGACTGCACATGGATGGGCTGGCAATGAGCTCTCCCAGGGAAGACCGTGTGCAGCTGGATCCGGGCAGAGCCTCTGCCACGCCCGAGGCAGAATGACTCGTGATGTGGCCTAGCCAGGGCACCCTAGCCCTGGCCCTGGGATGGGCGCAGTGTTGTAGGAACTGCATACGCACCCGTCACCGCAGCTGAGCCTCATGTCTGAGCATCAGGTTTGCCGACGCTGCAGGAATAGGCCTGGGGGGCCCTGGCTCCAGGACCACAATCCCAGGTTGCTGGGTCACTGGAGGGAGCCCTCTGCGCTCGGAAGGGCTTGCTCATCAGACCTGGGATTCCGCTCTTCTGTCTGAGAGGGGCCCGAGCTGACCCCGCCCCTCCCTGCAGCAGCATCATTGGGTGCAGGAGTGCCCCCTGAGCTCCCACGGGCTGTGCAGGCCTGTGCCGACAGGACAGACCAACGGCCTTGTGGGGGCATGGTCAGGGCGAATGCCAGAATATTCCCTGGAAGGTTGGGGCCGAGGGGAATGCTTCGATCCTGTGCCTGGCCTGGCCAGCTGAGGCGAGCAGAGAGGCACCAGCACCAGGCAGCCCCTGGACCTGGAGAGTGAGCCCTTTCCTGTCCAAGCCACTCATCCCCTGCTGGGCCCCTGCCGGCCCTGTGCTGGCCCCCACCAGCCCCATGTCGGCACCTGCTGGCTCCATGTTGCCCCTGCCAGCTCCCGCCAGCCCCACACTCCTGCAGTGACCCCAGCTGGTCTCGACAGCAGTACAGACGATCCTCTCTACACCTCTTCCTTCCTGGCCTCTCGGAAGGGATCAAGGGTGCAGGCCAGGGCACACCATGGGGGGTGGAGGGGGAATGGATGTGGCCCTGAGTGGACAGGCCCTCTGGCCCCAGTGGGTGGGGGTGCCACCTGGCGAGGGTGCAGGAGGAGGCACCCACAGAGCTGCCCGCTGGCCCCCTGCTCAGTTCCTGCTGTGTGCTCAGAGGGTCTGTTCTGATGAGAGAGTGCTAACTGGATCTTTTCCTTCCTCTTAGCCCCGACGAAGAGTCCTCCCAAAAGTTCATCCCCTTTGTCGGGGTGAGTACTGCTTTGGTGTGGAGGTTGAAACTTGGCTCTGCGCACCTTCCAGTGTTTGGGCGACTTTATTTGCTTGGTAAACTGTAGCTAACCTGCGTAATGCCTTTGGTGTCAGTCTTTTTTGGGGTCAGTTTCATATATTCCAGAACCTTCTTCACACATTTGAGCTGAGGACATGCCTTTAAACCGTCCCATCTTACAGCATGTAGTTTCTCCCGCGTTTGAGTGGGAGCCGGCCCAAGGCTTGTAGGTCCTCCCTGGTTTGCTGACCATCAAGCAGAACAGACCGTTTGGGGTGACGGTGCCCCAAGTCATAGTGTCCACCTCTCAGTCCTGTCCCGGGCATTGGAGCATGTGTCACATGGCGCCAACCAGGGACCTGGCTTTATGGGGCCTGCTCAGGGGACTTGGCGCTGGCCTCCATGCATGACCAGGTAGGCGGCACCTCTGAGGACTCCCATTGCCCAGGACCAGCGCACACGGGGCACTTCTGTCCTCTTAAGAGCCACGGAGACAAGCAGGGCACCGATTGTGCTGGTTTGCTCAGGACAGGACTACTAGCTGCTTGCTGTCAAGTCTGCTGACTCACGGCGACCCCAGGTGTCAGGGTCGACCTGTGCTCCACAGTTTCCAGTGGTTGAGTTTTCAGAAGTAGATCTCCAGGGCTTTCTTCTGAGGCACCTCTGGGTGGACTTTAACCTCCAACCTCTCAGTTAGGGGCCAAGTACATGAATGATTTGCACAACCCAGCGACTCCTGGACAGGACAAGTGACTTGTAAATTTGAAGGTTCATTTTCACTGGCGCCTGCAGGCCCTCTCTCCTCCGTCTGCACATTCTTACCACCTCGTCATCACTTCAGAGGGCCCCACTGTGGGTGTGACTGTGTGGACACCAGCCAGGGTGTCTGCTGTGAGACCAGAGAGCGGCCTGGTGGGTGGGGCTGGTGGTGTTGGCCTCCGCACCTCAGTTTCTCCTGTGCTCCATGCTGTGGTTGCGTCTCCTGCTGAGGGGTCTGGGGCATTGCCGGGTGTTCCTGGGAGGGGACAGGACACATCCAGAGCAGCGGTGTCCCTAGAATTTTCCGTGATGGCGGAGATGCTTGGTGCATCCAGGGCGGCCACCCCCAGCCACATGTGACCCCTGAGCACTTGACATAATTGATTTAAAGTCATGGAACCACTTGTGGCCAGCGGCCACAGCATTGGACAGCACAGGTCTAAAACATTGCCTGTCAGCCGACAGCAGGGTTTTGGAGCAGTGCCTGCCTCTGCAGCTGCAGTTCCCGCCAGGTGCCTGGTGGGGCCCCCCTAGCTGGACTGCAGGCTCCCTGAGCTGCCGACTTGCTCGGGTTGGTAGGCTTTCTCTTGCCAGCACCTCATCTCAGGTCGTCTGGGGCTGGTTGGTTTGCTGCTGTCCTGGGATCCAGAGTCTTGGCCTTTGGGAGAGGGCCAACCCCACAAGGCCTCTGGGGCATCTCCCTGTTGTAGGCCACGTGTGTGTCCAGGGCCAGGCCATGGGCTGGGGGTGGCTTGGACACGGGTCAGTGCCCTGTTAATGCAGGGTGGCATGGGAGCGTGTCCCCCAGTATGATGAGGTCTTCTGATCATGCTGCTTGCAGAGGGAGGGTTCCTCTGCCGTGGCTGAGCCATGGCCTCCCACAGACCCGGGTGCTGTCGGCCCCATGTGCTGCCCTGAGCTCAAATCCCATCCACATGTAGGGGCTGGAGCCTGGGGCTCTCGGGTCATGGCTGTCAGGAGCAGAAACAGGAGCCTAGTAGCTGAGAGGCCCACAGCCACAGCCGCCTCCCTCCCCAGCTGGCTCTGCGTTGCTTTCTAGGTTGTGAAGGTTGGCATAGTGGAGCCGTCCTCTGCCACGTCAGGTAACCACCCCCCTGCACCCTCTGGGGGACGCCTCGTCCTGGCGGGAGGGAGCCCTGAGCCCAGGAGGTGGCTGCCTGCCTGCAGCACGCCTCCTGCAGGGAGGACCACCCGCTCCATGGCTCACACGCTGGCTGACCGTGGAGGGTCTGCGTCAGCTGTAGGCAGAGCTGCCAGCGCTCCCTGGGGTGTCCCATCTCCTCGCCCAGTCCTGGCCCCCAGGGCCCCGTGGCTGCCCCAAGGCAGAGCAGCGGGCAGGGGCTCACTTCCTGCCCCCGACTCCTCCCCAAAGGTGACTCCGACGATGCAGCCCCATCCAGCTCCAGCGTGCTCTCCTCCACCCCGCCGTCCATGTCTCCAGCTGCCAAAGAAGCCTCGCCCACCCCGCCCTCATCCCCGTCTGTGAGCGGCAGCCTGTCTTCCCCCAGGTAAACGGCTGGCCGCTCTTGGCCCAGCACCTGGCCCTGCACCCCACAGCCTCGTGGCCCACCCCACCTGCTCATAGGAACAGTCGCCCTGTGTCCCCACTCTGAGAGTGCTGGTTGGAGTGTGCTTAGGTGATATGGATTTTGCCTTGGGAATTTTCTGCCACCTCTTATGATCAGCTGCACCCCACGCCTGGGGCTGGCAGGCTGGAACCAAGGAGTGGCCAGGCTGCTCGGGCCCTGAGGGTGGGCTCAGCACTGGCCACTCAGGCTGGGCCGGAGCAGGATTTACTGTGAGAAGATGTGAAAGCTGATGAGGTCTTAGGGAGAGACCCCCTCTGACAGTGACGAAGCTATACCTAGGTTGCTTCTGGATCCCAGCGAGCAAAACCACTTACCCACTCGGAGCCTCCCCACCCAAGCAAAGCTGCACTTGGGGGGGCCAGCCGCACAGGGGCAGCCACCAGGTCTCCGTGGTGCCGTTTATGTGGGACGTGTGGATGCTAAAAGGGCCACTGTGGCTAATTAACCCAGGACCCCAGGCACAGGCTAGGGTGACCCAGGGGATGCGGGGGACATAGGCGGGAGTGCTTGTCACCGCATCAGGCAGCCCCCAGCTGAGGACCCCTCGCGGCCCCATGGGGCGGTGAGGCCGCCCTGCCCTCCCCATGGTGGGCAGGACGGCCTCCGCGCCATGTGAAACAGCCCCACCCCCACTCCCCACCCCCCGCTTTTCCGCAGCCAGGGCGTCGGCGCCGAGCTAATGGGGCTACAGGTGGATTACTGGACGGCGGCTCAGCCTGCGGAGAAAAAGAGAGATGCGGAGAAGAAAGACCTGCCCACGGCAAAAAACACGCTCAAGTGCACTTTCCGGTCCCTCCAGGTCAGCAGGCTGCCCAGCAGCGGCGAGGCCACGGCCACGCCCACCATGTCCATGACCGTGGTCACCAAGGAGAAGAACAAAAAGGGTGAGGTGGGAGGCTGGCAGGTTGTGGGGGTGGCCAGTGGGCCCCTGCGCCCGCCTGGGGAGCGTGACTGTGCCACCAGTGCCGCCGGCGCCACCGGGGGGTGGGGCTCCTGTGAGCCTGCCCCGGAAGACAATGCAGCACAGCATGGCCCCCTTCCCCACTAGTGATGTTCTTGCCCAAGAAAACGAAGGACAAGGATGTGGAGGCCAAAAGCCAGTGCATCGAGGGCATCAGCCGCCTGATCTGCACCGCCAAGCACCAGCAGAACATGCTGCGGGGTGAGTTGCGTGAGTTGGAGAGGAGAGGTGGGGCCACAGGGAGTGAGGGCGGGGCCACAGGGAGTGAGGGCGGGGCCACAGGGAGTGGGGGCGGGGCTGGAGTGGAGGGGCGAGGCCACAGGGAGGGGTGGGGCCGGAGGGGAGAGGCGGGACCACAGGGAGAGGGGTGAGGCAAGAAAGGAGAGGGGCGGGGCCTGAGGGGCGGGGCCACAGGGAGAGGGGTGAGGCAAGAAAGGAGAGGGGCGGGGCCTGAGGGGCGGGGCCACAGGGAGAGGGGTGAGGCGAGAAAGGAGAGGGGAGGGGGTGTGGTCTGAGGGGACTGGGCCCCAGGGAGAGGGGTGAGGCTTGAAAAGAGAGGATGGGGTGCAGGGAGAGGGCCAGGCCCTCAAGAACTAGAGAACGGGGTCACTCCTCCCGGTGATGTTCACACAGGGCAGGAGGCTGATCACTGCAGGGCGTGGGAAGAGGCCCATTGGTTTTGCTTGTAAAACGGGAAAATTAAGCCAGAGCAAACATTGAGACTGCATTTTTAATTCACCAAACGAAAATGCTTGTTTTGCTAAAAAATGTGTATTATGTAACTTTCTAGACATTTTGATAAAGTACTTATCTGCGTCTAACAGTTCAAATTCCAAGACATAATTTCTCTGCTGCTTCTGCTTTTTTAAAAAATGGGTTTGTACATTTCAAACTGTCCTTTTAAACGATGCTCTGCAGTTGATTGATTCGGGATTGGTAACTCTCAAAGGCTGTGTCCGTGAGCCTGAGGACCCCTCTAGTGGAAGTCACCTGTCTGCCTCCTCTGGTGGTTTCCCGGTGGGGGGCACATTTACATCCTCAGGATCCCCACCCAGCGAGGTGATGCAAGCTTAGATGATCCGAGTCCACTGCTTGCGCGTTCCCTGCAGTTGGCTGCCACAGCCCACTGGTGCTCGGTCTCCCTCCCTCCCTGCAGCCTCTTGGAGGTCAGCTTTGAGTCCTGGGGGGCAGGCAGGAGAGTGTCTGTCAAGCAGGTCCTCCCCTGCTGGCCCAGTGCTGAACGGAGGTGGCTGTCCCCCCAGCCTCAGGCTGCTCCCTGCGGAGGGCCCCTCTCCCCGCCCCGCCCAGAGGAGTGTCTGGCTCACCCCTTTGCAGCAGCCAGCGGCTCAGGCGGCTCTCGTCTGCCCGCAGTTCTCATTGACGGGGTGGAGTGGAGTGACGTCAAGTTCTTCCAGCTGGCAGCGCAGTGGTCGTCCCATGTCAAGCACTTCCCCATCTGCGTCTTTGGACACTCCAAGCCCGCCTTCCAGCTCCCGCCACCCTGAGGATGGAGCCAGCAGAGAGTCGTGCAGGGACAGTGCCGGGCCGCCGCCCACCTAGCACCCTGCCCTGCGAGGCCGCCACGCCGGGAGCCCCTCAGCTTTTCTGTTAACATTTCAGTTTACTACAGAGACAGACGCTTACACAGAGAAACGGTCTTCAGTATGAATGTACTTACAAGCCTGGAAACTAACGGGGCGGCTCCTGTGCAGGGAGCTGAGTACTACTCTGCTTATTAACCAGAATGTTCCGCAGGGGTGCTGGGAGGTCTGAGCGGACACTGTTGAGCTTGGAGAATCAGGTGAGGTGGCTTTGGCCTTCAGGAGCTCCTACCCAGAGCCCCACAAGCAGGAAGGGTTCTTGCCTTCACATCTTTCCTTCATGATAAACAGGCCTCTGCTTTCTCAGGTAGCCAGAATGCAGGAGGGCAGCCGCCCGTCTGCACAGGTGAGGGCCCACTCATCTGCACAAGCGCGAGCCCATTGTCTTCACAGCTGAGAGCCCACCTGTCTGCACAGGTAAAGGACCCACCTGTCTGCACAGGTGAGGGCTCATCTGTGCAGGTGAAGGGCTGCCCATCTGCACAGGTGAGAGCCCACCTGTCTGTGTAGGTAAAGGGCCTACCTGTCTGTACAGGTGAGAACCCACCTGTCTGCACAAATGACACTTGGTGGCCAGAAGCCGAGGGTCACAGCTAGGGAGCGGTGTGTCCTGTGAGACAGGGACATGCCTGCTGGGCCTTGTGTTGGGGAGAGTGCTTAGGTACAACGTGGAGGGCAGTCTTAGCCCAGCCCTGTGCCCAGGGCCACCAGGTTCCCCTTTTGTCCAGACCCTGCCTGACAGACCCTCCCCGAGTGCTGCCCGCTCATGGTCCCCAGTCAACTCCAGCCCCACGAGGCAGTGGAGATTTTATAGTCGCAGATATTTTTAATGCTTTTAAATACATGTTACAATGTAGCTGCCAAACAGATATTGCTCTTCTGAAGTCCAGTGCCCGCTGGGGCCCGGGCAGCCAGCAAGATGCCCACGCCCTCATGCCTCCACGCCCCTACACCACCTCACACCGCAGGCCCTCTCAGGATCTTCCCGCACCCTTGGGCTGTTCTGGAAAAACACTGCTGTGCTTCTGTGTGCTCATCTGGCTGCCCAAACTCAGCCAGTGCAAGGGCCTCTGGGTCTGTAGGCAAAGCTCCTGCAGCCCCGGGTGGTCCCAGCCGAGTGTCCCAGACGCCAGCCTGGGAATTGGTGAGACACTGCTGGGGTCACCCGGGGCTCGCTCCCTCATCCCCAGCTTGCCCTCTGCTGGCCGCCCCCCCCCCCAATCCTCTGTTGGCCCAGGGTGCCTGGGTTGAGATTCAGGATTGTGGCGAATGTGGGGACAGGTACCAGGTGTGTGTGTCTCACCTGTACAATCGTGGTCAACAAAGGCTCAGGCTGGTCTGACTAGAGGTACCAGCCTGTCTGGGCCGGGAGTGCAGCCCCAGTGCCCCCTGCAGGGGCTCAAGAGCCTGAAGCACACCTAGGGCCGAGTTCCTATCCTGGGAGCAGGTCCCAGCCTCCACCTGTCCACCTCCACTGGCCACCCATGATGAGGTAGTGGGGACTCCTGCAACCCCAGGTCTCCATAGGAAGAGCCCACCCAAGTGGGCCTCCCCTGGGACACAGCAGGCCCGTACAATGAGTCTCAGGCCTGGTTTCCTAAGATGAATTGTCACTGAAGGGTGTGACTGGACACAGTGCCAAATGTAGGATGGGCACAGCCACTCCCACCCTGCAGAGCACCGACTGCATGCCAGCAGCCAGCGTCACTAAGGGTCCCCACCTTCTCTGGGGTGAGAGATGTTCCTTTTCTCTCACCTGTGACTACCTGCTTACCTGTGCCCCCCCCCCATGCTTTGGAAACCAGCCCTCAGGTGTGTGTGGCGTTGAGAGGTGGGGCCTCTTCACCTCTTGTAGACACACAGGCATCTCAGCCCTAGCCTGGCCCCCAGCTGACCCTCGCAAGACACCGCTGGCCGCTCTCAAATAGCAGGCCCTGGGCGGGCTCTTTCCCGGCCCGCCTTGCTGGGGTATCTCATGAGAAGAAAGCACACTGGGGGTCTGGGGTGCGATCCCTGTTTGTGGCCATATGGGACGGGCCTGTGGGGCTACGTGGAGGCCGGCCTTGGTGCCCTCCCAAAGAGAGCCCCTCGTTGCTGAAACACACCTCTCCCAACATCCCCACGCCTGTGCCAGGAGACCAAAGTGCACCCTAGGTCTCTGCCCAGCCAGGCCAAGGAGGCCTGGGCGAGGGTGCCGGCCACTGTGCCCACGGCAGCAGGGGCTTCAAACACTCAGAACCAGCTCTGGTTCCTGACCCTCTCCCCTTTCCCCAGCGTCCCCACCAGTGGGCTTCAGGACCGGTTTACTTCTCTGTGGGTGTCTTTCCAAAGGTCATTAATAGGAAAGAGATGGAGGTGATGATGCCCCCAACTTAGCTTTCTGGCAGCGGACTGTTCCACCCACTTGGCTGAGGTCCTCAGGAGCTCTGATGGAACCCTCTCCCCCCATAGCCTAGCTCCCCACTGACCCCGGCCCACTCACACCATGCCCTGCGCTGGGGGAGGTTTCGCAGACGGGCACCTGCGACCCACCCGGAGACCAGGCCATGCTCACCCCTGTGCCTCGGTTTCCCCATCAGTTAAAAGGGGGATGGTAACACCTCCCCTGCCTACCTCATGGAGCTGTTCTGAGGATACACGGAAAAGCACTTTGTCCCCTCAAAAAAAGATGACGTAGAAACCAAAACAGCCTGTGACTGAGCCGGCGGACGCAAGCCCTGCGGTGGTGCGTGGGAGGTGCACCCAGGAGAGGGGGGCCCCAGGGCAGCCGGCAGCCCTCAGAGCGGGGTCCTCGGGGTGGGGGGGAGGCAGCGGGCTGTCTGGTTAGCTCCAGGGTGGCCGGCCTGGGTGCGTGAGCGGCCAGCGGGTCCGAGCGGGCAGGCCCGTGGCACCGGCCCTGGCCTTGTCCAGACGGCTTCTGTGAGAACGGCCGCCCCGCTTCCCAACCCGCCGCGCAGGGCACCCCGCTGGGGCGGAGGCCCGACCCTGCAGACCCCTCCCCGCCCAGCCTGCGTTGTTGGGTTTCTAGTTGTATGTGTTGCTAGTTTCTCTTTTTGCTTTTTTAATGGAAAACAGGATTAGTGTAAATAACTTTTTGGAGAACAGATTCTAATCTGTCACGTTGGTGACTATGTGGACTATTTTAAGGTGCTGATGCGACACTAATAAACCTGGAGGGCCACCCCCAGGGTCTTCCCTCGGCTATTGTGTGATTCCTCCTCGTGACCGCACGGGCCACCCCTCGGCCTGCCCCCGCCCTGGGGTCTCCGAAGGCTGCGGGGTGGGGCCGAGAGGAGGGTATGCCTGCCTGGTGCCCCCTGTCGGCGGGAGGCCAGGACGCAGGCACGGGGCGGACCGGAAGTGGAAGCGGAGGGGCGGGGCCTACAGAGCGGAAGTTCCGGCGGGCCTCGCTGGACGATTGTGGGGCCGACTACTCCTATTCACCCACCTCTAAGCCCGAAGTGGACTCACCGCTTCTACCCCACTGACCCCTCCCTGAAGCCGCAGTGGACCCCAACCCACCCCCTCTGGCCCCCCCCAAACTGGCGGGGGACAGGCGCACCTGGGCCGTACTGGACCCCCACCTCCTGCTGATCCACCCAACCCGCAGTGGATCCCCGCCGCCTCCCACTGCTGATTCCCCAGACCCCCAGGGGCGCCCCACTCCAGCCCCCGGGTACCCCCAGACCTGCCGTGGTCCCCTTTCGGAACTTAAACCCTGTGCCCCTGCTGTTCCTCCAAGGCCCCCTGGTGGCCCCCTGCTGACCCTCTGCCCTCCAAGGGACTCCTCAGCCGGCTCCTGCCCGACAGCGCAGACTCCCTGCGGAGGGGCAGGTGGGGTGGGGTCCACTCCGGCTTCTTCACCCACTGGGATCTGCAGCCCTGCCTTGGGGTGCGGCCTGAACCGGGCCGAGGTGAGCGTCACAGTTGGCGGGGCGCTCAGGGCGGGTGGAGGGAGGCCCCCTCCACCCCGCGCTGGACCCTCATTCCTCCGATGCTCCCGAAGCATCTGTACACCAGGCCAGGCAGGGTCCTGGGAAACTGCCAGAAGAGGTATCCAGTCTTAGATGGGACAAGTGTTGACCGAGGGCGGATGCCTGAACAGAGGTTGGGTGGCCTCTGGGACCAGGAGGGCAGAGGTTTGAAGTCTGACAAGGGTAGAGGGCCACAGGGCTTGGGGAGCCCCAAGGGCAAGCCTGCAGTAGCAAGGCCTGCAGAGGTCGGTCAGCTGGGGGACAGAGCCCGGGAAGAGGGCCAGAGGCTGGGGATTCCTAAGGGGGAGTCTGCGGGAGCCAGGCAACCAGAGGTCAGTCAGCTGGGGAGAGGGCCGGAAGCTGCACGTGCAGAAGTTTGGACGCCCTGTGGAGAAAAGTGGCATTTGGCCTCAGGACGCCCAACAGCATCTGACCAGTGGCTTGTAGGTGGCCCCAGAGAGAGCCATAAACTGCCACCACCTGCATCTGGGACCCAGGTAGCTGTGAGGGCCAGGTGGCCTTGGGAACCTGCACCACCCAATCCTTGTCCTTCCTCCAGAGCCCCAGAGGTACAGACCAGTAGCCCACTAGGGCTAGAGATGGATGACAGAAAACAGTCGTGGAAGGGCCCCCTGGAGCAGAAGGCAGAGGCACTGTACCCCCCAGAGTACAGGCAGCCCTTGACCCAGGGGGGGCCGGCGGCAGCCTGGAGCCAACCCGGGGTACAGAGCAGTGCCCAGGAGGGACTGCAGACTCAGGACTGGGTAAGCAGAAGGAAGCCCAGTCCACCTTACCCCACTCTTCTCTCTGGGCATCCCAGGAACTGGCTCTGCAGTGGGGCCCTCTGGAGCCCAGGTGAGGGGTGACTGATGACTGACACCTCATATCACATTGAGACCCTCATGAGAAACACTCTGGCACTGGGGAGCCTATGGGTGTCAGCTTCATTCCTGAAAGCTTGTGTCGGAACTGAGGTGGACTTATGTCCTTCCTGCTCTGTTAGGGCGCTGCGGGGGGTGAGGGAGAAAGAGGATCCCAGAACTACTCGACAGTCACCACGGGCCTCTTGGTTGGTCCCCGGAGCCCAGATGCCCGAGGGCAGCCGAGAGGGTGCCACGTGCTGGCGATGGACTCCTCGGCTTCCAGGAAGATGGGACAGGCAGTCAAGATCAGGGACACACTACGCAGGTCGCCTGCTGTGCTGAGGGCCCTCAGTAGGGGGGATGGGGCGAGGAAGGGGGCCACGAGGATGCTGTGGCCATGTGTGTTGCTGTGGGTAACGGTCTGAGTGGGTGAAGCCGGAGCAGGGGAGCTATGTGGGGGAGCCCCACTGAGGAGGTGGGTGGCAGAGGAGGGGTTTGGACATAGGGATGCCCTGGATAGAGAGCGGTGGAGGGCAGGAAGGGGTCCCAGACACATCTCTACCAAATCCCCAGTTGCTGGCGTGGGGGACCCACTGCCTGGTGTCAGTTCCCTGTGGAGGCAGTGGCATTATCACCTGCTTCCTCCCTCCACTGCTCCCAGCCCTGGGGGAAATGCTACCACTGGCTGCAGCCAGAGGCACAAGGGACGCACCTAGCTGCCCGCTCTCTGACTTTATCCTGTGAGGTGGCCCCCTGTTGGTCGTGTCCAAGGCTTCTGCCCTCGGCCTGCCCATGGCATGGAATGCTCTTCCTCAGGCTCTTGCCAGGGCTGGCCCTTCTCCAGCATCACCTCCCAGAGCCTCCTGCACAGCGAACGGAACACAACCTCCCTCGTTTCTTCCATCCTGCTCCCATCCCAGCCTGAGCCCCACCAGCACCGTGGTCACCTGCCCTGTTCACTGAGTATCCCCAGCACCCACCTGGTGCCAGACACTGTGCACAGAAGGGGCCGACCTAGGGCAGAGAGCTTTCTCCAGAGCTGACAGAGAGAACCTCCACCTGGAGCTGGCACCCTGAATTCACACTTCTAGCCTCCTAAACAGTGAGAAAATAACTGTTTGTCAAAGCCACCCCCTGGTGGTTTTCTGTTGTAGCAGCACAGATTAGCTAAGACAGGGTACAAGACGAATGTCCAGAAATCAGCAGGCTCTAACTATGGAAACAGCAGACGTTAGAAAATACATGAATGGAAAAAGTTGGCTTACGTTTAGCAACAGAAACAGAACAAAAAATAAGCAAAACCCGTCTGAGGAAAACTTTAAAACAGTCCCAGAAGATTAAGGGGAGACTTGGATAAGGGAGGGATGCCCAGGCTTTTGGATGGGAAGACTCAACAGCACGGGAGAATTCTCCCTAAGGCATCATATGAATTTAATGTAATCACAACAAAAATATTGAAAGGTTGTTTTTCAATCCAGCAAACTGTCTGAAGTTCATAAGGAAAAACAGACAAGAATAACCCAATGCCTTCAGCCCCAGCAGCTATTCCATCACGTTGCAAAGCTTCAGAACTGACAGAAAATCTCAAAGTTGACCAAATACCCACAGACACTTCTTGTTGTTGTTAGGTGCCATTGAGTCAGTTCCGACTCATAGTGACCCTGTGTACAACAGAATGAAACACTGCTTGGTTCTGCGCCATCCTCACAATCATTGTTAGCTTGAGCCCATTGTTGCAGCCACTGTGTCAATCCACCTCATTGAGGGTTTTCCTCTTTTTCGCTGACCCTCTACTTTACCAAGCATGATGTTCTCCAGGGACATGTCCCTCCTGAGAACATGTCCAAAGTGTGTGGGATGTAGTCTCGCCATCCTTGCTTCTAAGGAGCACTCTGGCTGTACTTGTTCTAAGACAGATTTGTTTGTTCTGACTCCGTGGCATATTCAATAGTCTTTGCCAACACCATAATTTAAAGGCATCAGTTCTTCCATCTTCCTTATTCATTGTCCAACTTTCACAAGCATACGAGGCAACTGAAAATACCATGGCTTGGGTCAGGCGCACCTTAGTCCTCAAAGTGACATCTTTGCTTTTCAACCCTTTAAAGAGGTCTTTCGCAGCAGATTTGCCCAATGCAATATGTCCTTTGATTTCTTGACCGCTGCTTCCATGGGTGTTGATTGTGGAGCCAAGTAAAATGAAATCCTTGACAACTTCAATCTTTTCTCTGTTTATCATGATGTTTCTTATTGGTCCAGTTGTGAGGATTTTTGTTTTCTTTATGTTGAGGTGTAATCTATACTGAAGGCTGTGGTTTTTGATCTTCATCAGTAAGTACTTCAAGTCCTTTTCACTTTCAGCAAGCAAGGTTGTGTCATCTGCATCTCGCAGGTTGTTAATGAGTCTTCCTCCATTCTGATGTCCTGTTCTTCGTATAGTCCAGCTTCTCAGATTATTTGCTCAGCATATAGACTGAATAGATATGGTGAAAGGATACAACCCCAACGCACACCTTTCCTAACTTTATACCGCGCAGTATCTCCCTGTTCTGTTCGAACAACTGCCTCTTGATCTGTGTACAGGTTGCTCATGAGCACAATTAAGTGTTCTGGAATTCCCATTCCTTGCAATGTTGTCCGTAATTTGTTATGATCCACACACTCGGATGCCTTTGTATAGTCAATGAAACACAGGTAAACATCTTTCTGGTATTTTCTGCTTTCAGCCAGGATCCATCTGACATCAGCATTGATATCCCTGGTTCCATGTCCTCTTCTGAATCCAGCTTGAATTTCTGACAGTTCCATATTGATATAATGCTGCAGCTGCTTTTGAATGATCTTCAGCAAAATTTTACTTGTGTGTGATATTAATGATATTGTTTGACAATTTCCACATTCTGTTGGCTCACCCTTCTTGGGAATAGGCATAAATATAGATGTCTTCCAGTTGGTTGGCCAGGTAGCTGTCTTCCAAATTTCTTGGCATAGACAAGTGAGCACTTCGACTGCTGCGTCCATTTGTTGCAACATCTCAATTGATATTCCATCAATTCCTGGAGTCTTGTTTTTCGCCAGTGCCTTCAGTGCAGCTTGGTCCGCTTCCTTCGGTACCATCAGTTCCTGATTATATGCTGCCTCCTGAAATGGTTGAACGTCAGCCAATTCTTTTTGGTACAGTGACTGTGTATTCCTTCTATCTTCTTTTGATGCTTCCTGCGTCATTTAATATTTCTCTGTAGACTCCTTCACTATTGCAAGTTGAGACTTGAACTCTTTCCTCAGTTCTTTCAGCTTGAGAAATGCCAAGCGTGTTCTTCCCTTTTGGTTTTCTATCTCCAGCTCTTTGCACATGTCATCATAATACTTTACTTTGTCTTCTCGAGCTACCCTTTGAAATCTTCTGTTCAGCTCTTTTACTTCATCATCTCTTCCTTTTGCTTTAGCTACTCAATGTTCAAAAGCAAGTTTCAGAGTCTCTTCTGATATCCATTTTGGTCTTTTCTTTCTTTCCTGTCTTTTTAATGACCTCTTGCTTTCTTCATGTATGATGTCCTTGATTCATTCTACAACTCTGCTGGTCTTTGGTCATTAGTGTTCAACACGTCAAATCCATTCTTGAGATAGTCTCTAAATTCAGGTGTGATATACTCAAGGTCGTACTTTGGCTCTCGTGGACTTGTCCTAATTTTCTTCAGTTTCAACTTGAACTTGCATATGAGCCACTGATGGTCTGTTCCACAGTCAGCCCCTGGCCTTGTTCTGACTGATGATATTGAGCTTTTCCATCATCTCTTTCCACAGATGTGGTCAGTTTGATTCCTGTGTAGTCCATCTGGCGAGGTCCACACGTATAGTTGCTGTTTATGTTGTTAAAGAATGTATTTGCAATGAATAAGTCGTAGATCTTGCAAAATTCTATCATGCGCTCTCCTGCATCGTTTCTATCACCATGGCCATGTTTTCCAATTACCAGTCCATCTTCTTTGTTTCCAACTTTCACATTCCAATCACCAGTAATTATCAATCCATCCTGATTGCATGTTTGAACAACTTCAGACTGAAGAAGTTGGTGAAAATCTTCACTTTCTTCATCTTTGGCCTTAGTGGTTGGTGCATAAATTTGAATAAGAGTCGTATGAACTGGTCTTCCTTGTAGGCATATGGATATTATCCTGTCACTGACAGCGTTGTACTTCAGGATATTTGTAGTCAAATCTCTCACTGAACATCAACATAAACTCCAAATGTATCAGTGGTTTAAGTGTGAAGAGATGACGCCATAAACATACTAGAAGAAACCCTGGACGAAATCCTTCAGCGCTGTGGTGTAGGGCCTTTTAAACTAAGCCTCAAGGTTCAAAAGCCATTTAAAAAAAAAAAAATGAATACATTTAACCACATGGGGAAAAAAACAAAACAAAAAACCTCCCGAGGTAGAACACATGCCAGGAGCAAAGTCGAAAGATAATCAGCACACTGGGGGAAAATTTTAAACTCCTATTTCAGAAAAAGGCCCACTGTGCTAATACATAAAGAATGAGGTATCAAAAACAACCAGCAGTCGGGTGTTTTACAGAGGCAAAGGACAGAAACAAACACTTCACACAACAGGAAATACAAGAATTCCCTCTTCATCCAAAAAGACATTCAGCTTCCATCACAAAGAAACACAAAGTGAAGCAATGCTGAGATCCCACTTTTTACCTATCACATTGGCAAAAATCCAAAAGCACCACCACACCCTTTGGGCAAAGATATGGGGAGGCAGGACTCCCAGCATGGCTGGTGGGAGGTCGTTTGATGCCTAAGGGGTCTGCGGCACTCACCTCTGATCTGGCAGCAACCCCACATGTGGGCGTTTATACACAGATACAGCCCTCACAGAGTGTGACACGCAGCAACATTGTTGACGATGGCAGAGGCTGGAAACACTGAGGGTCACCAAGAGGAAATGCTTCCATAAATCAAAGTCCGTCCACACTGTGCAGCTGCGAACAAGGGTGAGGCCAGTTCTTCTGTCCGGACATGGGGAGATTGCCAAAAAACAGTGAGTGAAGACAGTCAAGGTTCTCAAGAGTGCTTATGACATGCTGCTTCTGTTGAATGATGCAAAATGTTGAACAACACAGGAAGCATCCAAAGAAGGTGGAAGGAATACACGGAGTCACTGTATCAAAAAGAATTGGTCAATGTTCAGCCATTTCAGGAGGGAGCAGATCATCAAGAACCGATGGTATTGAAGGAAGAAGTCCAAGCTACACTGAAGGCATTGGCAAAAAACAAGACTCCAGGAATTGACAGAATATCAATTGAGATGTTTCAGCAAACTGATGGAGTACTGGAAGTGCTCACTCATCTATGCCATAAATTTGGAAGACAGCTACCTGACCAACCAACTGGGAGAGATCCATATTCATGCCCATTCCAAAGAAAGGTGATTCAGTGGATTGCAGAAATTATCGAACAATATCATTAATATCACAAGCAAGTAAAATTTTGCTGAAGATAATTTAAAAATTGTTGCAGCAGTACATCAACAGGGAATTGCCAGAAATTCAAGCCAGATTCAGAAGAGGACATGGAACAAGGAGTATTAATGTTGATGTCAGGTGGATCTTGGCTGAAAGCAGAGAATACCAGAAAGATGCTTACCTGTGTTTTATTGGGCTATGCAAAGGCCTTCAACTGTGTGGATCATAACAAATTATGGATAACATTTCGGAGAATGGGAATTCCAGAACACTTAATTGTGCCCATGAGTAATCTGTACATAGAGCAACAGGCAGTTGTTCAAACAGAACAAGGGGATACTTAGTGGTTTAAAATCAGAAAAGGTGTGCGTGAAGGTTGAATCCTTTCACGATATTTATTCAGTCTGTATGCTGAGCAAATAGTCTGAGAATCCAGACTATATGAAGAAGAATGCAGTATCAGGAATTGGAGGAAGACTCATTAACAACCTGTGATATGCAGATGACACAACCTTGCTTGCTGAAAGTGAGGTGGATTTGAAGCACTTACTACTGAAGATCAAAGACTACAGTCTTCAGTATGGATTACACCTCAACATAAAGAAAACAAAAATCCTCACAACTGGACCAATAAGAAACATCATGATAAACAGAGAAAAGATTGAAGTTATCAAGGATTTCATTTTACTTGGATCCACAATAATGCCCATGGAAGCAGCAGTAAAAAAATTGACATATTGAACTGGGCAGATCTGCTGCAAAAGACCTCTTTAAAGTGTTAAAAAGCAAAGATGTCACTTTGAGGACTAAGGTGTGCCTGACCCAAGCCATGGTATTTTCACTCACCTCATATGTGTGAGAAAGCTAGACAATGAATAAGGAAGACCAAAGAAGAATTGCTGCCTTTAAATTATGGTGTTGAAGAATATTGAATATACCATGGACCACCAGAAGAACGAACAAATCTGTCTTGGAAGAAGTACAGCCAGAATGCTCCTTAGAAGTAAGGATAGCAAGACTGTGTCTCACATACTTTTGACATGTTTTCAGGAGGGACACATCCCTGGAGAAGGACATCATGCTTGGTAGAGGGTCGGCGAAAAAAGAGGAAGACCCTCAATGAGATGGACTGACACAGTGGCTGCAACAGTGGGCTAAAACATAGCAACGATTGTGAGGTTGATGCAGGACCGGGCAGTGTTTTGTTCTGTTGTACGCAGGGTCGCTATGAGTCAGAGCCGACTCCACGACACCTAACAACTACTTCTGTGGAAAAAGGAAGCATTCATATTCACTTGAAATGGTAAAAAGAAATGCTAGAGGGACACTTGCCAAGGGGGAAGGACAGGACAGATAGGGGCAGGGTTAGGAGAAGACTTTTCACTGATAACTTTCTAAATTTTTTTTTTTCATTTTATCATTATTTGGATTACTTTTTTTTTTCTTTTTTTTCATTGTACTTGAGATGAAGGTTTACAGAACAAATTAGCTTCTCATGAAATGGTGCACATATTGCTTTATGACATTGGTTAACAACCCCAAGACATGTCAACACTCTCCCTTCTCGACCTGGGGTTCCCTATCACCAGCTTTCCTGTCCCCTCCTGCCTTCTCCAGTTCTAAATGTTTTAATTTTTGAAAAACGTGAATGTACTACTGTCTTAGTCAGCGAGTGCTACTCTAACAGGAATACCATAAGTGGATGGCTTTACCAAAGAGAAATTTATTCTCTCACAGTCTAGTAGGCTAGAAGTCCAAACTCAGGGCGTCAGCTCCAGGGGAAGGCTTTCTTTGTCTGTCAGCTCTGGAGGAAGGTCCTTGTCATCATCCGTCTTCCCCAGGACTAGGAGCTTCTCTGCGCAGGAACCTCCGGTCCAAAGGACGCGCTCTGCTCCCAGTACTTCTTTCTTGGTGGTATGAGGTCCCCAACTCTCTGTTTGCTTCTCTTTCGTTTTATCTCTTGAGAGAGAAAAGGTGGTGCAGGCCACACCCCAGGGAAACTCCCTTTACATCGGATCAGGGATGTGACCTGGGTAAGGGTGGTGTTACAGTCCCACCCTAATCCTCTTTAACATAAAATTACAATCACAAAATGGAGGCCAACCAAACAATTCTGGGATTCATGGCCCAGCCAAGTTGATACACACGTTTTTTGGGGGACATAATTCAAACCATGACAAGTACCAACTCATAAAATCAAATTAAAAATTAATGTATATACCCTTAGAACAAAACAACACTAATTAATATACTCAGAAAGATAAAAGAAGATATTGCATCCAGGGAAAAATGAGAGGCTGTATAAAAAAGGATGAGAACAGAGAACAAGAAAAATGTATTGGAAATTTGAACTATGAGAGCAGAAAACTAAAATTTAACAAAGGGGTCGGAGAAAGGAAATCTCCCAGGAAGTAGAATAAAAGGACGAAGAACTGGAAACATTTAGAGAAAATCTTTTAAATATTAGAGACTGTATGCATTTCCTAGGACTGCCATAACAAAGTACCACAGAGTGGGAGGCTTAAAACTGGGAAATTTATTGTCCCACAGTTCTGGAGGCCAGAGTCCAGAAACCAACATGTTGGCAAGGCCATGCTCTTTCCGAAAGCTCAAGGGGAGAATCCTTGCTTGCTCCTTCCAGTCTCTGGTGGTCCCAGGCGTTCCTTGGCTTGTGGCAGCATCCCTCCAGCCTCTGCTCTGCCTTCACATGTCCTTCTCCCCATGTGTCTCTGTTTTATAAGGACAAGCGTTATATTGGATTAGGACCCACCTGACTCTAGTATGACCCCGTGAACTCATTACATCTGCAAAGACACTATTTCCAAATAAGTTCTCATTCACAGGTACTGGAGTTGGAACATCAACATATCTTTTGGGGGACACAGTTCACCCCGTAACAACCAAGTACAGGAAGTTCAATGCTCAATTAATTAAAAAAAAAAAACAACAAAAAAAAACCACTGCCATCAAATTGATTCCAACTCATAGCAATCCTTTAGGACTAATAAAAACCCGTTGCCGTCGAGTTGATTCCGACTCATAGTGACCCTATAGGAGAGAGTAGAACTGCCTCACAGGATTTCCAGGGAGCAGCTGGTGGATTTGAACTGCCGACCTTCGGATTAGTAGCCGAACTTGTGAACACTGTGCCACCAGGGCTCCATCCAAAGAACTCAGGAAGGCCACACTTCCAGGTTAAAAGGCTCTCTCCCAAGAAGGGAGATGTGCCTCCATGACGGTCCATGAAGAGAGGGAAATGCCTCATGTCATGTGTCAGGGCGTCCGTAGGCAGAGAGGCGGGAAGTGCAGGCAGAGCCATCATACCTGTTGTGTTTGTGCTCGGTGCCACCACTCAGCAGGAGCAAGCCTGGGAGGAGGAAGGGCCTTGGGTTCTGAAAGGTAGTCAGTGATGTTTGTTTCTTTTTTTTAAAGGCAAATATGATTTGGTTCATTTTTGTACAGTGGATTCCTGGGTGTTTGATATGTTTTCCTTTTCCTTTTTTGCCATGGTTATTGTTTTTTATTTTAAAGGTGATGCATGCCTACAACACATCACTTAGCTGGGCCATGCTGTGGGCTGCACAGCCCTTCCACCAGCAGGCCCTGGGGTACAGGTCAGGGGGCCCCAGGGCCCTGTGCTCACCTGCAGGGACCCCTGCCCATGTGGACGGCGCTGCTACTCCAGTTCTTCAGCCAGCACCCACCTCTACCCCCCGACCCCCATTTCCAGTTGTGACCCAGGAGTGTGTGAGAGTGGCACCTGGAAGCATGGGCGCACCTAACAATCTAGTTTGGAGGTACACAAAACATCAACTGAAATACCCTGAGAAGTGATCAGACCCACAGTCCAGGTGGATTTAACGTGCTGTTCTCAGAAGAAGATGATAAGTAGATGATAAGTAGACGTAAAGGATTTAGGTAGCATGATCATTAAGTTTGATTTACTTGATACTTGGATGTTGGACACAACAAGCAGAGAATCCCTTTTCCTTTCTGTTGAGTTTTTGGGAGTCAATGAGTAACGCACCCCTTGTCCCTCCTGGAACCCATCGTGAAGGTGATTGAGAAGTAGACGCCCTGAGTAACAGCTGTGGGAAAGCAGAAGCATGTGGCCAAGTGGTGGCTGATGTCACAGCAGCAGGAGCAGAAGGACACATCCTGTAGGAGCCAAGATAGCCTGGCCCTGGGGCCTCTGATGGGGGCAGGTGGGGCTGACCAGAGGATGATGGATTAAAAGCTAGAATGACTAGCCAGTAGGTCACAAGTCCATTCCAGGAAGAAGACAGGGTTACACCCTGGAGAGGATGAACAAGAGACTCGGGGTGCATCAGGCACAGCTGAATTGTGTGTGCATGGGGTGGGGGCAGGATGCTGTTCTGTGCTATACATCGGAGGGTTAGGCTGGTGTCTGCGTGCTGGAGAGAATGACAGCCCCAGCCTCCCCGACCTGGTTCCAAGGATGTTGGCAGTGGGCGGATACCTTCCCAGGAGAAGGTAGGCAGATAACTGTCACGGAACACGGAACATGACTGGTCCAGCGGAAAAGCCCTGCAGATACTGGAGGTTGGATCCCGCCAGATGCCCCTCCGATGAAGCTGCTATACCCGAGGCCTCGCACATTGCACAGAGCTCCAGGAGATATGTTAGCTTCTCCCATTTAGTGTGGATAGACAGCCAAGGATCCTGAAGCTTGGAGAAACAGAGCTAATGCAGGAAACAAAAGAAAACCTCCAGAAGATCAAAATGAATGTCCTCAGAAAAGGAAGAAAAGATATTCTGTACAAGAAACAAGAAAGAGATTCCATTTTTGTAAAAAGGAACATTCAGAAATTTTTTTTAAAGGGCTTCATAAATAAAAGTAAGAGAGCAGAATTGAACTGTTCAGCAGAGGGGTTGGAATGTAAAGTTGGAATCTCCTGGAAAGTGGGAGAGAGAAGAAACAGAGGATTCATTCAGGAGGACCAACATCCAGCTAAAGAGAGTAGAGTGAAAACAGTGGAGAGGAAGTTATCAGAGACAAAATTAAAGACCTGGGTTCCCAGATTGAGAACACTGGCAGAGTACCTAGCACAGTGAGTGGAAAAGGCATTCCACCATGAGATTTCAGAACACTGGGAATAAATCAAAGACCCTAAAAAAATGAATACCAAAAAAATAAATAAAAACCAAACCTTTTGCTGTCAAGTCGATTCCGACTTATGAATTGGAAAAAAATGAATGTCTGGATTTATATTATCAAAATTGATTTAAAACAACAACACACACATACAAACTCTGAAGAGACCAATAACAGCAAAAGAAATCCTAAAGTAGTGTAAGATTGTGATGGTTAATGTTGTATGTCAACTTGGCCAGGCCATGATTGTAATTATCCTCCATTTTGTCATCTGATGTATTGATCCTCCATTTTGTGATAATACGTAATTATCCTCCATTTTATGTGTTGTAAATCCTGACCATTGTATGTTAATGAGGCAGGATTAATGAAGAGTGTATCAGGTCACACCCCTACTCAAGTCACAACCTTACTCAAGTATCTGATGTGAGGGGAGTTTCCTTGGGGGTGTCTCCTGCATCCAGTATTTATAGAGAGGCTCTGAGAGAGTTCTCCCTCGCTCCGGATTCTGTAACCTGTTTGTCACCATCATCCCAGTTCTTGGGACTTGAGTTAGCAGCCTGTTGTCTGACCTGCTGACTTTGGGATTCGCCAGATTCTGCAGCCCTGTGAACCAGCAGCCGGTAGTCTAACATGCTGATTCTGGGTTCGTCAGCCCCTGCAAACTCTTGAGTCAGGAGAAGACATCAGCCTGACACCTGACGCACGGACTTTGGGACTTGCCAACCTCCACAACCACATGAGCTATTTTCTTGAGATAAATTTCTCTCTCTCTCTCTCTGTCTCTCTCTCTATATATATATACATACGCTTCACTGGTTTTGCTTCTCTAGAGAACCCACCCTAAGACAGAATTTGTTACCAGCAGAGTGGAAGCACTTTTGGAATTGGGTGATGGGTAGAGGCTGGAAGAATTTTAAGGTGTCTAGTAGTACAAGAGAACAATTAAGTGTTCTGGAATTCCTAGAATTCATGCGGAACCTGTACGTACACCAAGAGGCAGTTGTTTGAACAGAACAAAGGGATACTGCGTGGTTTAAAGTCAGGAAAGGTGTGCATCAGGGTTCTATCTTTTCCCCATACTTATTCAATCTGTATGCTGAGCAAATAATCTGAGAAACTGGGCTATACGAAGAAGAGAACGCAGCATCAGGATTGGAGGAAGACTAACAACGTGTGTTATGCAGATGATACAACAACCTTGCTTGCTGAAAGTGAGGAGGACTTGAAGCACTTATTAATGAAGATCAAAGACTACAGCCTTCAGTATGGATTACACTTCAACATAAAGAAAACAAAAATCTTCACAACTGGATCAATAAGCAACATTGTGATAACTGGAGAAGAGACTGACGTTATCAAGGATTTCATTTTACTTGGATCCACAATCAATACCCATGGAAGCAGCAGTCAAGAAAACAAATGACGTGTTGCACTGGGAAAACCTGCTTCAAAAGACCTCTTGAAAGTGCTGAAAAGCAAAGATGTCACTTTGAGGACTAAGGCGCGCCTGACCCAAGCCAAGGTATTTTCAGTTGCCTCATACGCATGTGAAAGTTGGACAATGAATAAGGAAGACAGACGAATCGATACTTTTAAATTATGGTGTTGGCGAAGAATACTGTTCTGGACTGCCAGAAGAACAAACAAATCTGTCTTAGAACAAGCACAGCCAGAATGCTCCTTAGAAGCAAGGATGGCAAGACTCCGTCTCCCAGACGTCATCAGGAGGGACAAGTTCCTGGAGAAGGACATCATGCTTGGTAAAGTAGAGGGTCAGCAAAAAAGAGGAAGACCCTCGACAAGATGGATTGACACAGTGGCAGCAACAGTAGGCTCAGATGTAACAATGATTGTGAGGATGGTGCAGGACCGGGCAGCGTTTCGTTCTGTTGTACACGGGGTCGCTCTGAGTCGGAACTTAACAACAACGTGAGTCAGAAACAAGGCCGACAACCACAGTGCGCATCACTGAAAGCGTTTCAGGGTCAGGAGGCGGACGAGAATACACGGCCTCACCGTGACAATCAAATCTTGTACTAGAATTAGAGCCTGACTCGATGACGCCTACCAGCATAAGTCAAGAAGAAGAAATGAAGTACAAATAGCTGAAAGTAAAAGATGAATTGGTCACCATTGAAGCTAATACACCGTCTAACTGGAAAATCCACAGAAGCCAGTTATAAAAACTATGAGCACTAATAAAAGAGGAAGGTTGGCTATAAATTCATCATTCAAAAATTAATAGTTGTTCGATACACTAAACATTTAAAACGCTCTGTTGTTGAGTCAGTTCCGACTCATAGCAACCCGAAAGGACAGAGTAGAACTGCCCTATAGGGTTTCCAAGGCTGCAATCTTTACGGAAGCAGACTGCCACATCTTTCTCCCATGGAGTGGCTGGTGGGTTTGAACCGCTGAGTGTTTGTGTAGCAGCCGAGCGCTTTAACCACTGTGCCATCAGGGCTCCTCACTGAAACTTACTAACCAGAAAATAATGGAAAAAAGGATCCCATTCACTTTAGCAACAGAAACCAAGAAGTCCTTAGAAATGAATATTCTTGTTTCACACCTACGTGAAGAACACTATGTTACTGTTTAACATAAGTCGTTGGTAATTGCTGCGAGTGGGCTCTCACTCCGGGCTACCTTGTGTGTAACAATGAAATGTGTCCCGGCTCTGTGCCATCTGCACGATCCTCGCTGTGTTTGAGTCCTTTGTTACGGCTGTTGTGTCAGTCCATCTCATTGAAGGTCTCTCTGGTTTTTGCTGACCCTCTACTTTACCAAACACGATGTCCGTTTCTAGCGATTGGCCTATCCTGTTGATGTGTTCAAAGTAAGCAAGCCGAAATGTCACCAGCACTTCTAAGGATCATTCTGATTCTATTTCTTCTACGGCTGATTTGTTTATTTTTCTGGCAGCCAATGGTATTGATATAAATGGTAACGTGTACATATTATTGCAAGGAAAGATTTAATGTTTATACCAGCCAAATGTCCCCCAATTAATTCAATACATTCCCAATTTTTAAAAAACAAACTCATGAATCTTGAAAACTTTATTCTAAAGTGTATGTAGTGTTTTGGCAGTGTATTGATTATCTATTGCTGCATAACAAATTTCCCCAAAACTTAGTGGGTTAAATCAGTAATTAAAAAAAAAAATCTCAGTTTCTATCAGTCAGAAATTTGGGAGCTGCTTAGCTGGGTGGCTTTGGCTCGGGATCTCTCATACGGTGTTAGTCAAGTTGTCAGCCAGCCCCCACCCCCGAATCTATGGCCCCCAGACACTCTATTAACGTAGAACGAAACCATTCCCAAAGCTCGCTTTTCAGACAAAGATTAGACAGGCCTATAAAACAAACGATAACACACATGAGGAACGTGCTTCTCAGTTCAATCAAATATATGAGACCAAACGGGCCACTCCTGTCCAAAAGCAAGACAAGAAGCCAGGAGGGGCCAGCAACCGGACAAATGGGCAGAGGGAAGCCGGGGTGGAAAGGGAGAGTGTGCGTCACATGATGGGGACTGCAACCAATGTCACAGAACAGTAGGTGTATAAATGTTTGAGTGAGAAATTAACTTGAGCTGTGAACTTTCACCAAAGCACACACACACAAAAGATATTAGCCAGCACTACTGTTGTCTGTTGGCTGGACTGTGGCTGAAGGATCCACTTCCATGGTGGCTCACTCACACGGCTGGCGAGTCAACGCTGGCTGTTGGCAGGAGGCTTCCGTTCCTCACTGTGTGGACTTCCCCATCAGGCTGCTTGAGTCTCCCCTGACATGGCACCTGGTGAGTGATCCAAGAGAGACCAGGGAGGAAGCTGTAATGTCTTTTATGACTTAGCCTTGGAAGCCACACTCCATCATTTCTATAATATCCTATTGGTAACACTGGCCATCCCTACTGAATGACACAAGGGCACGAATACCAGGAAGTGAGAATTGCTGGATGCCATCTTGGAGACTGGCAATCGCAGGCAGTAAGATAGACTATCATCTTGCAGGCCCAATAAATGCCAAGCAGGGTAACTAAAGGCATTCTATTCCTAAAAGTGTCATAGTGAAACTGCAGAACATCAAAGGCAACGAGAAGATTTAAAAGCCATGGGAGAGGAAAGACAACCATGGGAGCTGGATAGAATGATAGCATATATGTACTAGGTGAAAATCACTGTTGGCCTTGAATTCTATGCCCAGCAAAATTATCTGTTAAGAATAAGGGGGAAATAAAAAGATAAGCAAAAAAGAACTTGCCATCAGCAGACCCTCACCTCAATTCTGAGGGATCTCAGATAAAAGGTCTGAAATGAAGAACGAAGGGCACGCACAGAAAACCAAGGATGGAATTAATACGCCCCCTCAAGGGCATACATTCAGGAGGGTGCCTGTGAGTGGAGTTGAAGTGTTCAGTGTTTTTTGTGTTTGAGAAGAGGATGGAGATATTTATCAATTTTAGACTTTGATAAGTTTGTGCATATACTGTGATTACACTGAAAGAATAGAAGAACTACTTCCAAAGAGTGGAGGGAAAAACGGAGGCGAAACAAGTCCCGGCTGATCTAGAAGAAAGGAAGAGAGGACAAAGAAACACTGAGCAGGCAAGACGGACAGAAAGCACAAGCTCAGGCAGCAGATCTCATTACAAATATGTCAGTTATCACAGTAAATGAAAATGGACTAAACGCTTCAGTTACAAGACAGGTCATCAGAGTGGATGAAAAGGAACCACATCCAGCTATGTGCACATTAATATGTACGAGGGAAAACACAGATTCCCGCCAAGTGGGGTAAATACAGACTAGAAACAGCCTCCAACAGTTCAGGTGGCCCTTAGCTGCCAAATTCCTGAACTTCTTTGGATTTTGGAATTAGAAGGAGTGGGTGGCCGCTACAGGTAGCAGCAGGGTGAGTCTGATAGACTTAATGACAGCATTGCACCCCGCCGCCCAGGACACTCCAGAGAGTGACCTCCTGTCTTCTGCAGGGGAAGTGGCAGGATGGCCTCAGGGCTAGAAAGAGTCAGGGGGGCTGTAAGGGTCTCGTACAGACAGCTACCTGGAAGCTGCACCTGCCGGCAGGGTCCTTGGGGGTAGCGCCTGAGTCTAGCCTTTCCCTCAGGCCTGGTCCCACGTCTCCCGCCGCTTTCCAGCTTCCTCCTCTGCCGTGCATCGCCTGTTGGTCTTAAGGGTTCATGACCCTTACTTTCCCCTCTTAAATCTCTTACGGTCATTTTAGAGGGGACGTAGAAGGGCCAGAGCTGAGTCCTGCCTGCTGATGGCTCTTCACCATGTGTGGGCACTGGCCTGTTCTCCACAGGGCATTGGGCCTGGCAGGTCTGGCCCAGGTGAACGAGCTGCGGACTCTGCTCTAAGGACTAAGGACCGTAGAGGGTGCAGACCCACTTTCCAATAGTGCAGGCAGCTTCTGGGGGTGGGGATGGGGGGGAGTCAGGCTTCATGGGGAAAGAAGACCTGAGCCCCTCGCCCTGTGACCCAGAGGCCCTGTGCGAAGCCCCAGGCCACAGGACCAAATCCGGCGAGCGTCCTGCACCCCCTGCCGGGAGCTTGAGCCGGATGGGGGCCAGAGGTGAGCAGATTGTACCTTAGAAAGCACCCCCTCCCCACCCCGTGTGGAGAAAGACCACGCGGCGATGGGGTTGAGGTTTGGCCTGCGCGGGACCGCCTGTCCTGTCCCCGCAGGTGAGCGAGCAGCCGGCGCTCCGGCACCCGGGCCGCTACTGGAGCATCAGCATCGACGAGCGCCGGCGGCTGGCCGAGCTGGGAGGCCTGGAGACGCCGGGCACAGGGACCCACGTCTACTACAGGGTGCGCGGCGCTGGGGCGGAGGGGTGGGCAGCCTGGGGCAGGGTCCTCCTCTCCCCTCCCTCGCCCTCCCCTCCGCCTGCACGGTGCCGCGCCACACGCCGGCCCATCTCTCCCCCTCCCCTCCCCCTCC
>NW_004443981.1:18293337-18295685 GCF_000243295.1 Trichechus manatus latirostris
CCCTCCCCGGCCCGGCCCCTCCCTCCCCGGCCTGGCTCTCCCCGGGTCCCTCCGGGCCTCCTGAACCCGCCGTCGTTCGCAGATTGCGCAGGCCGTGTCCCAGCTGGTGTCCGAGGATGTGGACAAGGACGTGCTCATGCCCCACCTGCCGAGGTCCGCCGAGTCCACCGACCCCTTCCACGCCTTCCCATCCCAGAGCGCGCCTTTTTGTCAGAACACGTCTTCCGAGCCGTGCGCCGCCGAGATCCAGGCCTCGAGGTCGCCCCACTCCTAAGAGTCTGACTTCAGCGCATTGTCTGTCCTTCAGCGTCTTTTTGGGGGGTTCCAGCGGAGCGGGGAGCGAGCCTGGGCGGCATCCTTGGGGACAGCACCTGCTGGGGGCCTGGGGCCAAGGAGCCACAGGGCGGGGCCTCCTCCAGGAGGGTGGAGGATCTCGGGGGTCTCAGCTGCCCATGTACTCATGCCCGCCTGCCCTGGGGTCCCCGAGGGAGTCTCACACTCGAGCTCTGCCTCGAGATAGCACACGACTGGGGAGGCAGTGCTGTGGGCGGAGCAGCCCAGTGGGCCCAGGCAGCCAGTGGGGGTCTGGGGTGGTGGTGGTGGGGCTTTCTGGAGGAGCCAGCCTGGCGGGCAGCCCAGCAGAGAGCCTTATGTGACTATGCAGTCTGCCTTTGCCTCCAGGTTGAGGGGCTGCAGGAGGGCTCTGAGCTGGGGGTGCCCGGGCAGGGCTGCTTTGTGAGGGGAGCACCTAAGTCATGGACGTTGGCAACCCCAGGCCACCCCCCGTTCCAGGGCCGGGACCAGGCCGTCCTGCTGCTGCCGGGCTCCCTGCAGAGGGGCTGCTAAGGTGTCACCCCCTCTTCAGCATCAAGACCTTGAGCCCTGTCAGATACCCTCCCCACTAGATGCACAGGCCTGGCCTGAGCCCAGTGACCCTGCCTGTGCTCCTGCCTACTCTCCTTAATATAAGACTCAGCCAAGTCCTTCCTCCTTCAGGAAGCCTTTTAAGATCACACAGCTAGGCACCCATCTCTTCTCTCAGGGGTCCCTGAATGTAGTTCTGTGTATTTCCAACTTGCTAGGGTGAGTGGAGGAGAAGATCCCTAGTGGCACAGGGGTTAAGCGCTCGGCTGCTAAACCAGAAGGTCGACGGTTCGAACTCCCCAGCTGCACCAGGGGAGAAAGATGTCGAAGTCTGCTGCTGTAAAATATTTACAGCCTTGGAAACCTTATGGGGAAGTTGAACTCTGTCCTGCAGGTTGCTATGAGTCTGAATCCATAGGTTTGGTTTTTTTGGTGGGGTGGCTGGGACAGCCCCTAGGCCCTGCCCTGAGGCTCCATGAAGAAGGGGATCAGCTGACCTGAGGGGCTTACGGGGCAAATGGAAATAAGATCAGCCAGGGAAACAGCAGAGGCTGCTGGGCCACGCAGAGGAGAGGCTCCAGGCATTCCCTGGGAGGCTAGCCCAATGAGGTGGACGGGGACACTCTGCGTCACAGGTCACAGACACAGGAGCTGCAGGCCTTCTTGGGGCTGCCTCCTCTCAGGGCCAGCCCAGATTCAGGGAGAGGGAGTGAACCCACCTCCGGCGAGGAGTGACACAGCGTGTAGCCCTTTTTACTAGAGCTCAGGGCCCAGGGACCAAGTCTGGAGACAGCGCTGGGTGTCACAACTGGGATGCCGGAACACATTACCACCCACTTCGTGGTCAGAACAGTACAAATGCATGGACTAAGTTCTGTAGACTTCTGACACGGGTCCCACCGGGCTAGATCGAGGTGTCGGCAGAGCTGGTTCCTTCTGGAGGCTCCAGGGAGGGCCCCTTTCCAGCTTCTAGCAGCCACCCGCATTCCTTGCCCTTCCTCCATCTTTAAAGCCAGCAGCACAGCATCCCTCTGGTTAAGGGCTGCAGTGCTCACCAAAAGGTCGGCAGTTCGAATCCACCAGCCGCTCCTTGGAAACTGTATGGGGCAGTTCTACTCTGTCCTGTAGGGTCACTATTGGTCGGAATTGACTTGCTGGCAACGGGTTTGGTTTTTTTTTTTTAATTTTTTTTTTTTAGTTGAACTTTAGATGAAGGTTTAGAGAACAATCTAGCTTCTTATTAAAGTTAGTACCTGTATTATTTTATGGCATCGGTTAACCCCATGACATGTCGGTACTCTCCCTTCTCGACCTTGGGTTCCCTATTACCGGCTTTCTGTCTCCTCCTGCCTTCTAGTCCTTGCCCCTGGGCTGGTGTGCCCCTTTAGTCTCATTTTGTTCTATGCGTCTGTCGAATCTTTGGCTAAAATGTGAACCTCCAGGGTGACTTCATTACTGGGCTGAAAGGGTGTCTGGGGGCCATA
>NW_004443981.1:18295785-18303784 GCF_000243295.1 Trichechus manatus latirostris
GTGGTAGCCAGGCACCATCTGGTTTTACTGGACTCAGTCTGGTGGAGACCGTAGTAGTTTTGGTCCATTAGTCCTGTGGACTACTCTTTCCCTTGTGTGTTTAGTTTTCCTCATTTTCCCTTGCTCCTGAAGGGGTGAGACCAGTGGAGTATCTTAGATGGCTGCTCAGAGGCTTTTAAGACCCCGGACGCTACTCACCGAAGTAGAATGTAGAACAACTTTTTATAAACTATATTATGCCAATTGAGCTAGTTGTCCCCTTGGTTTTTGGTTATTTATGTCAACAGTACCATGGTTGGGAAACCTGAAATAGAGGGGTGTCTGTGGAGTGGGAGCCCAGAGAGGGAGCCCTCACTCGGGGGAGTGAGGCGGTTCATCAGGATGACAGGAAGGAGGGTGACTGGGGGGTCCCGATGGCACATGGGATCAGCTGGTAAGCGGGAGATCCAGCTCAGCACACGGGAGGAACCCTGGGAGGGGGCGGCTGGAGCCCCACATGATCAGCCCGGTCAGGATGTCAGCCTGGCCACTGCTGCAGTGGGCCCGCATCGCAAACACACATGTCCATCCCACCCTGTCGCTTAGGTTCTGCTTGGCAACCAGGAACGTCTCTTACCGGAGCTCTGTGAGGAGCAGCCTGCCTCCCCAAGACTTGCACTTGGGACACCCCCAGTAGGGGGCTGCTTGCAGCTCCCGTGGAAGCAGGGGGTGGCGGCCGGGGAAGGAGTCGGTGTGACGGCAGTGTTCCCCTGCAGCCTTGCCCAGCAGCCGCAGGTCTCATCCCCTCCTGCACCTGCTGTGCCCTGACTCCCTCAGCCCAGTGCAGGGGCAGAGGCCACTCAGCATGCCTGCAGCAGAAAGGGGCTTCCCGTGGCAGCCAGGCTTGGGACCACCGCCAAGGGCAGCGTGTGGGCACCATCCCTGGTGGCCCACCTGCCAGAGCGCCTGGGAGATGTAGTCCCTAACCTTCCGAGAGGCCCCGCCCAGACACGCATGCACAGGTCGGTACTGTTATGACCCCGCATAGAATAAGCACTTCACTGGTTTGTGAAAACACCTGCTCCCTACCAAACAACACAGCAAACAAAGTTCTTAAAAAGCCCCCCCCCCCCGCCCCGGAATCTGACCCCTCTGAAATAACCACTGCTAGCATCAGGAAAAGTTTACTCCAGGTATTTCTAAATGCATATGAAGATGAAAGGGAATATTGGACCACAGAAATAACTGTAGGGTTATACTATACATCACTACTTTTAAATTGAAAGACTTTTGATTTTAAGAGAAAAAACGCTGGTGACATTAGATGAATGCTTCTTCATCCTTCTCTCTCCAAAGGTGGTTTTTAGAGATATGACCAACATCAAGTCATTTGTGTGTTTCGATTTAGAAAGTACGGGCTTCTAAGGAGCCTTAGTGGTGTGATAGTTAAGTGTTCAGTTGCTAACCAAAAGGTTAGTGGCTCGAACCCACCCAGCAGCTCCTCGGGAGAAAGACCTGGTGATGTGCTTCCATAAAAACTGTTGTTATTGTCGTGTGCCATCAGGTTAGTTCCTACTCATTGCAACCCCAAGTGACAGAGCAGAACTGCCCCAGAGGGTTTCCTAGGCTGTAATCTTTACGGAAGCAGATTACGAGATCATTTCTACTGAGGAGCTGCTGGTGGATTTGAACCACCAACCTTTCAGTATGGAGCACTTAACCATTGCACCACTAGGGCTCCTTCCTACAAAACCCTATGGGACAGTTCTACTCTCTCACATGGGGCTGCTACGAGTTGAAATTGACTCCATGGCATCTAACAACTAGCTTCTGGCAGTGAATGATGAAGAACTAGCCCTGATACTTCGTCCCTTCTGCCCGGCCACCAGACAGTTACTCGGGTTAATTTACAGTGTTAAAATTTATCATATTTACATTCCGCCCTGTAGCCTAACTCCCGAATAGTTGCCTGAGTCCTGACGTCCTTGGATTCAGCTCACCAACAGTACTCTGACCACTCAGATTCTTTGTTTTATATCTTGATTGGCTGAATTCAAAGTCAATTTTTAAAGAACTTTGTTCTTGGATTCCTGTACGTTTAGAAATGTTTTCCCGCCACTTTTATACTTGCATAAAAACTTGACTGGGGAAGGGATTTTCATTTGCATTGTACTCTTCTTCCCTCAGAATTTTGTCTTCCAGCTTTGAGTGTTGCAGGAGAATCTGGGGCCAACCTGACTTTTTTGTCCTTGTACATTATATGCTTTTTCTGAAAAACTCTTAATCCTTTACATTCAATAACTTAAGCAAGACAGCCCTCTGTGTGGATCACGCCCTATCATTTTTTTTTTTTTTTTTCTGGAACAGGATGTGCCCTTTAATATGCAGGTTCCATTGTCATGGCAAGGCAGCTTTCTTGCAGTGTATCTTTGAATACTTTTTCCACTCCATGCTGAGTGAGCCCTCTGCCTCCCGTACCACATGCCCTCCATATATCCTGCCTCCTCTTGCGCTTCACCACTCAGCAGCCCCAGGGATCTTTCTGAACAGTTAGGTCACTCGGAGCCCTCCAGAGACAAAGTCAAAGTCCTCACAAGGCCCTGCCGATATATAGCCCCAGTCGCCCCCTGGAGACCTGCATGGCCCCTTCCCACCACCTTCCTGACCCGCCTGTACAAACAGTGCCCCCTCACTGCTGTCACTGCCCTCTCACCCCCATGATTGTTTCTTCAAAGCGCTTAACACCACATGACATTTCAATGTGTATCATTTGCTTGTTAGCTGTCCCTTACCCCTACTAGAATTTAAGCTCTCTGAGGTCAGGGGCTTACCCCCAGCATCTAGAACAGTGTCTGGCATAAAGTAGATGCTTCAACTAATAAACGATTGCTTCGGTCTCTTGGTCCTGCTCTGAAATTGCTTCAAGCTTTTCCTCTCTTCGTAATTGACATTTTGTCCCTCGCTGTTTCTGATTTATTCTAGCAATGGTGTTACTTTAATCCTCAGTTTGTTTCCGTGGCTCTTGACTGTTGCTCTCATTATGCTGTTCTGTCATCTAGCATTTGAGTTCCTGATTGTTGAATTCCTGTTATTAAGTGCCTAAAACTTAAAGCACTCCTGGGGAGCTTTATTCGGTTGTATTTTCTTCTTTAGTGCGTTTTTCATCTGCCCCTCCATTCTTCCCTTCCTTTTTTTTTTATTTTTGGGTGGGGTTTGTTGTTCAATTACACGGACTGCGGTTGTCATGCCAGTTTACATATTATTCCTGTTCTCACATAAGCAGCTCTGTCCTGGATGTTTATTTGCTCTACTACTAAATGGATAAATTCTTCTTCATTCTGTTTTGCAACTTATCTGAGATCTTTTGACTTGCCTCTGACCTACTTTAAGGGCAGACTATTGTATCCAATCCATGTTTTTAATCATCTGGAGAGGGGAAAAGCAGTGTGGAAACTGTTGGAGGAACTGGGCTCTGTTCTGCCTTCTGGAATTATCTTAAATGCCACTCCACTTTGTGGGGGGAGGGACAGGCTTGGAATTCTGATTGCTTCCCTGAGTCACTGTGGACCCCTGTGGCCCTCCTTCCCTCAGAAAGTGAGCCTTGACTGTGGACTCTCCAGCTGCCATTTCTACTCCTCCACCTGCCTTTGGAAGAAGGAAAAACATGAATCTTGTCCTTCACTCTATTTCTCTCCAAAGTTGGGGGCAGGCAGGGGTGAGAATTCTCATTGTCGCAATGTCTCATGTTGTTGTCACGTTCTGCTTATTCTGTGTACTCTGCTTCTGGGATGGAGGCTGTCTTAGGCATCCAGTGCTGCTATAACAGAAATACCACCAATGGATGGCTTTAACGAACATACATTTATTTTCTCACAGTTTAGGAGGCTAGAAGTCTGAATTCAGGGTGCTGGCTCTAGGGGAAAGCTTTCTTTCGCTGTAGGCCCTGGAGGAAGGTTGTTGTCTCTTCTGAGCTTCTGCTCCTGGGCCATCTTCATGTGGCTTGGCATCTCTCTTTCTTCATCTCTACTTTTCTAATGCTTGTTTAATCTTTTATATCTCAAAAGAACTGATTCAACATACACCCTACACTAATCCCGTCTGATTAACATAACAAAGACAACTCATTCCCAAATGCAATTATAACCACAGGCATAGAGGTTAGGATTTACAACATGTTTTGGGGGACACAATTAAACCCATAAATTCCACCTTTTGGCCCCCCAAAATTCATGTCCTTGCTACATGCAAAACACATTAAACTCATCATATCATCCCAAAAGTCTTAAGTCAGCTCCAAGTCCAAATCTTATGTTCTAAATCATCTAAATATAGGTAAGCCTTTAGGCATATTCCATCCTGGGGCAAAATTCCTTTTAATCTGTGAACCTGGGAAATCTAGACTACAAGTTATCTGTTTGCAAAGTACAATGGTAGAACTGCACAAGGTAAACATTTCCATTACAAATGGGAAAAATTGGAAGGAAAGAAGGGATAATGGGCATTAAGCAAATTCAAAGCCCAGCAGAACAATTTATATTAGCTCTCAAGGCTTAACAATAATCCTGTTCTCTGAGACCATCTAGACAATAGCCCTGCCCTACAGACTCTGGGTATAGGCCACACTGTCTGGATTCTAGGTGGAGGACCCTCAGCCCTGGGCTTCAACTCTGCCTTACAGGCCCACTCGGATGGCAACTCTGCTGCCTTAGCTTTGGGTGGCCCCACTCTCCTAGTCCATCTGAGCAGTGACCTCACCCTCTTTGCTCCCGGTAGGCTCTGTTCTTCTGTCCCTTGGGCATGGCAGCCCTATGCCCTTGGCATATCTTAATGGCAGCCCCACACTTTAGAACCAAGTAGGCGAAGATCTGACTCTTTGAAACCTAGGAGGCCGTGGCCTCTCTCTGAGATCCAGGAGACCATGGCCCCACCCTTTGAAATCAAGAAGGCCTTGCTTCCCGTGCTTCTTCCAACAGTTCTGCTGATTGCTGAGCTGCTCCAGGGATGGTCCTTTTCTTTTCTTGGAGGACAACAAATGTAGTTCCTTTGGCTTTTTTTCTTGCCTGTAGAATTCCAAGAGGCAGACAGCATTCTTCCTTTCATTTTTTCCCTGTCCCCTTCTGTCTAAGCTAATGCGTTTTCTGCTGTGGTAGTTGGTTAGATCCATCAGTCACAGGATTAATCTCTTTAACAAAAGATTCTGTAGCCACATCCTTGGTGAACATCCTAGGACATGTGTCCTTAGTTTGTACAACAGAATTTTTCAAATCTTTAAGTTCTGTTTTCATTTTGCACAGTTCATTTTTAAGTCCATCTCTTTTCTCTTGAATATTACTATAAGTGGCAAGGAGAAACCATGTGACTCCTTTAAGATCTTGCTTAGAAATCTCATTAGACATATATCTAAGTTCATCACTTACAAGTTCTACCTTCCAACAAACATTTGAACATAATTCAGACAAGTTCTTTGCCACTGCATAAAAAGCATTGCCCTTCTTCCATTGTCCAATCGTATGTTCATCATTTTCTTCTAAAGCCTTATCAGAAGCACGTTGAACGTTCACATTTCTAGCAACATTCTGTTGCTGGTGCCATATGTATTTCTCCAGGTCATAGAGACTTTTTCTACAGCTCTTCTCACTTCCTTCTGAGCCCTCACCAGAACTGCCTTTCACGTCCATAATTCTACCAACAAGCTCTTCAAGGCAATCTAGGCTTTTACTATTAGGTACCTTAAAACTCTTCCAGCCTCTACCCATTACTCAATTTCAAAATTGCTTCCACATTTTAGGTATCTGTTACAGTGGCACCCCACTCTTCCGGTACCAAATTCTTAGTTATCTAGTGCTGTTATAACAGATACATGAGTAGCTTTAACAAACAGAAGTTTATTTTCTCACAGTTTAGGAGGCTAGAAGTTTGAATTCAGGGTGCCAGCTCTAGGAGAAGACTTTCTCTGTCAGCTCTGGAGGAAGGTCCTTGTCTCTTTGAAGCTTCTCCTCTTGGGCAGTCTTCATGTGGCTTGGCATCTCTCTTCCCCCATCTCTACTTTTCACATGCTTGTTTAATCTCTTTCATAGCTCAAGAGATTAACTCAAAATACACCGTCCATTAATCCTGATTAACATAACAAAGACAACTCATTCCCAAATGGGATTATAACCACAGGCATAGAGGTTAGGATTTACAACACATATTTTGGAGGACACAATTCAGTCTGTAACAGAGGCAGAGCTACTTTCACAATCCTCGCTGGAATCCTCTGTGTCTTTGGCACCTTTTATTTATGCCATGAGGTTGCTCTTCTGTGCTAACAGCCTACCTGGGCATATTTTTTTGTGCTAGTCCTGACTGACTTTTGATTACTTTGTCAGGTATTAGCGGAAAGAGATTTTATGCTGCAGCTTTGCTTTCCAGAGAGGAAGACAGGCCACAGTGTTGAGGACAGGGGCCTGTGGGGAGGGAGACCAGCAACTCCTTCTTTCACTTTTCGGAAACTTTGCCTGTATATTATCGTCTCCTTCTCCTGTGGAGTCCCTGGGTTGTGTGCAAATGGTGAATGCACTGAGCTGCTAACTGAAACGCTGGAGGTTCGAATCCACCAAGATCTGAGGAAAGGCCTGGCAATCTACTTCTGAAAGGTCACAGACTTGAAAACCCTGTGGAGCATATTTCTACTCTGACATGCATGGGGTCATCAGGAGTTGGAGTCAACTCGTTGGCAGCTGGCCTTCTCCTGCACCTAAGCCTCTCTTTCTTTTCTAGTCCCTTCCATCACGACCAAACGACCAAATGTAACCTCGTCCCTGGCATCTGAAAGGAAGCATCCCCCTGCCCCTGTCCTTCCAGCTAAGCTTCTTGGAGAGCTGGTTGCCCTGCAACCCCTACTCGTCCCGTCCCACTGGGTCCACTCTGGCCCCCTTGAGCCACCAAGACAGCTGTTGTAGCTACAGCACCAATGAAGCCCCATTGCTCACTGTGGCGTTCCTCTTTCTGGTTTGTCTGGCCACTCTGTGGTACGTGATGCTGTGGCCCGCTCCCTCATTAGGACCCCCTTCCAGGCTGTCATTCCAGCCCGCCCGGGCTTCCTTCGCACCTCACTGGCCCCTTCTGTACACAACTTTCTGTGGTGAGGGCCCTCAACGCTTTGTCCCTGGGGTGTCACCGCTACCACAGCCCCTGACCAAGCCCCTCCCATCCCCTCCTGAACCAGCTCCCCTGAGTCCCCCCCACCCAGACCTCCACTGGATGTCCCATAGGGATGTTCCTCCTCCCTCAGCCCTCATATATCTGGTTGAATGGGGTAGTAACCCTTATTGCTCCAACTGCCCACCTGGAGCCGCCCCTAACCCTCTTTAGCCCCCTCCAACACTGATACTGATCCAGGCTTGGACTCCTCGCGCTTCCCATGGCCAGTGGCATCTGGGCCATGGGATTCTCCATTCTCCCCAAATCTTAGCAAGTAAGCACAAACACAAACACACAGTTACAAATCGTGACCAGCCCTGGGGAGAAAGCCAGGTGCCTCTCTGTGGACAGAGGGATCCTCTCTCCTGGCCTGGACTCTCCCACCTTCCCTGTTCACTAGGTGTCAAACCTCCCAGTGCCACTTTGGCCCTGCTGGGTCAGTGAGGCCTTCCGTGGGTGAGGCTGCTGGACCCTGGCCTCAGGCAGGGCCTTCTGGAGAGTGACCTCTGGTCTCTGTCCACTGTTCTCCCCTGCTCTTGAGACGCAGAGCCCTCAGGTGGCATCTGTGGAGAGAGGAAGGGGCAGTATCCTCACCGCTAACATCTACCCCTTATTGTGCCACTCTGGAGGCCCACGCTAACTATCCTGGACCCTCAGGACAAACCCGCTGGTGGGCCTGAAAGAAGAGGAAACAGAGGCCCAGGCCACTCAGGCACTGCCCACGTTAAGGTGGGGCTGGGGGCCGCATCTAGGATGTCCAAGGACCACCGTAGGGCACAGGAAAGGGGCGCAGGAGGAGAGGTGGGAGCGCCGGGTGAGGGCGCCAGGTGAGGGG
>NW_004443981.1:18304616-18333926 GCF_000243295.1 Trichechus manatus latirostris
AGCCTGGGCCCTCGCCCGCCTCGCCCGGCCGTGTCGCCCCAGCCCGAAAGGGCCCCTCGCCGCCCGGAGGGGCGGGTGGCGCGCGGAGCCGGCGCGGAGGCGGGGGCTCTGCCCACCTGTTGGGGGCCGAGTGGGTGGCCTGTGGGGCCCCTGCGGAGAAGCGGCTCGGAGTCGCGGGAGGCGGCGGGACATATTCGGAAGGTGCCGCGGGCCAGGGGCTTCAGGTGGGGCCTGGGACCTGGGGCCTGGGCTGCGGAGCCCCTCTTGGAGCACGTGGCCTTGGAGGCCCCTCTAGGCACCCTGGGAGCAGGAGTTTCGGGGCTGTGGGAGGCGTGGGGTCTCGCCGGGGCTATGCGGGCTGGCCCGTGTGCTGGGATGGGGACCGGGCCCCTCTCGACGGATAGGGTGCTCGTGGGCCCCGAGGCCAGCCTTCCTCCCTGGGAGCCTCTCTCACGGCACAGAGTGGCCCCAGGGGTGCCCAGAGTTGCTGGGGCTGCGCGTTTGCATGGGGGCCCCCCAGCAGTGTCCCCTTGTGGGGGTCCTCACAGCCGTAGTCACCCTGAGCTTGCCTCTGAGTCACCCCAAACTTTTCCTTGTCTGCTGCTAACCCCAGCCCATCACGGAGGCTCTTTGCAAAGATTTGGGAACGGGCATAGGGATGGGGGGATGCTGCCCCCGGAGCTGTCTCTCCTGTGGTCCCTCCCCAGAGGTTTCTAGCCTGGCCTTGCTCTCAACTTCGTTTGTGGGGGCTCTCTGTGGGGCCCCAGGGGTTCCTCTGCTCACTCTCTCACAGAGGCAGGTGGCCATGCACAAGCCCGTGCTGTCCCCTGCCTGGACCCTCGGGCACAGCGCTGCCCCCCACCCCGTGTACTAATCTCCCCAGACCCGCAGCTCACTCCCCCGTCCTCGGTCTCCTCACGGTAAGGGGCTGGGTATAGTGCCCCACCATGGAGGTGCGGCGGGCCTAGAGCAGTGCTGGGGACAAGGGGATGTTCCGTCTGTCCTCACTGCCCCCACTGGCCTCCCTCCACCCTGGTCACTGACTCCGCGTGCTCAGGACGCTTTGTCCCCTTCGTGATGGTTCTGCTGCCTGTGACTCTGGTGGGGACAGGCATGTGGGGGGCTCTCCTGGTCCCACCAGGCAGGCTCTGACCTTGGGCTGGTTGCTGGCCTGCTGTCCTCACCCCCATCTTCCTTCTCCCTGGGGAGGGGCCAAGTGTCACCAGAGCAGGCACCCTCCCACTTGCTGCACCCCCCCCCCAGAGATGGGTGCCTTTACCCCTGAACATGTGAGGTTTGGGGGAGCACCATGTGCGTCTCCCTCACTCCCCTCTGGCTGGGGCCCTCCTGTGTCCTGGCCAGCTCCCCCCTGCGTCTGCATGTGGCCCCTCCAGAGACCTTTCTGCAGCCCAGACCTGTCCCCCAGCGGGCATGGGGAGTCCCGAAGCCTCTCCCTCCTCTGTGGGTGTCTCCACCTATCCTGGCCACCCCATGCCCGGGGCCTGTTGGGCCCTGCCCGCTCTGCCAGCTGCCTCATGGCTTACTGTCTGTCCCATTCACTGGGCCCAGGCTGTCTTCTGCAGGGTGGTCTTCTCAGCACCCCAGGTTCGCAGTCTCTAGCCCCTGGTTTAAGGTCTGTTTGTTGAGTGAATGAACGACTGAACCAAGGGAGGAACACGTCCAGCTCCTAGATGGAGACACGGAGGCTGGGGGGAGGCCAGGGCAGAGGCTGAGTTCGGATTCCCTGCTGCTGGGCTGGGGAGGGTGGAATGAGGGCCGCGAGGTCACCCCAGGGCCATCGGTTGCTGGCCTCTGTCACCGCCAAGCCGGTACCCCTGACCCAGAGCCCCTGCCCTGCAGCTTCTGCGGCCCTCATGGTCTGAGCTGGTCCTACTGCCCACTGAGGGCCATCCCCCTGGGCTGGCATCGTCCCCTTGGGCCGGGGCTGTGGTGGTGCTGGTGCTTCCAGGGTGCAGAAGGCCTGGATATCCTAGGGGAGCTTGCCTGGTGCAGGCTTCACACTGTGGGTCCACGGGACGTGCCCCCACCCAGGCCAGTGGGAGAGGCCACCTGCAGAATGTGGCCCTCGAGGCTTCAGTTCCCCCCACGTGGATGAGATCTCTGTCTCTCTGCCCTCCTGCTGTGTTCTGTGGCATGCAGGTCCTCCTCACCTCCGGGGATACGTCTTCAGGGAGGCCTGCCTGACCCTCACCTGCCCAGGTTGTGGGAGCCCTGCTGGGTGCCCTTGGATTGTTGCCAGCAGCACGGTGGGGACCCAGCCCTGGTCCTCCCTGGCTGGGATATAGCACAGGTCTCCCGGTGAGGCCTGGACGGGACCTCCCATCCCTATGTCTGATTCTGGCCCAGCACCCCGGTATGGGCTTGCCGGGTGGCCGGGATAGTGCCACAGGGGTGGGCGTGGACGCCCCCAGCCATGAGGTGGTCGGGCCCTCCCTGAGTGAGTGGCTCTTTTTGTCCTTTATTTGTAACTGAGAAAGATGGGTACGTTAGGACTCTTTCCTCAGTATGGAGCGCTGTGCACTGGCCGTGGCCTCAGGACTGTGGTGCCACAGATGTGCTGTGCTGTGGCTCACTCTCGGTGTCCGCGCCAGGCCCCTGGGGTGCCCGGCTGGAGCCTGCTGAAGGCCCTGTGGCTCTCGGGGCCTGGATGAGGGGGCTGGAGCCCAGCTCATTGGGTCACTCTAGGTCCCGTACCCTACTCTCCCAGGATCCCCCCAAGTCAGCCCAGTGGTTGTCCCGCCCCCAGGGGTGCCCTGAGGTCCACCTGGTCACTGCTGTGCGTTTTACATGGCACTCCGAAACTGCTGGTCCCATCCGAGCCTGCCTGGCAGCCCCCAGAGAGCCGTGTGTGTGGACTGGACCCTGAGGGACTGTTGAGGGTCCCAGGACCGCTGGCTTGGGGAGGGGCTGTCTGGGTTTCCTAGCTGCCAGAAGAGGGGAGATGTGTCCCTCTCTCCCCAAGTGGGGCTCCCTCAGGGCTTGTAGTACCACCTGGGGGAGTGGCTGGTGGGGGACCGAGCTGGGGAGGGACCTGCTCCTGGTGCCTCCTCCCAGACTTTGAGGAATTAGCCTTTTCCAGAGGCAGGGACCTCCCACACAGAGGTGCTAGACTTAAGCAGTAAAAATATGGGACACTCAGTTGACTGTGCATTTCAGTTAGACAGCGAAAAGTTTTTTAGTATAAGTATGGCCCGAATATTGCATGGGACATACTTATACTAAGAATTATTCAAGTGTATTTGGAATTCCAGCTCTCTGGTCTCCTGTGTTTTATCTGCTGTGATGGTCTGGGCAGGGATGAGGGCATGGGCACCAGCGTTGTGCCAACTGACCGGCTGGCTGAAGTGGGTCAGCCTGGGTAGGAACAGGGCCTGCTTCTTCCTGGGGCGGCTGGCGCTGATTGCAGGGACCTGGCCTGGACAGAGGCCCTCTGTTGGTGGCCTGCGAGTGTGGGGTGGACAGGCAGGCGTGGATGGTGGCCGCTCCTCCCAGGGTGCCTGGGCTGGGCTTCCGAAGCTGGCCTTGGGCTGAGGTGGACCATGGGGTGACTGGGCCATTTTTTCTCTCTGTAGATTTAGTACAAACATGTCAGATAATGTTTCAGAAGCAGGAGGGCAAGGATGGTAACCGTGAGCTGCCCTACAACATGACCCGGCGTTCGGAGGTTTTGCTTTTTGTTAATGCTACGTCATGGCTTTTTTTGTTTTCTGGGCTACTTCTGGGTCTTACTAACGTCCGCTGCTACTTGTGGCTAAGTCATGGGGTGGTCTCCGATCCTGCTCCTCCAGGTGACAGGCCCCTCTCTGGCCTCTCTCTTCTCCACTAGGGCAGCTGGGCCAGGGCTAGGTCCTGCTGACCCTGGGCAGGGATTTGGTGAAGGACCCTCTAAAGGGGGTTAGCCTGCTTTGGGCCGTCTGTATATTTTTGAGAGAAGGATTTGGCTGTTAAGCTCTTGGATTAAAGAAAAGAAGAAAGGTGTTGAGAGATTTTTGGAGAATTTGGAGTAAAAGATCCAGAGCAGCCTCCTCGCTCCCCAGGCTGTGCCTTCACCTGGGCTCCGGGAGACCATGGCTCCTGCCCCTAGGAAGGAGTCCCCCTTGGCCCTGGTCCCTGGTACCCTGGTGCCCTGTCTCAAGAGCATGGTCTTCTGAAAAGCATCTTTGTGTGTCTACCTGCGCCATTCTTGTGGGCCCTTGTTCCTCTCCCTGTCTGGGTTTCCTCTGTCTTCGGGGGGCTGCTCTGGGCAGCCTCAGGGGCCCCTTAGCAGTAGTCAGGTGTGCTGGGACCCAGCCAGTGCATGCAGATGGCCGAGGGGTTTGGGGGACAAGGCTGGGGTGTCTTTCTGTGAGCATCGTTGGGGTACAGCCCCCACACTTACCAGATAGGGACTGCCCAGGAACCCCCCAGCCGTTGATGACTGTCCTAAGGGGATGATCTTCTCCCTAAGAAACCAATCCTGCTTCACCCTGCTTAGTACTTCCTCAGTGTGAGTGCCTTAGAAGGCCTCCACCCGCTGCACCTCCCACAGCTCGAGGTTGTGCCCGCCCATCTCCCCATCCTACTGGGGCCCAGGACACTGGTGGTCAAGGCTTCAGTTGCTGGGTGGCCACTCAGAGCACAGCTGGCCACATTGGGAGGGTCCTCCATGATGTCCGTGCACAGAGACCTCCAGAGTGCAGTTACCTGTGCCTCGAGGCTGTGCGAGGTGGTCCACACAGCTGCCTGGTCACCTCCTGAGGGTCTGCCACCCTCTACCATCTGGGCACTGCCAGGCAGATTGGGCCTCTGCCTAGATTCCCGTGTGGGCAGCGAGGTGGCTGCTGCCGCCAACTCTCTGCCAGGGCTGTCACTGTACTCCTGGGGGCCCTGTGGGGTAGCCTTGTGCCAGGAGGGCTAGGTGGGTTGGCGGGCCGTGCTGGGTAGTGGGCACCCCTGGTGGGGTTGCTTCTTTGGCTCACTGACTGGGGTGGGAGGCAGCAGGAGCTGCCGAGGTCCCATTCTCCCAGGCCCACTGATGGCCTGCCCTGGGCACGGCACAGCCAGTGCCCCCAACCCGGATCCAGACTACGAGCCCAGCCCAATCCCGAGAGCCAGACCTCTGCTCTGTGGTGACGGGGCGGGGGGCGGTGGTTGGACATACTCAAGGATCTCAGTTCTGGTGGGTTCTGTGTTTGCCCCATCCCATGCAGGGTGGGGTTGGCTCCATTCAGTGTCCCCACTATTCCACTCTAACTCCTCTCTTTGCCTTAGCACACTGGCAGCATGGAGCAGACATTTATTTGGCCATCTCGCTAGGCTGGGTGCATTGTGTGGCCGTGCCGCTGTCACGCTGTGAGGGTTGGGGAAGCCGGCATGGGCAGTGGACTGATTGTGCCACAGGAGGGACATAGAGGAGGTGCCAGCCGCTCGAGGGCTGAGCCCGACACAGTGGATGGGCCAGGCTTTTGGGCTTGCAGAGGGCGGCCAGATTTAGCAGGGAAAAATCCAGGACACCCTGCACCATTGGGGACACACTTACACAAAAGAGTTACTCGTGTGTATCTGAAGTTCTCATTGCCCAGCTGCCTGTCTTCCATCTGCAGCCCTGGGTTTGTGGGGAGGTTGTGTCTCCCCAGGCTGACTTCTGACCCTCGCCAAGGCTCAGGGCCAGAGGAGGCAGTGGGCCTGGGGTGGGCAGGGTCTGCCCCAGGAGCCAGCTGGCAGGACGGGGGTCCTGGGGCCTTCTGAGGACTGGTCCTGCCCCCAGGTGTGAAAACAGGTAGGTGTTTGTGTCTTCCGCCTCTGACCTCGGCCAACCAGGCTGAGGGTGAGCAAGGGGCCTCCTGCTGGTCCCAGGCCGGCTACGCGGCCCGTGCTCCCCCCGTCCCCACCTGCTGCCTCCCTGCCCTGGGCCTCAGGGGAGCAGGAAGGGGTTGGCCCTACAGGAATTCTAACAGATGGGGCAGAGCCCCACTCAGGGCCCCCATGTGCTGGGCTGTGGAGGGGAGTCCTGTGGCAGCATCGAGAAGTTGGCCATGGTGGGCTGCAGGTGTCACCGCTGTGCCCCGGGCACGGCTCTCTGGGTGCAGCCGTTTCTCTGCCTGCGTCACGCGGGCCTTCTCCATGGTGTCTCCCACCCTCCTCCTCTCTTCATGTCTGTCTGTCGGTGTCTGTAACTTTATCTGTACACCTATATCCAGTGAAACCTGCGGGTGAGGACAAATGATGTCGAGCGTCTTTTCGTGTGTTCATTTCCATCAGTGTATTTTCTCTGGTGAAGTGTCTACTGAAGCCTTTTGCCTGTTTCTGAAGTTGGGTTATTTGTGAGAGTTCATTTTATATTCTGGATCCCAATCCTTTATCAGAATGTGTTTTGCAAGTTTTTCTCTCAGATTGTGGCTTTTATAATTTGTCTAGCTTGTATATCTAAGAAATCTACCTAACCCAAGGTCACAAAGATTTTCTCCTGTTTTATTTTAGAATTTTTATAGTTTTGGGTTTTACTTTTAAGTTAGTGATCCATTTCAAGTTAATTTTTGTATATAGTGTGAAGTAAAGGATGAAATTCTTTTTTTTTACATATCAGTATCTAGTTGTTCTAGTACATTTGTTAAAAAGACTCCTTTTTTCACCAAATTGTCAGAAATCGGTTCATCTTATATTTGTGGTTCTATCTGATGTTTCTGTTCTAGCCCGTTGGTCTTTGTGCCTGATGCATGCTGTCTGATTACTGTAGCTGTCTAGTGAAGTCTGGAAATCAGATAGTGTGAGTCCTCCAATTTTGGGCTTCTTTTTCAGAATTGTTTTGGCTATTCTAGTTTCTTAGCTTTCCCATATAAATTTTAGAATTAACTTGTCTGTTTCTACAAAAAGAACCTAGTGGGATTTTGGTTGGGATCGTGTTGAAATCATAGTATAGATCAGTTTGGGAGAGAATTGACATTCACGTTGAGTCTTCCAACCCAGGGATTGGCATACCGCAGCCCATTGCCTGTTTGTATGACTCATGAACTAAGAAGGATTTTTACATTTTTAAATGGAAAAAAAAAAAGAAGAATAGGAGTCATTAGACATGAGAATTATATGCAATTCAAATGTCAGTGGCCATCTGTGTGGGACACCTGTGGTCACTTCCCGGCCAGTTCTCCTCAAGGGCAGTCACCACCCAGGCTGTCAGTGGGGGCTCACGTGTTGCTTTGATACTGAACAGTTCCAGCAGAGCTTCCAGACTAAGATGGACTAGGAAGGAAGGCCTGGCGATCTACTTCCAAAAATCTGCCAGTGAAAACCCTCTGGATCACAGTTGACCGATTTGCAGTCAGTCATGGGTGATGGCACAGGACAGGGTGGCATTCTGTCCCATTGTGCATGGGGTCACCATGAGTCGGAGGCCAACTCGACGACAGCTGACAGCAACGATAGAAGTTTTATTGGAACCCAGCCACGCTAATTGGGCTGCATATGGTCTGTGGCTGCTCTCAGACTACAGTGGCGGGGGCGGGGAGTTGTGAGAGATCGCATGTGGCACCCTCGTCACGTGCTGCTGCTCAGGGCAGTGCATGTCGTAACGACACAGTTAAGATTCGTCCACATTTCGGGTGCCACCTGTATTGCTGTGCCTCTACATTTTATTGATTTTTTATTACCAGTGTATGATCATCATGTCCAACCAAACGAGGAGAAAGAGTGGGCCAGGAATGTTGTATGTTTTTGGTGGTAGAATGTATGCAACATAAATTTTGCTATTTTATCCGACTTTAAGTTAGCAGTTCAGTGGCATTTATTGTGTTCACAGTGTTGTGCAGCCATCACCACTGTTTACCTTTAAAACTTGGTCATTGTTCAGCACATACACTCTGGACCCACTAAGCACGGATGTACTTTCTGCCTCTGTGGATTTGCCTGTTGTAGATGTTTCATGTAAGTGGGGTCACGCAGTGTCTGTCGTGTTGTGTCTGACTTGGCTGTACTCAGCGTCACGTTTTCAGGGGTTATTCACGTTGTAGCGGGTATTAGAACTCGGTCAGTTTCTCTTTATGTCTGAATACTGTCCTGTCGTGTGTGTGGACCGCATTTAGTTTCTCCTAAATGTTGCCCTTTTAAGTCATGGTGGGCTATGGATCATTTTGTTACTGAATAAGATGGCAAAGCATTATTATCCAGTGACACCATAGCTGTGCTGGAGGAATACAGTATATTTTGGTGTTACCAGATTATGTGCTCATCACAGTGTTCTCAACTCAGGAAGATAACGGTAAAAACGTTAGAGAGTTTAAATGGAATATCTCATCACAGAATTCCTTCACAAAAATAAAAAATGAAAATGAAGCTGCAATCAAAGTTAAGTTTCCAAGTGACTCCTTTATTAGCCCAGCAGGCAAACCGTTTACCCATGGTGAGGTAATTAAATCGTGTTTTGATTGTGACCAACAAAGAAATGTGTCCAGAGAAAATAAACTTGTGTAAGACAATTAGCCTTTTGGAGAGAAGAGTTTTGTGAAGAGTTGAGGATATTGAGAGCAACATCAATAGTCCATCTAAAAAGCGAGGCAGATGGTTTTCCCTGTCTCTTACTGAGTTACCAGATGTTAGCTGATACTGTTCAGTTGTGTATTTAAAGCGTCAGTACTGAAGAATGAGCCTGTGTGAATGGTCTTTGGGGAAGAACCACAGGTAGGAATATTTCCAAAAGAGTTGGGAAAACACGAATCCAACCCGCAGGTGGAATCTGCTAGGACGTGTTACAGGTGATGGTGATGAAGTGTATGGAGCAGAAAAAGACTTAATTGGACAAATTTACAAAACTTGTGAAAATGTGAGGGGCTTAAAGCCTGTAGTTATTAACTGTATTATTGATCAGCAGAAACGTTGCAGGAAATACTGGAATCTGTTATGTGTCACTGAATCAGTAGTGTCAATAGTGAACTTCATTTGCTCTCATGAACTTAACTGTCATCGGTTTGTGATTTTTGTCAGAAATTGAAGCTGAATATCTTGACTTGTTCTACCACGCAGCAATCTGATGGCTTCACATTAGTAAAGTTTTAATGCAAGTTTTTGAACTCAGGACTTAAAATTGAACTTTTCTGGAATAAGAAGAACCACCCTCAACCACCATTATCGAACACTGAGTGACTTTGGAAACTAGCTTCTGCTGAAGAGTTGATTATATTTCTTCATGAAGTCATCCTCAGATTACAAGACAGAACGGCACGTATATACCAGACTTATAGTGTGGTGAGTCATTTTGATGACAATGAACATTTGAATCACAAATATGTCAAGTCGCTTTATATAGTTGCCTTACTGTCAAAAGTTAAAACAAGAAGTGAGGTCTCCATTGCCACACAGATTTACCGTGGGCATATTTTCTGAACTCAAACTACAGTTCCAGCAGTCTTTTTTGGACCTTGATGCAAGTTCAAAGGACATTTATATATTTCAGAATTCATTTAACTGTGCAGTTGAGGAATTTCTACCTAACCTTCCAGTAAAGTGATGGATCGGCTTTGTACTGATAGGCTGCTGTTTGGGGATTCCCAAGACCACTCTCAGGTTCCGTAATTCACTAGGAAGACTCACAGAACTCAGAAAAGCTGTTAATACTCATGGTTCCAGTTTACTTTAGTGAAAGAAGACAGACTTAACATCAGCAAAGGGAAGAGGTGCATGGGGCAGAATCCAAAGAGACCAGGCGTGAGCCTGCAGCTGTCCTCTCCCAGTGTGGTCCTGTGGGCAGCAGTGTGTGACAGCACACACGGAGTGTTGCCAACCAGGGCAACCCACCTGCACCTTGGTGTCCAGAGTTTTTATTGGGGGTCGGTCATATAGATGTGGCTGACCGCCTACATGGCTAACCTTAGTTTCCAGAACCTTTAGAGGTCAAGCTGATACCTTGTAACCCAAGGCCCCCACCATAAATCATATTGTCACCATAGACTATCTGGGGTGGCCCAAGGCCCCAAGGTAAAGACACTCTTTAGGCAGAACATTCCAAAGGCTCAGAGGTCACTCCAAGGAGCAGGTGAAAGGCCAAGCCTTTCTTTGGAGTGTGCAGGGCATAGACAACCCACATTTCCAGAGTTAATCCTTTACTGCGTGTGTGCTAAAGAAAGTGCCTAGAGAAGAATCTCCTAGAGTTCAATAAATGCCTTCCAAGTGATTAATAGAGTCAATTATATGCTTGTGGGTTAGTATCAGTATTTGGTAGTACCTATCTGGAAAGATATTTAAAGATGAATCATGTAAGCCCTGATCACAGATCAGCATTAACAGATGAACATTTGCAATGGATTTCGATGTTAGGGAACACTGACTTTGAACCCCAGTTAAACAAAATGTTATTCCCCCCAAAACAAGTCATAAGTACACCTGTATTGCAGAAAATTGTACTCGATTGTTTCAAATTTCATTAGTAAACATTTGTGAAAATTTGTCTCTTGTTAGTAACTTATATAATATTCTTGATTTAACCTCAGCCCACAAAGCCTAAAATATTTACTGCCTGGTCCTTTACAGAAAAAGTTTGTCAACCTGTGTTCTAATCCATGTATCACCATTTATTTAGGTCTTCGTTGTTTTTCTCAACAGTATTTTGTGGTTTTCAGCATATAGATCTTTACACATGTTAGATTTATATTTAAGTATTGGATGTTTCTCGGTGTTGTTGTAAATGGCACTTTTTAAATTCTCAGTTTCCAAGTGTTCATTCGAAACCTGTTGCCGTCCAGTCTGATTTGTGGCGACCCTGTAGGACAGAGCAGAGCTGCCTCACCGAGTTCCCAAGGCTGTAATCTTTACAGAAGCAGACTGCCAGATCTTTCTCCTGCAGAGCGGTGGGTGGGTTCAGACTGCCAACCTTTCAGTTGTCAGCGAAGGGCATAACCAGTGCGCCACCACGGCTCCTTTGTTCATTAAGCCAAAAAAAAAAAAAAAAGCCTGTTGCCCTCGAGTCAGTTCTGACTCATAGTGACCCTATATGACAGAGTAGAACCGCTCTCATAGAGTTTCCAAGGAGCGACTGGTGGATTTGAACTACCAACCTTTTGGTTAGCAGCCAAGCTCGTAACCACTGTGCCACCAGGGCTTCTGAGTGTTTATTAACCAAACACCCAAAGCCGTTGCCATTGAGTCGATTCTGACTCATAGTGATCCTGTGACAGAGTAGAACTGCCCCACAGGGTTTCCAAGGAGTGGCGGATGGATTTGAACTGCTGGCCTTTTGGTTAGCAGCCGAGCTCTTAACCACTGCACCACCAGGGCTCCGAATGTTCATTAGTAGTATATAACTGTGCAGTTTTTATATATTTACCTTTTTGTCTTATGAGGCTGCTAAACTCTTCACTTATTAGTTTTAATAGCTGTTTGGTATACTCTTTGGGGACTTCTACCTAGATAATTACATCATTTGCAAATTGAAAGTTATATTTCTTCCTTTCCAGCCCATATACCTTGTTTTTTTTTTCTCTTCATTGCGTTGGCTAGGACTTCCAGTGTGATGAATGTAAATGGTGAGCATGGACATCCTCTCTTTGCTCCTGATCTTGGGGAAAGCATTTTGTATCACTGTTAAATGTGATATTGGCTGTGAGATTTTTGTAGATGTCTTTTATCAGGTTGAAGAAGTTCCCTTTAATTCCTTGGTAGCTTAAGAGTTTTTAATCAGGAGTGAGTTTTGAATTTTCTCAAACCCTTTGCTTGAATTTATTGAGATGGTCATGGGGTTTTTCTGTTGATAGAATGTTACATTGATTTTCATACCAACCTTGTATACCAGATAAATCCCAGTTGACAGGGTTACCATGAGTCGGAATCGACTCGACAGCAGCTAGTTTTATGAGATGTACTGTCCTTTTTATATATTGATGGGTTCCATTTGCTAATGTTTTATTGATAATTTTTGCATCTGTGTTCATGGTGCCTTCAGGAGTTTTCAGTATGGATTATACCTGAACATGAAGAGAACAAAAATCCTCACAACTGGACTGATAAACAACACCATGCTAAATGGAGAAAAAATCGAAGTTGTCAACAATTTTATTCTACTTGGGTCGACGATCAATGTCCATGGAAGCAGCAGTCAAGAAATCAAACAATGTATTGCTTTGGGCAAATCTGCTGCAAAACACCTCTTTAAAAACAAAGATGTCAGTTTGATGTCTAAAATGTGTCTGATCCATGCCATGATCTTTTCATTCACCTCACATGATGTGAAAATTGAATAATGAAAAAAGAATACAGAAGAAGAAATGATACCTTTGAACTGTGGTGGTCACGAAGAATGTTGAATGTACCGTGGACTTCCAAAAAAACAAGTCAGTCTTAGAAGAAGTAACAACCAGAATGTTCCTTAAAAGTGAGAATGATGAGACTCGCTTGCTTTGAACACATCAGAAAAGACTAATTTATAGAAGAGGACATTGTGTTTGGTAGAGGGCCAGCAAAAATGAGGGAGACACTCAATGAGATGGATTGACACAGTAATGACAACAATGGGCTCAAACATATCAACCATTGTGAAGATGGCGCAGGACAGGGCAACATTTCGTTCTGTTAGACGTAAGGTCACTTTGAGTCAGAACTGACTCGATGACAACTAAAAATAATAACAACAGCATATTCATGAGGGGTAATTGGTCTGTGGATTTCTCTGTGATGTCCTTGGTTTTGGTGTCAGGGTAAAAACAGCCTCTTATAGTTGGGGAGTATTCCCTCCTTTTCTGTTTCTGGAAGAGGTGGTGTATTTTTGTTATTTCTTCCTTAAACGTTTGGTAGAATTCAGTGAAGCCATTGGGCCTGAAGCTTTTTCTGTTGGAGGATTTTTATCTATGATTTCAATTTATTTAATAGGTGTAAGGTTATATTTCTTCCTTATCTGCTGAGTGAGTGTTGGTAACTTGTTTTTCAAGGAATTGGTCCATTTTATCTAAGTTGTTGGATTTAATACAGCTGTCCTTGTATTCCCTTATTATCCTTTCCATGTCTGTAGGATTTGTAGTGATGTTCCCTCTTTTATTCCTGATATTGCTTGTTTGGGACTTCTCCCTTTTTTATTTATTAGTCTGGCTAGAAATTTATTGATTCATTGATCTTTTTTAAAAAAACAGCTTTTGGTTTTTTTTTTTTTTCCTTCTAGTTTTCTCCTTTCACTTTCATTGATTTCTGCTCTTTATTGTTTCCTTCCTTGCTTTGGTTTATTTTCCTATCTAATCTGTTAAAGAATAACTTACAGACCTGTTCACTTAAAAGGAGTATACACTAAAATTCACCCCTTTTAATGTACATTGCTGTGAATTTTAGCAAACGTATGCAGTCATGTGGCCACTACCACAGTCATGATGTGGAATAGGTTGTCACCCCCAAAGTCCCCCATGCCCTTTGTAGTCAGCCCCCTGCATCCCAGCAACATCCAGCTGTTTCTGCCCTGTTAGTTTTCCTTTGTGAGAAAACTAGTATTTTATCAAGAATTTTTGCATCTCAGTTTTTATGTCCGGCTGCCTCCTGACCCGGTGCTGAGCGTCGTCTGTGGTACATCAGCGGCACATCATGCCGCGTGACCGCGCGGAGTCTTCCATCAGGTGCTGGGCAGATGGGCTGCCAGCTTGTCTGTGCGTTTCCCACCTGAGGGACGCTTGGGTTGTTTCCAGTTTTTGGCAATTATGAGTAGTTATTTTGTATTTTAATTTGCTCTTTATTTAGTTTCTTTATTGATTGAGACTCATTTTAAGCGACTGTTGAGATAGTCACACATGAAATTCACCTGTTTTGAGGATACAGTTCAGCCAATTTCAGTATTTTTATGATGTTGTACAAGACCCCCACAGTCCAGCTGCAGAACATTCCATCACCCTAAAGAGAAGCCCCATGCCCATGGCAGTCTCTCCCCACAGCCCTTCCTTTCGTAAACTCTTTAAGGCTGTACGTGCCCCTCAGCCCCACGCGGCCGAGCACCTGCTGTGTTTTCAGCCTCACTGGTTTATTTGGGGATCGATGTCTGATCCATCCATGTCCTTGGTGCTGTGCAGGGAGCCTGGGGAGCAGGTGCTGACAGGTGTGTACTCACAGGGGTGTGCTGACTGTGGGAGGGAGAGGCTTCTGCAGACCCCTCCCACAGGACCCAGCTGGCACAGGTGCAGCCCCCTGTGTGGACAAGGCCGGTGAGCTCCCTTGGTCTGGTCTTCCTGCAGTTTGCTGAATCTGTTCCCGTTTGTGAGGCCCTTGGGCTGTGTCTGGTTAGGACGAGCCTGCCTGGTATGGAGATGCCATTTCAGCCTTTCCCGTCCTGCCAAGCCACGCTGCCTTCCTGCTCTAGGTCGCTTTGGCCAGGGATCCTAGCCTGTCTATGGGAGTTGTCTGTGGCCGACTCCCCACCTGCCCCCGGCTTGTCTTGGAGTGACATGCTGCGGACTCCAGACTTGTTCATTACCCACGTATGTTTCTTCCACATGCTCGTCCACCTGACATGTCCTGCGCCAGCCGTCCACACTGCCCTGCAGTTTGGGCCTCGCCACACGGAGGGAGCCTGCTGCTCCCATTTCCCAATGCTGGGATCGAGGGGTCCTCCCTGTGCCCATCTGCTGGTGGGTGGGGCCTTCGCCGTTGTGGAGGGGCCCTGTGGTGGCACAGGTGGTGCCAGGGGCCGCTCTTATGGGGGCACAGCAGGGGCCCCCAGGCATGCTAACGTGTCTCTGGGGCCTGTGGTGACAGTGCCCCTACCCCGGGGCCTGCCTGCTCTTGGGGTCCCGTCTCCAGCAGCCCTGGCCACACAGCTCCTGGGCTCCAGAATCCCCCCACCCTGCTGCTCCCCTTCTGGCCAGCAGCTGTCATGTGGGAAGTTAGCCACAGGGTCTCATGCAGGGTCTTGAGGGGCCCCAGGCAGGGTTGTACTGGGGTGCTGCTGCCTCCCCCAAGGGACCAACTGGAGGGCACTGACGTTGGGATACACGTGGCGGGGCCCTAGGGGTGCGACTGCCCTGCCCCAAGTTGCCACCCTCTCACTGCCTCTCTGGCTCCCGTCTGGCTTTGTCCCTTCCCCACGACGTGTATTCTGTCCCCAGGATGTGCGCTCCGTGGCTTTGGGACGATGCCTCTGTTACCCTTTGCTGGGTCCCAGCCTCTGGAACAGACCGAGTGGGCACCGGCCTCAGCTGCAGGGCCCACAAGGTCCTCGCCTCTTGGGGAGGCAAGAGGGGGACTGGGTTCGGTGGTCTGGCCGCAGTGGTGACGCCTTCCCTGTGACTGTTTGCAGACTACGTCTACTTCGAGAACTCCTCCAGCAACCCATACCTGATCCGGAGGATCGAGGAGCTCAACAAGGTACTGCCCGCCCCCTTCCCCAGCCCTTGGGTTGCCCATGGCAGGGTGTGGGCACCTGGGCTAGGGAGGTGCCACTGTGGCTTCGGGCTGGCCCTAGACTTCTGCCCATCTGCTCAGCTGGGCTGGCTTCATCCAGGGTCACCCACCTTGACCTGGGCCCCCCTCCTTGGAGACCCCACTAATGAGGGTTCCTGGAGCCTCACTCGGGCCACTTCAGACTGCAACATTTGATTGCTAGGTACTGGGCCCCTAGAGGTGGGGTGTTCTTCCTGGAGACCTTCAGCGAGGGGTGACTTTGGATTCTAGGGATCAGATGAAATGGAGAGGTGCAGAAGGTTGTGGTGCTGCGTCTGACTTAGCCACCATCAAACTTTGACGCTGTCCTGTGGGGCAGCCTTGGCTGGCATTGGCATGAGTGGACAGGCCTCCTCAAGGACTCTGACCGCTTGGCTGCCCCGAGGGCTTTGGGTCCCATGGCTGTGCTGACCCCAAGGTGGGGCTGGAGGGAGGGCCACTGTGTGTCCTCCTCAGCTGGTGCTTGCTGAGGGCCCTTCTCTCTGGTGTTGGCTGTGACCATGTGACAAGGACCAGGGAGTGCCCATCTCTCCCCGAAGCTCAGCCCCAGCCTGAGCTGCAGAGAGCCCCCTGGCTGGTCAGAGCAGAAAACAGATATGGTGACTGGATGTCCCGTGAGGCTGCTACACCACCTTCCCGAACACAGACTGCCTGCCCAGGGACACAGCTGCCCTAGGCTTGGTGCTGCTGGGACCTTGTCAAAGGAAGCCAAACTGCGTGGACCTGTGGAAACCAGGGCCTTGACACCACCAACAGGGAGGGCGAGGGGTGGGGTTGTGAACATGAGGGTGGGTTGGAAGTCTTGTGGGGGTCAAATCAACCAGGACCCTCCCCCACCTCAGCCGACGTCTCCTCTCTATTTGAGGAAGATGGGGGTTCTTTTCCTGGCCTGGAGAAGTTGACCCAGAGGGACTCCTGACCCGGGGCACCAGGCTCAGCCAAGCATGGGTGAGGCAGGGGCTAAAAATGGGGTTCCGTTTGTGGACCCTCCCTGAGTGGCCATCTCCACTCCCTGTCCCCTCAGCTCCCAGACTTCAATGGCCAGGCTGTTACCATCCAGGAAGGCATTGGGATGCTTGTCTCTGGAGAGCCAGACCACAGCCATTGAAACTGGGGGGGCCCCCAGCAGAATGTCAATTGCCCAACCCATGACCTGATGATGAAGCCATCCCTCGACCGGCCTGTTCTGTGCTCTCGGCTCTTAGCTTGTTACGAAGTGCACTCTTAAATAGCAAGGAGCAGCCACGAGTGATAAGATGTTTGAGAAGGGCTTTTAACATGAAGAATAGATTAAAAAGGAAAAGCAGAAAAAAGGAATCAGGAGAAAGAAGAGATGCTGCAGAGAATAGAAGAAAACTAAAACCAGTACTGAAAACTATGCTGTTGTCCTCGGAGAAAGAGAAGATAATGCACATAGGAAGAATGATTAGGGCGGCTGAAAATGGAGTATTCAGAGAAGGAGAAACAGCCCTTGAAAAAACAATGAGTTAGCCACAATCCTCTTAGTAAGAATTATGGAAAGCAAGAACAGGGAGAAGAAATTGCCTGAGAATTAAGCAAACATCTCAGAACTGAAACACTCGAATTTATAGATTCAAAGAGCCTACTTCAAGGCATATTTTTAAGTTTCAGAACATAGGAGGTAGAAATACTATAAAAATGATTTTAGAGATTAACAAGGAATCGAATTAAACTACAATTGGAGTTTTCAGCAACAGTTTTGGAGATGAGAAGTCTTTGAGCTCAAAATTGTGAAGAAGAGTGATTTTCAGCCTAGAATTCTATACCTAACTAAACTGTCCTCACACATGGAGGTGGACTAAAGACATTCTCAGACATGAACGTTCACCTGTAAGCACCTTTCTCAGGAAGCCCATGGAGGTTATATGCTACCGAAAGAAAGTAATCCAGGAAGGCAGGCGTGGGATCCTCCTGCTCAGGAGAAGGGCAGCCACGAAGCCAGGCAGGTAGAAGGGGCTGAGTGATCTAGGGATGATGTCTCCCAGAGTAAATGATTTCCAGTCTGCCTGCACAGTTCAGGAGCTGTGCCACTGAGAGTCTTGGGAAAGAATAAGGGATAGATACATAGAAAACTCAGCAAGTGAAGAAAACGAGAGGACTCCTAACCCAGGAGACAAAGCTGCACACGAAGGAAAAGGAAGACTGTTAAGTGTAGTGTTGGCTCAGCCGTTTTACCTATTTACCGAATCACGGTTATCACCACTGAAAATGGAAGTGAGTGTGTGTGTTGGGGTGGGCATGTGGTGGGGTGTAAGAATTCTGTAATCAGGTGATGGTGATGGCATTTTAAAGTTGAAAAGCCAGGACCTGGCAGTACAGCATGCTGTTTAGGAGAAAAATCTAAAAGAGTTGGAAGTGATGGGTGGAAATGGAATTACTGTCTTCCATTTTAAGTTTCATAAATCTCTTTGACATTTTACACTGTACACATACTACTTTGATAAAGTAAATCTTGACTTTAAAATAGATGCTGTTTTTACCCCCTCAATGATGGGGTCATGTCAAAGAAGACAGTGGCCAACGCTGGAACAATTTGAGCAACAAAATAAAGTAGTATTGGATTATAACCCAAAATATAAAATAAATATCCATGAGTCCACATGATATAAGTAAGTGATTGAGTAAATAAATAAATGGGGGAGAAGCGACAAATCTCTGGTACAGAAGAATTCCAAAAAATTATGTAATTTTCTGCCCTCAAGGAGGTAGAGCATAACTCCCTACTGCTTAAGTGGGGGCTGTGCAGCGTGACTTCTTCCAAAGAGCACAGTATGGAAGCGGGGAGAGTAACATTACAGTGGAGAACCTGACCAACAGGCCCTCAGCCAGTGATCGAGCACTTCCAGTGCTGCACCCATTTGTTGAAACATTTCAGTGGGTATTCTGCCAATTCCCGGAGTCTTGTTTTTTGCCAGTGCCTTCAGTGCAGCTTGGACCTTCCTTCAGTACCGTTGGTTCTTGATCATATGCTGCCTTCTGAAATGGTTGACCATTGACCAGTTCTTTTGGGTACAGTGACTGTGTGTATTCCATCTTCTTTTGATGCCTCTTGAGTCATTCAGTATTTTGCCCATAGAATCCTTCAGTATTGCAACTCAAGGCTTCAATTTTTTCTTAGTTTTTTTAGCTTGAGAAATGCTGAGTATGTTCTTTCCTTTTGGTTTTCTATCTCCAGGTCTTTGCACATGTCATAATACTTCTGTCTTCTCAAGCCACTCTTCGAAATCTTCTGTTCAGCTCTTTTACTTCATCATTTCTTCCTTTCACTGTAGCTACTCTGCATTCAAGAGCAAGTTTCATAGTCTCTTCTGACATCCATTTTGGTCTTTTCTCTCCTGTCTTTTTAATGACCCCTTTCTTCAGGTATGATGTCATCCCACAACTCATCTGGTCTTTGGTTATTAGTGTTCAGTGTGTCAAATCTCTTGAGATGGTCTCTAAATTCAGGTCGGATATGCTCAAGGTTGTATTTTGGCTCTCAGGGACTTGTTTTAATTTTCTTCGGCTTTATCTTGTGCTTGCATATGAGCAATTGATGGTCTGTTCCACAGTGGGACCCTGGCCTTGTTCTCACTGATGGTGTTGAGCTTCTCCATCATCTTTTTCCACAGATGTAGTCAATTTGATTTTTGTGTATTCCATCTGGCAAGATCCATGTGTAGAGTCTCCGTTTATGTTGTTGAAAAAAGGTATTTGTGATGAGTAAGTCGTTGATCTTGCAAAGTTCTATCATGCGATCTCCGATGTCGTTTCTGTCACCAAGGCCATATTTTCCAACTACCGACTCTTCTTCTTTGTTGCCAGCTTTCGCATTCCAGTCACCAGTAATTATGAATGCATCCTGATTGTACATTTGATCAATTTCAGACAATTTCCTCATCTTTGCCATTAGTGGTTGGTGCATAAATTTGAATAATAGTTGTACTAACTGGTCTTCCTTGTAGGCGTATAGATATTGTCCTGTCACTGACAGCATTGTGCTTCAGGATAGATCTTGAAATGTTCTTTTTAACGATGAATGCAATGCCATTCCTCTTCAAGCTGTCATTCCCGGCATAGTAGACCATATGATTGTCCGATTCAGAATGACCAATACCAGTCTATTTCAGCTCACTAATGCCTAGGATATTGATCTTTACGTGGTCCATTTCATTTCTGACGACTTCTAATTTTCCTAGATTCATAGTTCGTACATTCCATGTTCTGATTACTAACGGATGTTTGCAGCTGTTCTCATTTTGAGTCGTGCCACATCAGCAAGTGAAGGTCCCAAAAGCTTGACTCCGTCCACATCATTAAGGTCGACTCTACTTTGAGGAGACAGCTCTTCCCTAGTCATATTTTGAGTGCCTTCCAACCTGAGGGGCTCGTCTTCTGACACTATATCAGACACTGTTCTGCTGCTATTCGTAAGGTTTTCACTGACCAATTTTTTTTTCAGAAGTAGATCACCAGGTCCTTTTTCCTAGTCTGTCTTGTCTGGAAGCTCTGCTGAAACCTGTCCACCAAGGGTGACCCTGCTGGTATTTGAATACCAGTGGCATCGCTTCCAGCATCACAGCAACACGGAAGCCCCCACAGGACCACAGACAGACAGACTAGTGGTGGGGTACTTGATTAGAGAACAAAATTGTTTTGGCTACTTAGTTTTTTTGAAGAATTCTTTTTTCATTCTCTTTATTCTTTCATAGTCTAGACTGGGGATTGATATCATCAGTGTTGTACACAATTTTATAGTGTTTCTTCTGAATTTTTGAAGGAGCAAAATTGATTGTGCTTTTAATTTACGCTCATGATGTGTAAGTTCCTGAGTCAGGCTTGGTCTGAAAAAACTCCTTGCCTAAGGGAATTAAATCACTAAAAGTTAAATACCTTTCTTAAAAGGCAGTTTTGTTTCATGCTATAAATGCTGGTACACTAAACAGCAGGTGAGAGTTATAAGCCTTGTTTTTTATTATTAAGGATTTTGTAAAGCCATGTGTCTTAGTCATCTAATGGTGCTGTAACAGAATTGCCATAAGTGGATGGCTTGAACAAGGAGCAGTCTATTCTCTCACTGTTTGTTGTTGTTAGGTGCTGTCAAGTCGGTTCCGACTCAGTGACTCTGTGTACAACAGAAGGAGCTACCGCCCGGTCTCGCGCCATCCTCACAATCGTTATGCTTGAGCCCATTGCGTGAGTCCATCTCACTGAGGGTCTTCCTCTTTCTCGCTGACCCTATAATTTACCAAGCATGAAGTCTTCTCCAGATGACATGTCCTAAGTATGTGAGATGTAGTCTTGCCATCCTTGCTTCTAAGGAGCATTCTGGTTGTACGTCTTCCAAACCGATTTGTTTGTTCTTTTGGCAGTCTATGGTATATTCAGTATTCTTTGCCGACACCATAATTCAAAGGCATCCATTCTTCTTCAGTCTTCCTTAGTCATTGTCCAGCTTTTGCATGCATATGAGGCGATTGAAAACACCATGGCTTGGGTCAGGCACACCTTAGTCTTCAAGGTGACATCGTTGCCTTTCAACACTTTGAACAATTTAGGGGGCTGAAAGTCCAAATTCAGGGCTCCAGCTCTGGGGGAAGACTTTCTCTGTTGGTTCTGGGTGAAGGTCCTTGTCATCGGTCTTCCTTGGTCTTAGAAACTTCTCAGCACAGGGACCCTGGGTACAAAGGACACGGGGTGCTCCAGGCACTGCTTTCCTGGGGGTATGAGGTGCCCCCCCACCTGTTTTTATATCTCAAAAGAGATTGACTGAGATACAACCTAATCTTGTAGATTGACATCCTGCCTTATTAACATCATAGATGTCGGATATGCAATACACAGGGAAATCACATCAGATCAGAAAATGGTAGACATTCACACGATACTAGGAATCATGGCCTAGCCAAGTTAACACACATTTTAGGGGGATGCAATTCAATCCGTAACACCATGTTAGTTTAAAAAAAATAACATTCTTTCTAAAATTATTTACCCAGTGGAGTCCCTGAGCATTTGTGTTACCTCCTGTTCTCCTTCCGTATTAGCTACTCGAAAGCCCTGGAAGTCATTGCTGAACGTGGAGTTCCCAGCACACAGCTGTCACGGTGACCGTGGCGCCGTGCTCCACGGTGGCCGGCTGCGGCGCTGTGCTCCAGTCCTGGCGGGTTGGTACGTGTAGCTCAGGCAACTGAATTCCATTATTTGAAGCACATGAGAGCTTGACTCCCAGTCACACCGAGGGGCTTTTCTATTTTTAAAGAAATTTTATGGTGGTGAAATATATATAACAAAAAAGTTGCCGTTTTAACTCTTTTTACGTGTTCACTTCAGTGACGTTACCTTCACCAGGTTGTGTGGCCATCACCACTATCCCTTTCTAAAAATTTTTCATCACCCCAAATAAACACTCAGCACCCCTTCAGCAGGGATTCCCCTCTCCCCTCTCCCAGCTCCTGGTAGCCTCTCATGAACTTTGACCTCCATGCGTTTACCTGTTCTGGATCTTTCATATAATTGGGATCATACAGTATTAATTTGTTTTGTGTCTGACTGATTTCACCCTGCATCATATTTTCAAGGTTCGTCTGTGTTGTAGCACGCGTCGGGCTTTCATTTCTCTTTATGGCTGAGTACTGTTCCATTCCATTGTGTGGATGGGCCACATCATCTTTGTCCACTCATCTGTTGGTGGACACTTGGACGGGTTCCGCTTTTGGGATGTTGTGAACATTGGTGTATAAGTGTCTGTCTGGGTCTGACTTTCTTGGGTAGATACCTGTTCTGTTTTTAACGAGATATAAACCGAAGGGCCGTGCCTCTCATGGGCACGTGCTTTGCTGGCTGAGAGAGCACTGGTGTGCCTGCGTCCTCGTGCCACAGTGACAGTCACCCCCCTCAGCATTCCCAGGCTAAAGGCAGAGTGAGGATCCAGCTGAGCCCGGCTGTCAGCTGACCTCTGGATGTGCTAGGTGTCAGCCTGTTCTGGCTGCAAGTAGCAGCAGCTGAACAGCAAGGTCTGGGGAGGAGCCTGTAGTTGGGGTCTCCAGCAAGGCCGGGATGCTCCTCCCAGGTCCACCTCTGGTCCGGTCACTAGCTGTGACACTGCTGGGGCGCCCTGCTCCTCTGGGCCCATCCATGCCTGGTTCCTTCATCACTAGTGGGGGGCGGGTAGCAGGGCCTCAGATGCTGGCCAGCACACAGGGGCTTCCAGGAGCTGGGCTTTTCTTACACACTGGGTCCTTTTCACTTTGCCCCTGTGTTCTTGGGGTGCAGGTACCCCTGCTCTATCGGGAGGTGTGGAAGGAGAGTGGGCATGTGCCCCCACGTGCTGGGCCATCACCTCCTGTGGGCTGCACAGCGCCCACTCCTTGCATGCGGGGCTCACACCTCAGAGGCACCCTGCTCACATGTCCGCCTTGCTGTTGCAGACGGCCAATGGGAACGTGGAGGCCAAGGTGGTGTGCTTCTACAGACGAAGGGACATCTCGAGCACGCTCATTGCCCTGGCCGACAAGCACGCGAGTGAGTCTGGGCTGCACCCCCGCGGCGCTCAGCTGGAGGGACGGCGGGGAGCGGGGGTCAGGCTGCCTGTGGACCCTTTTCAGTGGCCTTGATGCCCACCCATAGGGTATGAGGATCCCTCCTCACTCTCCCTGTCTTCTGGCTCTGCCTCTTCCCCATCTCCCCCCACCCCTCCCTCTGCTTCCCTTCCGTTCTCCCTCCCACTGCCTGATGTGGGGCGTGGCCAGGGCAGCCGACTGCGATGGAGGTCTTCTTTTAATAAGACTTATTTTGGAGGCGTCGTCTCCAGGATGCCGCCGGGTGGGACATCTGGGCTCTGGCAGAGATGCTGCCGGGCCGGGGTGCTGCCGGGCCGGGGTGCTGCCGGGCCGGGGTGCTGCCGGGCCAGGGTGCTGCTGGGCCGGGGTGCTGCCGGGCGTGCAGAGGGCCTGCAGACGGTTTACTTGCAGTTGTCTCCCCAGAAGACCCCCGTTAGGCTCTGAATGTTGCTTGCAGAAAACAAGCCCCCCTTTCCACGTAGCGTAGCTCACAGCTAAGTCTATGAAAGCCTGACTCGGTGTCCTAAGTAGCTCTTCTTCTGGGCCTTGGGGCCACTGGCCTCCATCCCCACAAGGAGCCCATCTCCCTCCCTCCAGACAGGAGCCCCCGACCTCAGGAGGGAGGGACAGAGGGGCAGCCACAGGTGGGAGCGCTGCAGGGCAGCGGACAAAGTCCCTGGTGCACTGTGACCAGGATCCCTCAGGCTGGCCCATCAGCCTGGGCGTACATCTACCCAAGCTAGGGGCCGTGGGGCTGGGGTCTGTGTAACAATTCTCCCAGTGGATGGGGTAGGTGGCTGCTGCTAGACTTCTCTTCGTGGGTTGACGGGCATCTCTCCCGAGGCGGTCAGTGTGGCCTCCCTCAGGCATCCCAGGTGGGGAATGAGCTCCAGGAGGTGTGGCCTTGTGGCTGGGTCTTCCTGGGACCAAGCGTGGGCTTCAGTCTCCCCCTGCCTCGGCCAAGCCAGGACGTTCAATTGACCGTGGGTGCCTCGAGATGCACCCCTCAGCCCTGCGTTGACACTGAGCCTGTTTTGGGGCTGGAACAGAGGAGACGTGAGCCCACAGTGGAGCCCCAGGGTGAGGGCATGGGTGTGGCTAGCCCAGAGGGCGTGACCCTGGGTGGCCTTATGGGCAGGCTGGGTCCGAGGTCCAGGCACCCTTTCTGCCCACCTGGTTTGTGATGTTCCTTGCAGGCAGCGTGTACCTTGTGGTTGTCTTGTAATTAGGGTGCGTCCCCTGGTGCGGGACCTCATCTCCAATGACGTTGGAAGGAGCCAAGCTCAGGACAGGCGCTTCAGGTGGGGTGCGGTGGCTCCAGACTGCTGCCTGCAAGCCTGTGCCCCAGCCCCATGTCCTGCGGTCTCCGGGCGCTGAGAAAAGGAGCTGGGGTCTCTGGTCCACACTCCTCGTGGCTCCACGGGTGGGCCACAGCCAGAGCCCTGCAGGGGTGGGCTGGCGTGCAGGTCTCAGGAAGGGCCCCCTGTCTGTCAGGGCTAGTCTGTGCCAGGCAGTTGCCTGGGACGCTGTTAGCTTTGCTGCGGGGAGGCCTGGGGAGCAGGAAATGCTGTGGTGACCGTGGGCCCGGCAGTGCAGGACACCAGTGATGGCCAAGTGGGGCCTGTCGATGACGGATGAGTGTGGACCTCACTCTGCACTCAGAGCGTGCCTGGTTCCTGGGCTGGGCCGCTTTGTCTGTGGGCCTAGGGAGGCCTGGGCAGAGAGGTCTGAGGGCTCCAGAGGAGACAGGTGGGGTCTGGACGTGTCGCCAGTGTTCTGGGAGGGAGCTTGTGGGACAGGTTTTCCAGAGGGCCACGTTGGAGCTGGCAGGATGGGGCAGAGGTGGTACCCTAGCTGGGCAGTTGGCACTGAGCCCTTGGGTGCCTGGCGTGGTCTCCCACTCCGTCCCTAGAAAGCTGCCGTGGGAGGCCTGCCTGGAGGCATGTCCTGTGCACGCATAAGGCTCCTGCGGGAAGTGAGTGCCAGGCTGCAGGCGCGTGTGTGTGTGAGAGAGAGAGGGAGAGAGAGTGCCTGGAGGTGTGTCATGTGTGTTAAATGTGTATCAGAATATATTTGTACGTACGTGCTTTGTGTCTGTATGTACGTGTCCAGTGCGTATGTATGTGTGTGTACGTGTATGTGTGCATGCTTCAAGTGCATGTACGTGTCTCCGTGTGTATCTGTGTGTATGTATGTGTCAAGTGCATATGTATGTGTGTGTCTATATCTGTGTCTATATGTATCTGTGTATCTGTGTGTACGTATCTGTGTGTGTCTCTATATATTTGTGTGTGTATCTGTGTTTATGTATGTGTTAAGTGCATATGTATGTGTGTGTCTATACCTGGGTCTATGTGTATCTTTGTGTATCTGTGTGTACGTATCTGTGTGTCTATATATTTGTGTGTGTATCTGTGTGTGTCTGCATGTATTCGTGTGTCTGTATCTATACGTATTTGTGTGTGTCTGTGTGTATATATGTATGTATGTTTCAAAGTGATGCATGTGGGGCTGGCCGGGTGGCAGGTGCAGTGTGGGGCCCACTATATGCCAGCTCGAACTGTATGTTGAGTGTAGTTGGGGGTTCCCCGGTTTTGGCTGGGTGGGATCGTGGGAGGACAGGATGCTGGGTCTGGACGCATGAGGTCTGGGGGGCCTGCCTGGCTGGCATCCAGCAGAGAGGGACCAGGAGATACTGGATGTGGGGCTGCAGTTTAGGCAATGGACTTGGCTGGGGCTTGAGGGACGGGAGGTGGGCTCCTGTGTGAATCAGGAGATGGCCACAGAGCAGGGTTGCTGGCCAGGGGGAGCAAGGGCTTGGGGTGTGCAGCCTGGTCGAGGGCAGCCTGGGGCAGGGCCACACCGGGGGTCACTGTCAGGGCAAGGCCAGCTCGGCCATGGCAGGGCCTCATCCTTGCCCGGGGCCGGTGTGCTGGGTGCCCTGGCTTAATCCCAGGATCAGCTCGGACTCCCCAAGGCCATGTGCAGAGGTGCAGAGAGGCGTCTACCTACCCAGGCCCTGCCTGACATCTGCGGGGGGAGGTGTCTCAGCCCCCTTGTGGGGCTGGAGCTGAAGCAGTGGTGATTCTCGAGGCTGTAGGTACCCCTGGGGGGTTGAGAATGGGTACAGAGCACCCATGGGGTACCCTGAGAGAGGGGCATTGGCTGGTGCTGGAACATGGACTGATGTGGTGGGCCCGGCCCCTCTGGCTGGGAGGTGATGGCCGCACTGGGGTGGGTCACGTGGACACTTGGGGCACCTGGTGCTCAGGGTGCCCTCCTGTCTCGAGCTCACCCTCCAGCCACCTTCTGAAGTCTACCAGGGCCAACACGCAGTCAGGACTTTCCGCAGCCGCCACAGGGAGTCAGTATAGGGGTGTCCAGGGTGCCTGTCGAGAACCGGGAGGGTGGAGTCAGTTGCCAAGGGCCCAGGGGCATGCCTCAGGTGCTGGGGCTGGGGGGACCCTGACAGCCATCATGATGGGTGGGGGCTGCCCCTGGCCTTGCTCTGCACCCCTCCCTGGTGTCCTGTCCCAGCTGACACCTGGTGGGCTGGTGTCCTCGACACCTCAGGGCCTCTTCCCCCCGTCCCCTCTGCCCACCTCGCCCCATGGCCTCTGACCCTTAGGGAGCCCCTGCAAGGCTGTGCCTTGGCCCCAAGATCTTCCTCCAGGAGCTCCCTGCACCCCCCTCACCCTTTGCCCCATCTCCACCAGTCATGCCACGTGGTCGTGGGACCCTCAGGTGGCTGTGCCTGGGGCGCTGTCCTGACCTCTGCTGTGGGCATGTTTGTGTTTGTTATCCAGCCTTGTCAGTCTGCTATAAAGCCGGACCAGGGTCGGAAAACGAGGAGGAAGGTAAGCAGCTCCTTCGCTGGGGCATGGGGTGTGGGGGGTTTGGGGTGGGGAGGGGACAGGCCATGGCTGCACGCCCACTCCTATAGGCCCACAAGTGGCCACAGCCCAGCCTTGGCTGAGCAGCCAGGCGTCCCTCTGGGCCAGCCTTGCGGGACTCTGAGGGTGAGCCATGCATGGACAGAGTCTGTCTGCCAGGTGCACAGCTGGTGGCCTCCAGGGCTGCCCACCGGTCTCCCCCGGTGTGGACTCCGGGACTGTGTGGCCTCTGGGACTTGGGTGGGGCCTGCAGACAGAGGGCCCCTTGCTTGCCCACCCCAGGTGTGTGGCGGCTGCTGCTTCCTCCTCTTCCTCTCTTGCCTCCTCCTCCCAAGACCGTACTTTACACTCTGTCCCCTTCTTTCCTGTCTCCCTGGTGCCCGGGGCAGGGGAGGCCAGGCTTTCAGGTGGCCAGGGCAACAGCAGGCACAGAGTACTGAGTGTCCAGTGAGGGGGTGGCTGCCCCACAGGGCCGTGTGGTGGGTGGACAGGTCGGGGCCTCTCATCCTCAGGGGAGATGGAGGAGGAGTTGGAGAACCCAGAGATAGTGGATCTGCCTGAGAAGCTCAAGCACCAGCTGCGGCACCGTGAGCTGTTCCTGTCGAGGCAGCTGGAGTCCCTGCCTGCGACCCATATCAGGTGCGGCCGCGGGCTACCTGGGCGTGCACTGACCCTGGCCGCCACACCCCTAATTCCTGCCCGTCTCTTCCAGGGGCAAGTGCAGCGTCACGCTGCTCAACGAGACCGAGTCACTCAAGTCCTACCTGGAGCGGGAGGTGAGTCACATGGCGTCCTCGCAGCCCTGATCCCGTGGCCCCACGGACCCACGGCCCCACCTCAGCCAGGCTGACCCGCGGGGAAGGAACCATGGTCACATGGTCACTGACCTTGGTCAACACCCTCCCCACTTCTCTGTGTCTCCATCCTTCAGCTTGGTGTCTACCTCCTCCCAGGATGACCAGCATGAGGTATCCGCTCCCTCACCCTACGAGGGCCCACCCCTCTGGCGAGGACACTGCACACCGCACCTTGTGGGGAGGACGCGGTTGGGCAGGGGTCCCGGGGACACAGCCAGCCTGCGCTCTGGTGTGGAGTAGACTGTCTTTGAGGGCAGTAGTGTCAAAGACCAGAGTCGACACACGTCTGCGTAGAGTTGGGCACTGGGACCCCTTACGGCCTCACGGCGCCTGTGGAGATGGGGGTTCTGTTCGTCTTCAGACAGGCAGCCGTGGCATCCGTGCCCAGTTGTACCAAATCCGAACTGCATCTGGGAGACAAGGAGTGGTGGTGGTGATGTTCCCTTTCTGGGATTGATGCTGGGTACTTGGGGCTATAACACCAAACTCCTTGTCTCCAATGAGCACCTGGGCGGGCGGCCACCTCAGCGGGGCCAGTTGGGTCTTGAAGCAAAGGCTCGCGCCACCTTGTCCCAAGGCCTCTCCTGCCACAGCTGCACTGGTACCCGCCGTGCTGTGGGGCTTGCTGGGCACTACTAGCCTTGCGATGCCTGGCTCAGACACTCGGACATCACAAGGGCAGTGGGCCTTAGTCCTTCATGGGCTGGCTTCTGCAGCCCGGGGACTGGAGTGTTGGCACAGCCAGCACTGCCAGCCTTGGGGTCGTGGCTCTGTATGGGGGCCATCCTGTCCACTAGGGGGTGTTACTCACTAAATGCCAGTATCCCTCCCTCCACCTCAGTTATGTGAGAAACGGCTACTGTGGAGATCAGATTTCCCGAGGCCAGGTGGGATGTCACACAGCTGGAGCCCTTTTGTTACTTACAGGGATGTGTGAAGTTTAAGAAAACACAGGAGGGTGTGTCATTGGGCCTCTGGGGTGTATGTGCCTGAAGCTGGGGGCTCAGTATCGTCCAGGGCTCTGCTGTGCTCTAGTGGGAGCTTTGAGTCCCATGATCATTGCTAGCACCCCCACCATGTCCAGCAAGCTCCAGGCTACCCTAGAAGGGGCTCCCCTGCCGGTATATGTCCTTGGTGCTGGTGGCACCCTCTCTCTGTCTTGGCTGTCCCTCAATCTGCCTGGGGCTCCGTGAGAAAGGATGCTCACTCTGTGGGGGTCCCAGGATGGCCACACGTCACTACACATCCTGGGGGACCTCCATGAACCCCACTCAGCTCTCCCTGCAGCCTGCCCCACAGCCTCTGCTCCCACATTATGACACACTTCACATGGGATTCTGACTGCCTTCTAGTGTCTGGCTCCAAATGAGACTGGAAGCTCTGTGGTGGAGAGGGGCCACTACTTCCTGTTCATGGCCATAGTCCCCACCCCTCACACAGAGCCCAGCTCATCCTAGGTGTTGTCAGTAGAACATGGATGTTGGACAAATGGATGGTGGATGGGTGGATGAATGGATGGTTGGCTAGATGGTGGATGGGTGGATGAATGGATGGTTGGCTAGATGATGGAGGGGTGGATGAATGGATGGTTGGCTAGATGATGGAGGG
>NW_004443981.1:18334026-18362465 GCF_000243295.1 Trichechus manatus latirostris
GGTTGGCTAGATGATGGAGGGGTGGATGAATGGATGGTTGGCTAGATGGTGGATGGGTGGGCGAATGGATGGTTGGCTAGATGATGGAGGGGTGGGCAGATGAATGGTAGATGACTGATGGATAGATGATTGGGTAGATGGGTGTTGGATGGATGGATGGATGATTGGCTACATGGTGGATTATGGTTGATGACTGGATGGATAGCTGGTGGGTTATTGAACGAATAAGTAGGTGGATGGGAAGACAGACAGACAGTGAGCAGGTGATAATGGTCCAATGAGAATAATCCATTGGTGCTGTGGGCATGCCCCGGGAATCCTAACTGAGTGAGGAGTCAGGATGCCCCAGGAACCCTAACTCAGTGAGGAGTCAGGATGCCCCGGGAACCCTAACTCAGTGAGGAGTCAGGATGCCCCGGGAACCCTAACTCAATGGAGTAAGGAGACGTTTCCATGAAGAGATGACACTTACAATTAGTCCTGAAAAATAGGACTCAACCAAAGAAGGGCAGGGGAGGGGTTCCAGGCAGAATTTTTGTGCCCAGAGGTGGCTGCTTAGAGCGCAGAGTGAGAAGGTCCATGCATTACTGACTTCGCGAGAAGTCGGAGCCTGGAGAGCCCGTCCAGGCGAGAGCAGGGGCTGGAGAGTGAGCGGTGCCGCTTGCGTTTTAGAAAAATCCTTAGTAGCAGAGCCTTCCAGGGGAGTTCCGTGCAGCCGATAAAAGTGATGACGCAGCAGTGTGTCTGGGACACGGAAGGACATTACGATCCAAAGAGCAGCTTATAAAACAGCAAACGCCGCGGCATCTGTTTTGCAGAAAGCCCGTGTACACGTAGGTGTGTAGAAGTAGCTTTGGGCCGGTGCTCGTGCACTGGGGTACCTGTCTCCCTGTGGCAAGAGTAAGGGTGTTCTCTGACTCCTATTGCTCGTTTGTCTGTTCAGGAAGCAAATAATTCTCAAGTGATGAAAAAACGTAAGTTGCTGTTTTAGGGCGCTGGATACCCTGAAGCCCTCCTGTTGAACAATACAGCCTTTTGCAGTGAACTGCTAACGTGATCTGAAATTTTTAATTCAAATTGGTCTGGTGTCAGTAGTACCTCTCAGTGCCTGCCGGTTGTCCCCAGCTCAAGCCGTAGATAATACTCAGAGATAAAGTCCCAACAAACACAAGCTCATAGTAAAAAAAATCACACTACACAAAGGAGCCAGAGTCCGCAGAAACAGGACGCAGCAGAATCAGACCCACCAAGAACTCAGCTGCTGGCATGGGAAATACGCACGTCTCATCAATTTTAAGATGTAAAGGAGAGACCTAGAGACTTGGCACAGAGCCCAAGAGGGTGAGCCACTGCTTGGAAACCAACTGCAGTCCTCGTGAGCAGTGCGTGTGCCGTCAGTAGGAGGCGCTGGTGCCAGTCAGCTCCAGCCGGCACCTGGTGAAATGCGGATATTTCACAAGTAGTCACTAACAAATGGGCGTAGAGTAGGTCATTTTCAGAATGGCAGAGCAGGAAATGGAATGAAGTTTGGAAAAAACAACCAAAAAGGAATCAAGAAAGGACCAGATGGAGACATGAAGGAGAATGGTGGAAGCCCAGACACAGGTGGTAGACATGAACACAGGTGTGTCTGTAATACACCCGCTGTGGACGTGGGGAATGCCAGATGTGGCTGGTTTCCTAAGAAATGATGGAAACCAGCTCCATGTCATTGATGAGAAACACAACTAAACATTGGGGTGTAACAGGCTGGCCAGGGGACAGCTAGAAGAGGCACATCGCCAACACCCAGTGGACAGTTGTGGCCCCACTGCTGTCTGAAGGCAGAAGGGACAGTAGCTGTGAGAAGAGCGTGGGTCCTGTAGTGACCGCCCCAGGTCCTGCCCAGATCTGTTGGCTTATCCTCTGTTTTGGTTGCTTTAAGTTAAATGTTTTCCCCACGCGTCTGTCAGTTTATTGTACTGTGGGCGTTTGCATGTTGCTGTGATGGTGGAAGCTATACTACCCGGTATTCAAATACCAGCAGGGTCACCCATGGTGGACAGGTTTTAGCTGAGCTTCCGGGCTAAGACAGACTAGGAAGAAGGACCCGGCAGTCTACTTCTGAAAAGAATTAGCCAGTGAAAAGCTTACAAATAATAGCGAAACATTGTCTAATATAGTGCTGAAAGATGAGCCCCTCAGGTTGGAAGTCACTCAAAATACAACTGAGGAAGAGCTGCCTCCTCAAAGTAGAGTCGACCTTAATGACATAGATGGAGTCAGGCTTTCGGGATCTTCATTTGCTAATGTGGCATGACTCAAAATGAGAAGAAACAGCAGCTGCAAACATCCATTAATAATTGGAAGCTGGAATGTATGATGTATGAATCTAGGAAAACTGGAAATCGTGAAAAATGAAATGGAATGCATAAAGATCGATATCTTAGGCATTAGTGAGCTGAAATGGACTGGTATTGGTCATTTTGAATCGAACAGTCATATGGTCTAATATGCTGGGAATGACAGCTTGAAGAGGAATGGCGTTGCATTCATCGTTGAAAAGAATATTTCAAGATCTATCCTGATATACAACGCTGTCCGACAGGATAATATCCATACACCTACAAGGAAGACCAGTTAATACGACTATTATTCAAATTTATGTACCAACCACTAAGGCCAAATATTAAGAAATTGAAGGTTTTTACCAACTTCTGCAGTCTGAAGTTGATGGAACATGCAATCAAGATGCACTGATAATTACAGGTGATTGGAATGCAAAAGTCGGAAACAAGAAGAAGGATCGGTAGTTGGAAAATATGGCCTTGGTGATAGAAATGATGCCAGAGATCGCATGATAGAATTTTGTAAGACCAGTGACTTCTTCACTGCAAATATTTTTTTTCACCAACATAAACGGTTACTATACACATGGACCTTGCCAGGTGGAATACGCAGGAATCAAATCGACTACATCTGTGGAAAGAGATGTTGGAAAAACTCAATATCATCAGTCAGAACAAGGCCAGGGGCCAACTGCGGATTAGACCATCAATTACTCTTATGCAAGTTCAAGTTGAAACTAAAGTGAATTAGAACAAGTTCACGAGAGCCAAAGTACAACCTTGAGTATATCCCACCTGAATTTAGAGACCATCTCAGGAATAGATTTGACGTGTTGAACACAAATGACTGGAGACCAGATGAGCTGTGGAATGACATCAAGGACATCATACGTGACAAAAGCAAGAGGTCACTAAAAAGGCAGGAGAGAAAGAAAAGACCTAAATGGATGTCAGAAGAGACTCTGAAACTTGCTCTTGAACGTTGAGTAGCTAAAGCAAAAGGAAAAAATGATGAAGCAAAGAGCTAAACAGAAGCTTTCAAAGGGCAGCTTGAGAAGACAAAGTGAAATATTATGATGACATATGCAGAGACCTGGAGATAGAAAACCAAAAGGGAAGAACACCCTTGGCATTTCTCAAGTTGAAAGAACTTCAGAAAAAATTCAAGCTTTGAGTTGCAATACTGAAGGATTCTACGGAGAAAATATTAAACAGCGCAGGAAGCATCAAAAGAAGATGGAGGGAATACACAGAGTCACTATACCAAAAAGAATTAATTGACGTTCAACTATATCAGGAGGTAACATATGATCAGGAACCGATGATGCTGAAGGAAGAAGTCCAAACTGCACTGAAGGCACTGGCGAAAACAAGGCTCCAGGAATTGACGGAATAACAATTGAGATGTTTTAGCAAACGGATGCAGTGCTGGAGGTGCTCGCTTCTCTATGCCAAGAAATTTGGAAGACGGCTACCTGGCCAACTGACTGGAAGAGATCCATATTTATGCCTGTTCCCAAGAAAGGTGATCCAACCAAATGCAGCAATTATCGAACAATATCATTAATATCACATGCCAGCAAAATTTTGCTGAATATCATTCAAAAGCGGCTGCAGCAGTGTATCTACAGGGAACTGCTAGAAATTCAGGCTGGATTCAAAAGAGGATGTGGATCCAGGGATGATATTGCTGATGTCAGATAGATCATGGCTGAAAGCTGAGAATACCAGAAAGATGTTTTATTGACTATGCAAAGGCATTCGACTGTGTGGATCATAACAAATTATGGAAAACATTGTGGAGAATAGGAATTCCAGAACACTTAATTGTGCTCGTGAGGAACCTGTACATGGATCAAGAGGCATTTGTTTGAACAGAACAAGGGGATACTACATGGTTTAAAGTTAGGAAAGGTGTGCGTCAGGGTTGTATCTTTTCACCATACCTATTCAAGTCTGTATACTGAGCAAATAATCTGAGAAGCCGGACTATATCAAGAAGAACAGAGCATCAAGATTGGAGGAAGACTCATAAACAACCTTGCAATATGCAGATGACACAACCTTGCTTGCTGAAAGTGAAGAGGACTTGAAGCACTTACTGATGAAGATCAAAGACCACAGCCTTCAGTATGGATTACACCTCAACATAAAGAAAACAAAAATCCTCACAACTGGACCAATAAACAACATCATGATAAACGGAGAAAAGATTTAGGTGGTCAAGGATTTCCTTTTACTTGGATCCACAATCAACACCCATGGAAACAGCAGTCGAGAAATCAAAAGACACATCATATCGGGCAAATCTGCTGCAAAAGACTTCTTTAAAGTGTTGAAAAGCAAAGATGTCACCTTGAGGACTAAGGTGCACCTGACCCAAGCCATGGTGTTTTCAGTCACCTCATAGGCATGTGAAAGTTGGACAATGAATAAGGAAGACTGAAGAATTGACGCGTTTGAATTGTGGTATTGGCGAAGAATATTGAGTATACCATGCCAAAAGAACTAAGAGATCTGTCTTGGAGGAAGTAGAACTAGAATGCTCCTTAGAAGCAAGGATGGCAAGACGACGTCTCACGTAGTTTGGACATGTCATCAAGAGTGCTCAGTCCCTGGAGAAGGACATCATGCTTGGTAAAGCAGAGGGTCAGCAAAAAAAGAGGAAGACTCTCAACGAGGTGGATTGCCACAGTGGCTGCAACAATGGGCTCAAGCATAACGATTGTGAGGATGGCGCAGGACCGGGCAGGGTTTCATTCTGTTGTGCGTGGGGTTGCTATGAGTCGGAACTGACTGGACGGCACCCAGCAACGAGTTAAATGTTCAGTGTTGATGCTGATCGAAGCGTGGTGTTGTTTGTGTCTCTCGTGTCACACGGCTTTGACCTGACTGAGCAGACTCGTTCTCTGTGGCGGTTACTTCTGGCGTTCTTCCTGTTTCTCATTCTTGGTGTTTCTTTTCCGTCTCTTGTCGCTCTGATGTCCACTGTGACGTCGCACGACAGGCTCCTTCCCTCCTCTCCCTCTGTGGCCACCCACCGTGGGCTTCTCCCCAGGCTTTGCTTTGGGGGCGTGGGGAGCCTCTTAGCCCCCCTGTGTCCCCCAGACTCCCTGGGCGTGTCCCGGGGCCATGCCCAGGTGCTGGGAGAGGGTGCTGCAGTGCCCACTGGCACGTTCTAACCTGCTCTGTCTTGTGTGGTGTTTTCCAGGATTTCTTCTTCTATTCTCTAGTCTATGACCCCCAGCAGAAGACCCTGCTGGCCGATAAGGGGGAGATCCGCGTGGGGAACCGGTACCAGGCTGACATCACTGACTTGCTGAAGGAAGGTACGGGGACCAACCAGCGCATACCCGCGGGGTGGGGGAACAGGGGGGACAGGGCGCTGACTGCCTCTCATCCAGCCTTATCTGTGGGTGGCGGTAGGGTCCCAGTGGTGCGTCCCAGGCCCCTGAGATGGGACTTAACAATGACACTACCTGGCACGTGGGGTTTTGATCCCTGTCCGCAGTTATTTCCCATTAGTTTCCTAAAGCTCTTTCTCCAAAAATCTTCCCTCCATTTATGGCTCTGCAGGCAGTTTGCCGACCTTGCCTGGGGATGGCCCTTTGTGCGGAAACTGCCCACGTGGCTGATGGGGCGGGAGGTTGTGGACGCTCATGGGGCAGGCACGGATGCAGGGGCAGGAGTGGATGCTCGTGCAGTGACAGGGCAGACGTGGATGCTCATGTGCAGGGGCAGGGCTGACGACGCTCATGGGGCAGGCGAGGACACAGGCAGGTGCGGATGCTTATGCAGGACGCTCACCTGCAGGGCAGGTGTAGACACAGGCAGGTGCGGATGCTTATGTAGGACGCTCACCTGCAGGGCAGGTGTAGACACAGACGGGGCAGGCATGAATGCTCAGGCGTGGACGTGGACTGTGCCCCACCCATCCCCTCCCTGGCACCTGGACCACTCTTCCAGGCTGGCCCGAGGCATCCCAGAGGCTGATGGTTGTCCATCTTCCTCCCGGTCACATCCATCCCAGCCCTGGGGGGTGAGGGATGGGGCACTTGCTTTACCCCACTTCTTTTTTGGGGACAGCATGACTTGCTCCTGGAGGTTAGTAACCAGCTGGGTTCGGAGAGCAAGTGCCTGATGGAGGCCACGCCAGCCCCTCAAACGAGCACACCTCACCCGGGGGGCCTCCTTCTAGCCTCGGGGGCCTGGTGTTCTCAGGGTGTTGGGACCCCAAGTCCCCACGGGGTGGGCAGAGCTGCTGTGGTACCACGGGAGGGGCGGGACCCCAGAGCCCAAGTGCATCCGGCTTCAGAGCCCCGGCCCCTCCTCGTCCTCCTGACGTCACCTCAGCTTCCCTCTTCCCTTCCTCTCCCCCGGCTGTCACCTGCGGCCTGGTGTCCACTGCATCCCCACAGAGCATTTCAGGGCCTCCTGTGACGTAAGCGGAAGATGGTGCTGAACGTCCGCCTCAAAGCCAGGGCGGAAACGCGCGGGTGTCAGCGCGCGGGACTGGGGTGGGGTGTTGTCACGGTGACTGAGAGGTGGGATGGAGCACCTGCGGCCACTGGCTGGGCCTCCTAGTCAGCAAGGCGGTGGGACACGCCCGAGCTCAGCTCTGTGAGCTGTGAGGTGTCCTGGGCCACCCTGGTGAAGGCTGTGATACACCCAGCCCGTGGGTCAGCAGAGCCCATGCTGCTAAGGATGGGCCTCGGCGCTGGGGCTCTCAAGGGACATGAGTGGGCAGGGGACCGGGGCCGGGCCAACCAGCCTCTTCCTCTGGGGCTTTGGGCCCGTGTAGCTGGGTCAGAAACGCCTTCTCCGCTCCCAGCATTCACTTCCGGGGCCGGGACAGCCTCATTCTTGCAATGAAACCTTTCTTCCACTCTGCATTTATCTTGTTGGAGCCTGGAGATGGGGTTGTCTGACAGGCCCCCGCGCTAAGGAAGTGGCTTTATGCAGTCCCCGTCAGTGTAGACTCTGCCACCTCTGAGCTGTCAGGACAGACTCTTGTCCCACAGAAACTGTATCTCCACATTTAAAGACATTCCCAAATTTGTATGTATACATGTGTGTACATATACATACACAGGTACACGTATGCACATGTGCACAGACATGTACATAAATGCATACATATGTACTTTTGTCCCATAGAACTCTGTTACTATGTTTAAAGGCATTCCCAGATGCTGTATATGTGTGTGCGTATACACGTAACATACACACTTGTGTGTACACTTATTGAGGGAAATCCTCCCACAGTCAGCAGATTTAAAGTGTGCACCAGCGTATTGCGTGTATTTACCATGTTGTCAACTGCCACACCGTGTGTTTTTAAGTAACGTGGGTGACCGCCTGGAAGGTTAAACCTATGAGAGGGTGCATCTGGCGGGGGGGGGTTGGAGAAGGGCAAGCAGAGACGGAGTGGAGTGGTGAGTAAAATAATAAAATTTTAAAACAAAGATAGGAGACCGACCTGTGATCCTGGCCTCTGACTGCTGTGGAGCCCTGGCACACAGCACTGGTGTATGACTCGGGCTTTGTGGTCTCGGGTCCTGGGGATCTTCCACACAGAGGAGGGGGGTGACTGCCCCTGGATGCCCCATCTGCTGTCATGGTTGTTCTGCTGTGTTTGCTTTGTCTTTATTTCGTTTTGCTGAAATATTTTGAAGTAACTCACAGGCCTTGTGCCTTTTCATCCCTGAATACGTGTTAGCAGCTTTAGGAATGAGGAGGGACACACAGGGTAGACACAGTGCTGTCATCCTGCCTGGCCGTTGGCTGAGCACCCCAACAGCACCTGCGGCCCCTTCCACATTCCCGCTCCCTCATGCCCCTCAGAATGTCCCATCGGGACCTCCATGGCTTCTTGGTGAGCCAGCACAGAGGACTTGGTTGTAAAATGCCCCAAAACAGCAAAAGCTGTTGTCCTGGAGAGCTCCCAGTTTCCACCAGGCAGATTTTCCCAGAATCACGTGTTTGGCCTGCACCACAGCAGAGTGGTGAGGGGAGCAGGTGGGAGCTGTGCCCACACTCACTGTTGCTCACAGTACCACTCCCACAAGGTGCTGGGCTTAGGGAAGGACGGGCAGACCTCGTCCTTGCCACCTGAGGCAGGTTGCCCTGAACAGTCCGCAGGCTCTGGGAGAGAGGTGGCAGTGGGCTGGCCACGGACAGGGCAGCTGGAGGAGGCACTGTCCAGGAAGGACACCATGACCGAGGGCTCCAACGAGGCTGGCAGGAGAGGTGGCGGCGGCATGGCAGAGGGGACGGGGCCCCTGTGAGTCAGGCTGTGTCAGCCGAGGCCTGTGTCAGCTGAGGCCCATGTCAGCCGAGGCCCATGTCAGCTGAGGCCCATGTCAGCTGAGGCCCGTCTTAGCCGAGGCGCATGTTAGCCCTTCCTTGGTGGCTTATTTGCTTTATGCCCATCTCCTGCTCACTTTACCGTCCCCACAGGTGACCGTTTCCTGTGGAGTGCGTGTCCTCTTGTCTGTGTGCGTGGTGCATCGTGAAGGCACCCACTGTGTGCTCTGCACCGTGTCAGGCTCACCATGCCGCTCTGCACCACATCAGGCCACTGTCCCAGCCCCACGTGTATGCCTGCCACACGGTACGATTTTGCCGGTCATACATTTCAGGCCCAAAGCTCGTCCAGTGCTCTGACACGTGGCTGGGTGCGCTCCTCTGGCCCCGTGCCGTCAGCAGGTCCCACTGTGTCTGATTCCAGATCACGGCCTTATAGTCTGCGGGAGTGTGTGTAGGACAGTGGGGGAGGCCGAGGGAAACAACAGGTGTGGTGAGCTGTCATCTCACCTGGGACTCCAAGTCTGTGACTTCTCTGCCTCACACACTTCTCGGGGGTTGACCACCAAGCCTGGGCCTAAGAGGCCGGCCAAGAACTCAGGAAAATGTTGGTGTGTCCAGAGTGCGGGACTCTCAGCCCACCCGCCCGTTCTCAGCCCCCACCTCGCTCTCAGCCCCCCCGCTCTCAGCCCCTCCCCGCTCTCAGCACCCCCAGCCCCCCTTTCCCAGTGGAGTACCCACAGACATTCATTGCAGAGGTGACGGGGCTGTGGCTGCTAAACTGGTGGAGCAGATAGGCTCCTTGAACTCGGCTCTACCTCAGAAGCACCTGGTGGGGGGCAACTGGGTATGAGGGTGCCAGGCCAGAGGCAGGGGTCTCATCTAGCCCACCTGCTGTTCAGCGGCTGAGCTGGGACTCAGGGTCTTTGGGGGTAAAGGCTGCATCCGTTGCTTCGTGATGCCCTTGGCTACCTTTCGCCAGGGCTCGAGTCGGTGCATCTTATAGGGCCGCGTCTTTGCAGTGCTCAGCCTGCGGCACGGGACAACTGTAGGCAGGACTGTCCCCCAGACAGTGGCCCAGGCCACCCCGAGCCCAGGGCAGGCCACTAGCCAGTGCCCCACAGGCCGGAAGCAGATGTTTCCTGAGCATCACGCTGCCTGCCTGAGCCCTCGGGACATGAAGGAGCCTGGGTCACAGTGGATGGGTCACCGACTCCGGATCGTAGGCACCGAGGTCACAAACACTGGGTCGCAGAGGGCAGTCGATGGGCTCTTTTGCAACACGTAAATCGGATACGCAGTGTTGAATTATGGATGCAGCGCCTGGCCAGCAGACAAAGGACTCCTGGGCCTCCTCAGTGCCCCAGCCACGCTCAGGCGGGCTCTTCCGCAGTTCCCTGCACGACTGTTCTCTGCAGGCGAAAGGGCTGTTTCGTAGGACACCTTCCCCGCCGCCTGGCTGACCCCAGCTTCATCAGGCAGCACCTGGTGGCGGCCTTGCCAGCACTGGGGCCCCCCAGAATCCTCAGCACCCCGTGCAAAGAGACGAGCTGGACTGGGGCTGCACTCTCTAGGGGAGCTCGAGGTGGCCAGGCTGGGGCCCCTCACCTGGGAAACGAGGACAGAATAAAATGGGCCCTTTGGTCCCATTAGGGTCCATGTGCACTGGGGCTGTCCCATGTCCTTGCTGACCCGTGCCCGGCAGGGGTCTTGCATACCGGCTGTTGCGACGAGGTCTCCGTGTCGCTTCCTGCAGCTGCCTGTGTGTCTGCAGAGATCGCAAACTAAAAAGTGTCATTAAAGGCGCCACCCCAGGCCTCCCGGGAGCCTGCTGTTGGTCCCAGCCACTGTCACAGCTGTGCTCTGAGCAGGGGCCAGGCCTGGGCCTCTCAGTCTCTCCGGAGTCCTTGGCCAGAGATGACTGGGCCCCACTTGGCCTGGGTGCTGTGCATCTCCAGGTGAGAGTCCACTGCGTGCTCAGCCTGCCCCTGAAGCTCTGTGTAGCCCCTGCCCACCACCTGCCTGTCCACCTTGAGCGTTCCCCAGATCTGGGGCAGGAGAGTGCAGGCCAGGGAAGGGGACAGGCCCATGGAGGCACGAGGCCTGCCTGTGGCCAGGGCTGCTTTCAGAAGGCAGCCTGCCTCACGCAGCTGGGGGTTCCTTTCCTGCAGGCGAGGAGGACGGGCGTGACCAGTCCAAGCTGGAGACCAAGGTCTGGGAGGCGCACAACCCTCTCATCGACAAGCAGATCGACCAGTTCCTGGTGGTGGCCCGGTGAGCAGGGGGCGGGCGGGTGGGTGCAGGGGCCAGGGCCACGGTGTCTGTCTTGGAGAGACACCCATCATGAGTAGTGTGGAAGCCACAGGGCCAACTGCTCTGGGTCCTCCTGACCGCAGGCTTTGCCCCTGAAGAAGCCCCAGTGGTTCCCTAAGATGGCTACTTCGGGGCTAAGGCTGGGTGTGCATTCTGAGGGGCCGGGCAGGGGTAGGGCTCTGGGGACCGTGCCACCAATGGAGCAGCTCCCACTTGTGCAGGAGCCCTGGTGGGTGTGGGAGGGAGAGGGTGGGCGTGGGGGGAGAGGGTAGGGGTGGAGGCGTGGGGTGCCGCCACTGTCAGCTGAGCTTAGCGACGGCTGAGGAACGAGACAGAACTCCAGAGATGACTCCTGAGTTTTCAGCACGGAGGAGGGGACCTGAGGGCCCTCCGATAAGCAAGCTCTGGCCAGGGTTGCAGACAGTCTAGACAAAGCGTGGGAGGAAGTTAAGTCCTTGGCCTCTCAGCCCCGAGGTGGCCGCATGGAGCTGTGACTCTGAGTCTCCTGTCCTCCAGCTCTGTGGGCACCTTTGCGCGTGCACTGGACTGCAGCAGCTCCGTCCGCCAGCCCAGCCTGCACATGAGTGCTGCAGCCGCTTCCCGGGACATCACCTTGGTGGGTGCCTGCTGTCCTCCCCATGTTCTGGGCACCGGTGGGCTGGGGGTAACCTGGTGGTCCTCAGGCTGCCAGGTTGTCTCTCTCTCTCACACACACATTTCACACCCCCTGCTCTTTAAGGGCAGGTGCACCTTCCAGATCCGTGTGTACAGGGTGCATTCTCCTTGGGGTCCCCCCCAGCCAGGAGGGATGCGAAGTAACCTGGGCCATCCTGTCTGCTCCCCGCAGAGGGCTGGGTAGGCGCCACAGCCCTGGGAGAGCCCCCAGGTGGAGGCACAGCCCAGAGACGCATGAGGCTAACTCCTGCGCCTGGACTCTGTCTCTGTTCCCTGGGGTCCATTTGGGGAAGTGAGAGCCTCTCACCAGCTTCCTGGGTCCCCTATGGAGGGCTCTCCTACCAGCCCCCAGAATGAGCCCACTGCCGTTTGCAGCTCTCCTCTCCCTACATGTCCCTGAGGCCCAACTGGGCCCCATCCACCCACTAGCACCGGAGAACTTCCCTTGCTCTTCCCAGGTGGGTGGGGTGGCCCATCCTGGATGGACAAGACTGGGGGTGGGGGGTGGGGGGTGCTGCCCCAACTGCCCCCACGGGGCCTCTGCCTGAAGAGTTTTCTCTTACCAAACACTAGCCATGTGTGCAGGCAGAGGATGGGCATACCTCCATGGGGATGGCGTCCACAAAGGAAGGGTGTGCTTGGGGCTGGGGGATGAGGGCAGGGGTCAGGGAGGCTCTGCAGATGTGGTAGGCAGGCATGGGGCCAGGCCAACCCCTCACCATCTCATGCAGTTCCACGCCATGGACACGCTCCACAAGAGCATCTATGACATCTCCAAGGCCATCTCGGCCCTGGTGCCGCAGGGTGGGCCAGTGCTGTGCCGGGATGAGATGGAGGAATGGTCTGCCTCCGAGGCCAACCTCTTTGAGGAGGCCCTGGAGAAGTACGGGAAGGACTTCACAGACATCCAGCAGGACTTTGTAAGTGCCGTGGGGGCGGGACACGCAGGTAGGCAGGAGGAGCTTTGGTGCTGTGGCCCTGCCATGCGGCGGGGGCGCTGTGCATGGGCACTGGGCCACACCTGGCTAAGGTGGGGCCGTTCTGCCCACTCGTGCCCCCTGTGGCCCCTGGAAGGTTATCGGCCAGGAGACGGTCAGTGCTGCACCCCCATGGCCCGGCCACCCCCTGCCTTCACCCCCTTTTGTTAAGTCACACGTGTCCGACTGTGGCTGCTTCTGGCACTGGTTGGACTGCTGACCCACAGCCAGCCCCCTCATCACAGCCGCATCTCCCATGTGATGTCATGGCCCCCTCCCCAGCCCATAGCGCCTCTTTCCGTGCAGCTCCTCCAAGGCAGGACATGGCCCCCAGAGGCCACGCGTGTCCTGCCCCGCCTTGTCTGTTAATGGCCATCGTGGTGCTGAGGCCACTGGAAGGGAGAGGACAGCAGAGGGGCACCTGGCCAGAGCCTGGGGTTAGAGCACTTCTGTGGCTGGGGGCTCATCCTTGGGTGGTCGCTGGGGGTTTCCTCACCAAGACTTACCAACCCTGTCCTTGTCTTTGGTTCTTAAATTTTTGTTCTTATTTTTTGGTCTGTTTTTCAGTAAACTTATTTATATCTCTGTAACTTCCCACCCATGAGTCTGGGGTCTTCTGTGTAGTGAGCTTGTCTGCCCTGTGCCCTATGGGAGCTCCAGTGTAAGCAGAGTGAGCTGTGCCCTCCAGAGCTTTCTCCCCTTAAACCTGCAAAATGCATTGAGAATCACTGAAAGGCAGCACATTCCTGGAGCTAGGGACAAAGCTCAATAGGCTGTCCTGGCAGAGAGTGAGCGAGCAGGCTGGGAGGGGAGAACAGGGTGGGGCATGACTTCCCAGGAGGTGGGAGCTGTCTCAGGACAGGGAAGGAGCCTATGAGCAGGGTCAGGACACGGGATCGCTATCATCTGATTGAGAATGCCACTTGGAGCAGTAAACGGCAAAGCTGACAGGACAGAGCCAGATCAGTGCAGCAGACACTTGGGAAATGTCCAGAAAGCACAAGAAGTAAACACAGGGTGAAAGAGACGAGGAGCCTCACAGACTAAGGGGCCAGCCTGGAAGGAGAAGTGATGTTGATGTTGGACAAAGATGGCCCAAGCCTGGCCAGACAGCAATCCCCCAGGGGTCATTGATGGACCAGCCAAGGTCCTCTAGGGCAAAACTCAACCCTGGAGCAGTATCTTCTGTTAGGAAGAGCAACAAATCTGTGCCAAGTACCAACGCAAGAGAGAGTGTTGTGGATGGGAGGGCAGACGGCTGCTCTCCTGACCAGCCTAGAGAACTGGAGGCCTCTGCAACCCATATATGTGTATAACTTTGGCTAAATAAACTAAGCAAACTGAGAGAGAGACCTTTTCAATGAACCAGATGACATGAGCTAGAAATGGAATGCATCAGTTGGACTCAGAGCCAGTGAGGCCATGAATAGACTGGACAGAATTTAAGGTAGAAAGCACTGGACAAGGTCATGACGGGCAGATTCACCGAAGCTGAACCTACATGTGCCAAACTGTGTAGCAACAAAACCTAAAGCAAACCCTGGTAGAAACAGAAGGAGGAGTTGAAGCAACATCCTCCGGTATTTTCCTTCCCAGCAGATCAAGTGGATTACAAGTATAAGTTATCTGAATTCTATATTTAACAAGGCAGAATTATTAGATAAATTCATACCACAACATACACTTTTTCCCGTGTGTTTTTAGAAAATGGATTATAATAAAAATACCCGTAAATACCAAAGAAGCAGAAACTTTACAGCTGGGTTCTCTAACCATGTTACTAGGTTTTACTAAGGGCCAAAACTCAATCCCTTAGAAATTAAGAAAAAAATGTCATCCTCTACAGTAGTTTCAAATAGAACTCAAGAGTACAATAGAACACTAGAGAACAATTTTGATGAAAACATTGCAAACCTAAAATCCTTGGGATGTAGCCAAGGAAACACTTAGAGGAAAATTCATAGCTTTAAATGCTACTGTCTACAGAAGGGAAAACATTACATTAACTTGAGCAATGATCCTTAGCTATTATAGAAGGAATAGGAAATATATGAGGAAGAAGCCATAAAGTGATTGTTTGGCCCAGAAAAGAAGTGTTTTAAGAAATCTAGAGTTGAGACTAACGTGAAGCACAGCCTCGTCAAGTGGCTTCATAAAGGCGAGGTGTGCGGCCGCTGGTCCTGCCGTGACGTGACCCTGTTGGGGCTCTGTGGCCTTGTGGGTGCCTGGCAGTCAGAGTCAGTTTTATTTTCTAACTTCTCTTCAGTGTGAAATTTCCTTTTGTTTTGGCATCTTGTTTACAGGGGAGGGGAGGCAGGCCAGCACAAAGCTTCGAGCATGTGCCTCCCTGCCTCTGTGCCCCACTCTCTGGGACTCCACCGCTGGCCTTCTTTACACTTCACAGTGTCCTCTCCTGTGTGACCCCCTCCCTGTTCTGTCCCATCACCTGTCTGGGGTGGCCCGCCTGCTGCCCTGTGTGACATGACACACCCTTTCTCCTGCCCAGCTCCCGTGGAAGTCTCTCACCAGCATCATCGAGTACTACTACATGTGGAAGACAACTGACAGATACGTCCAGCAGGTGGGCGAGCCCCCCACGGTGCGCCCATGTTGCCGACACACAGACCCCAGTCCCCAATCCTCCTTGGGATGTCCCACCCAAGCTCCTCACAGGCGCTGCGCCAGTAGACGGGGATGAGCTCGGGACAGACAACTTTGAGAGGCTCCCGGCTGTGCTCAGACCCTGGGCGAGGCCCCTCCCTCTAGCCGTTGCCCAGGTTCCGTGTAGATTTGGGATGACTTTCCTGGGGCTTGGCCGTGTGCCTTCTGTGACAGACAATGGTGCTGTGTCCCTCACCACAGGTCTCTGAAATCAGCCTGGCCTTTCAGCCCAGCTTCCCATCCTGGTAGGGGGAGGGGGTGCCCACTGTGCCTAGCTGACCTCTGACCCTTTGTTTTGTGTGTTTTAAGAAACGCTTGAAAGCAGCTGAAGCTGAGAGCAAGTTAAAGCAAGTTTATATACCCAACTAGTAAGTGTCGCCCTCGCAAGCCTGGGGCCAGTGGTATGATCACAGGCGGGGTTCCGGGGTCAGAGGCAGGTCCCCATGGGTGGGTCCCGTCGAGCCGGGAAGCCCTCTCAGGGACCACAAGGTGGGTGGGGCTCCCACACTGCCCGGCTCAGGCTCTGCGGCATCAGGGCTGAGAACATGGTTCTAACTGGGGCAGGTGGGTCTGGTTGAGGAGCCCTGGAGAGCACATCACTGTGGTGGGCGGCTGTGACAGCCCTGGACGGAGGAGGTAGGGTCTGGCCCCTTTGGGGTTCTAGGAGCCCCGTGATGCCTAGCTGTGGCCCAGTGCTGGACACACGGGGGTCTCAGGAGTCAGTGAGGTATTTGGCCGTGAGGCTGGACAGTCGCACTGCTGAGAGGTGGGCAGTGGCCGGCTCTAGTGCTCGGCCTCAGAGCTGATGGTTTAGAGACTCTCTGCATGGCAGGTAGAAAGTCCCTCGGAGCTGCTTCTAGGCGGCTGGACGGACAGAGGGCACAGGGACGCTGGTCTGGGGCGGGGTCTGCTTTCAGCCCCCTTGCAGGCTGGCTCTCCATGACGTCATTCCTTCTCTTCCTTGTTTTCTAAGCAACAAGCCAAACCCAAACCAGATCAACGTCAACAGCGTCAAGGCGGGTGTGGTGAACGGCACAGGGGCGCCAGGCCAGAGCCCCGGTGCTGGCCGGGCCTGCGAGAGCTGTTACAGTAAGTGATGCTGCGCCAGGCCTGCCCCACAGACTGCGCCCGCAGTGCCGGCCGGGGCCCCTTCTTGTTCCCAAGCCCAGAGAGTTCTACAGTGGCTTGGCCAGGGGAGGGGCCGAGTCTTGTAGAGGTTCGGGGTGGGCGTGGGGGAGCCAGGGAGGAGCACCGCCCCTCTTGGGACTCAACTCTGGACATGTGTGCAGGCGGGTGGGCAAGGCACATGTAGGCGGGGTCCCCAGCAGGCGGGGTCCTGGCGGGGGGTGGGAGGTGGGTGGCAGCTCTGAAATGCTCTGACATCACTGGTTCTGTTAAGAACATGTATATCTTCAACTTTGTTGTCCGTAGCCACACAGTCTTACCAGTGGTATTCTTGGGGTCCCCCTAACATGCAGTGTCGTCTCTGTGCCTCTTGTTGGACATACTGGAAGAAATATGGTGGCTTGAAAATGCCAACCCGCTTAGATGGCGAGAGGCCGGGACCTAACCGCAGTAACATGGTAAGCAGGTGCTCCTCCTTCGCCCACCCCCGTGCCCTGCCCTGTGCCCCTGGCTGGCCCCCAGTCATGGCGCTGTGTTGGGCCGCCGTGCCCCTTCCACAGAGTCCGCACGGCATCCCGGCCCGGAGCAGCGGGAGCCCCAAGTTTGCCATGAAGACGAGGCAGGCCTTCTACCTGCACACCACCAAGCTGACGCGCATTGCCCGACGATTGTGCCGTGAGATCCTGCGTCCCTGCCACGCCGCCCGGCACCCCTACATGCCCATCAACAGTGCCGCCATTAAGGCCGAGTGTGAGTGTCTGTCCCTGCAGGACAAGGGAGGACGCTGGCAGTGTGATGACCGATATGTGGCCCTCTACCACCCTGCCGAGGGGCCCAGGCCAGGGGAGGGTCTGTAGCCCTGACGGGAGTCCGCCTGTAGCTCCCAGGGCCCCCCTTTCCTCCTCTGTGTGCCAGCCTAGTAGCCAGGCCGAGACACCCAGGTGGCTCCCCTCAACGCAGCATGTTCCCCGCAGGCACAGCCCGGCTGCCCGAGGCCTCTCAGAGCCCGCTGGTGCTGAAGCAGGTGGTACGGAAGCCCCTGGAAGCCGTGCTCCGGTACCTCGGTAAGCCCGTCCTTCCCAGAAGGCCACACTGGGCAGCCTGGAGGGAGGGGCCTCAACGGTGCCCAGAGACTGGGGGTGTCCCGGGACAGCGCCCCGCACACCTGCCGTACCTGCCGCCTGGCCCGGGAACTACCCTTGGGTACGACCACTCGGCCCCCGTGCACCGTGCCAGGTTCAGGCTGAGCAGAGGGCCTGTGCTGCTCCTGGCTCCCGGTCCTGGGGGCCCAACGGCCCTGACCCGTCCCAAGTGGTGTGAGGGGTGGTCTCTGCCCCTGGACACACCAGGATCACAGTGTTCTCGTGCAGATGGGCCTTTGCTGAGGTCTGGCTGTAGAAAGTGGGCCGTCTCAGGCCTCAGACCAGACCCTGGCCAGTGGCCTCGCAGGGAGCACCTCTCTGACCCTCTGCTGATGCCCTCTGCCCAGCCCTGCCCCCTGCCCAGCCCACCACAGGCATCCTGCTCCGAGGGCTCTGCCAATGGCCAGGAGGAGCTGAGTGGCCAGCTGGGCCTGTGAGTCAGCTCCTCTGGTGTGGAGGTGGCTTTGTCCCCATGAGGGACATTCCGGGGCCATGAGCTCACTGCCCACAGACACCATGGCTCTGGCCCCACTTGCTGGGTGGGGTCAGCCAGGCTTGGCCGTGCTTCATCCTGTGGGTGTCGACCGGCTCCCCTGAAGGCCACCAGAGCCTCTGAGTGACTCCCGAACCCTGGCAGCCAGCTCCTCCCAGTCAGACCCAGATGTAGCCCGGGGACTCGCATGGGGACAGGCCCCAAGCAGCCAGCCTATCATCTGGCCACCTGCCAGCCCTCTGCCTTCCAGCCCCAGTGGCCCGGAAATGGGACATCTCGGGGCAGGGTGTGCTCCGTCTGGGCCTGCTTTTGGGTCCTGGCCATCCCAGGCTGGTGGCTGCGGGGTTGGCCACGCAGTGGGCATGTGCCAGTTGTGGGGCATTCTGGGCCCACGGCAGCCTCGGCCTCGGGGTAGTGACCTCCCCTCGCCCCAGTCGGAGGTTCTCATGTTTCCCTGTGTGGCCCCAAGGGGGAGGGACAGGGACAGGTCGGGGGCAGGTCGTACAGGGATACACCTCTCCCTCCTCGGGACCCCCTGTTGTGGCCCAGTCAGGAGGGGCCCCTTGGTGCCCCAGATCGGCCATGTCCTTGTCCAGGCCTCCCCCAAGGCCCACAATGTGCTGGGAAGCTGAGAGGGCTGAGGGAGGGGGTCCAGAGGCACCTCGACCAGAACCCCCACACGGCCCTCCCTGTGGCCTGGGGCTGCATATCTAGGGAGCGCTGTGCTGGCTGCAGAGGGAGGGCAGTGAGGACCCCTCATAGGGCCGTCTCAGCCAGTGGCACGTGGCTGTTGATGGTGTCACCGGTACCCTTGAGGCAAAGCCTCAGCCTCCCAGCCTCCCCACCTGTGCCCGCCCGGCCTCCTGTGCCCTGCCCTACCGGGCAGCTGCCCTCACCCTGCGGTGTCTCCCTGACAGAGGCCCACCCTCGCCCGCCAAAGCCGGAGCCCGTGAGGGGCGCGGCTGGTGTGCCCGGCAGCCTGACCCCCGCCAAGGCAGCCCCGGTCATCAACAGCGGCTCCCCCACCATCCTGGGCAAGCGAAGCTACGAGCAGCACAACGGGACAGACGGTGAGCGTGGCCCGCGGGCGCTGGGTGCTGGCCGGGGACCAGCCTGCCCGAGTACCCGCTGACACTGTCTTCTCTCCCTCTATGTCCCGGGCGCTGCCAGGCAACATGAAGAAGCGCCTCCTGATGCCCAGTAGGGGTAAGGCAGGCGTGCCCCTGGGCGCCGGCCGGGCCGTGTCTGTGCTGTGCTGCTCATGCTTGGCGGGTGGGCAGGCGTGCAAGGCAGTCCACGCCGAGCGCCAGCCCTGGGCCTACCCCACCTGGCCCGCCTCCTCCTTCCAGGTGGGGGGTCCCGGACAGCACCCGGCCCGTGGACGGTCTTGCACGGTGGCCCTGGTGCCCGCGCTGCCCTGTGCTCGCGCTGTGACTGCCGCATGCTTTGCGCCTGGCTCCCGTGGCCCGTGCTGTGCCTGCAGTTCTGTGTGCGCCTCTGCACGGGCAGCTCGGGGGTGCTTGGGGGGGGGGAGTCTCCCGTGTGGCTCCCGGCAGCTGCAGGGGCCGTCAGGGGGGCAGGTCTGGGGCCTCCCCCAGGGCAAGGCACTCTAGGGATAGCTCTGACTTGGGCAAGGGGCGTGCCTTGGGTGGGGTGTCTTTGAGCTGAGGCAGCGGCACTTCCCCCAAGTGGGGGTGAGATATTTGGGAGGTCAAGGCAGGGTGGGAAGGTTGCCCAGGTCTGAGGCAGTGGGAGAAGCTCGGGGTGCCAGTATGTGGGGAGTGGGTGAGGGGCAGTCCTCGGCACCCTCTGTGTGGGGTGGACAGTGACCAGGAGGCCCCAGGGCCCCCACGGAGGCTGAGCTAAAAGGGCAGAATGCGGAAGTACACCCAGACCCTTCCCGCCAGTCCCCAGTAACCTCCATCAGGCCACAGGGCGGGCATAGTGCCTCCGCGTGCCCCTCCCAGAGCCAACAGGGCTGAGGACCCCAGGGCAGGCCTGCCCACTTCAAGGGAGAAAGGAATATCAGAACTCATGCCTCCATCTTCTAGCCAAGGGGGAGAAAGAAGAGACCTCGAGCCGTGAACGCTTAGTGCGTGAGCGGAGTAGCACGCGTTTGTAGTTCGTGAGTGGGTGGGGACTCAGTGTCTTCCCAATGGTGGACGGAGCCAACTCCTCCGGGGAGAGGAGGAGCCAGGCCTGGCACCCCAGGGTATGCGCTTGGAGCAGGAGTGGCCCCCAAGGCCCAGAGCAGTCCCTGAGGGAGGCTGGGGTTGGGTGGCTGGAGCCCCCCAGCTGTGATGGAGCCTCTGGGTATGGAGCCCCCCAGGTATGGCCTTTTCTGGGGATGTCCTGCCATGTGCGAGTTGTGGCTGGGCCGTGGGGACCCAGAGGTGACAGCGCCCAGGCCCCAGTCCTGTCCCTTGGCACTCCCTCTTTCTTGGCTGATGTTGGCGGGGGGGGTCTCACCTCTTGCTGGCCTCCCCTTCTGGGAGGGAACACAACCCTGCGGGGCAGCAGAGTGAGCTCCTGGCCTGGCCAGCTGCCTCCTTCGCTCTCATGTGCTTCCTTGCTCACTGAGACTGTGCATGGACCTGCGCCTCACGGTCCATCGGCCCCATGGTAAAGAGCTCTGAGGGCTGGGGCCCCCTGGGCCTCTCCCCGGTCCTCCCAAGTCGTCTGTGGGGTGGGGCGAGGCAGGGGCGGCCCCCCAGGAGCCTTCCCTGAGTAGGCCCTCCGGCCCCCGCAGCCCCCAGTGTCATGGGAACGGCCAACTCACGTCTTGCGCAGAAAAGCAAGTTCCCATCGGGAAGCGTCTTTGGGCTTTAGGGGTTTGTGTTGTGGACAGCTGCTAAAACACAAGTGAGATGAAAGCCCACTTAGTTCACTGGTCTTTTTTAAGACAGTCCCAGTCTGTGGGTCCCCTGGTGGGAAGAGACGGGGCCTGTGGAGGCCACTGCCATGCCAGTCCCTGTCCCACCTGGTTGAGGGGCCACCCGCCACCCGCTGGGCATTAACACACCCCAGCCTGGGGGCCTGCTTCATGGCGGGCAGGGGTGGGGGGCACCGCCCCTCCCTCCCTAACTCTGAAATATGTGCTTGCTTTCTTCCGTCATCTGTCGAACGGCTAGGAGCCTTCCTAGGTAAGTCTCTCCCGTGGGCTTTGGGCCTTGGGTCTCTGGCGGACACCCCAACTCATGGCTGAGGGGCTGCCATGTGCCACAGCCTCCCCTCTGCCCGACCGGTGGGGCTCCTGGAGCTGGGAGGGAGGAGGCTGGGCCCGGCTCTTCTCCAGCAGAGGGTGTTTTGGCCTGAGGGGTGGGGCCTGGGCTGCCTGGTTCTGCTCCTCAAAGGGACTCCAACCTCAGCTGAGAAGTGTGTTTGGGACAAGGTATCCTGTGGGGCTGGCATGGCGGGTGAGCGGGCAGGCAGGTGGGCACGTGGCACTAGAGGGAACGGCTTTGTTCTGCCGGCGCCCCTGCCCCTCCCCAGCTCCAGCCAGGTCCACACCCCACTCCCCTACACAAATGGACACGTGCATTCGTGTGCTTGTGTGCACACATGCATGCTCACATACACGAGTACTTACTCACATGTACATGCACTTGTTCCCACTCCCGTGTACACATTCTCTTGTTCGCACTCCCGTGTACACAGGCGCTTGTTCGCACTCCCGTGTACACAGGCGCTTGTTCGCACTCCCGTGTACACAGGCGCTTGTTCGCACTCCCGTGTACACAGGCGCTTGTTCTCACTCCCGTGTACACATTCACATGTTCACGCTCATTCACACGTTCATGCTCACATCCACATGTTCGCACTCGTGTGTGCATATCGCGTGCCTCCACACAGAGGCAGAGCAGACAGGCAGCAGTGGCCCTTGCTGGGGTGGCCAGGGCTCAGGTGGCAGGCCTGGAGGCAGATGCTCGTCTCCACGTGTTAGGAGGTGACTGCCTGGTCTGGCCAGTGGCTTCCAGACCCCTGACTCCATAGGGTGGAGGAGCCCACCCTACCTGCCCCACTCCTAGGAGCTTCCTCCCAGGGTGGCTTGGCCCCAGGCCGCTCTCAGAGCCTGTGGGGAATTGCATCGGGAGTCTGGTGTGGCTGCCTCCCTGCCGGGTGGGCTCCGGGTGCTGCTGTATTGACTGCGGTGCTGGGCGTTGCCTGGTTACTGTGTAAACACCTCCTTTGTCTTGGCCGAGTCAAGCGGGTTGGGGGGTTGCCGCCCTGGTGAGTGAGCTGTCAGCCCGCCGAGGCCCTGCCTCCTACTTGGAGCCCAAGCACAGGTATCCCTGTTACCCAGCCCAGTGTGGGCTCTGAGCCCCGAGAGCGGGTAGGGCAGGCCTGGACAGGGTGCCATGGCTTTGGACCAAGGACAGCTCAGGCCCAAGGGTGTCCCGTGCCAGGCTGGAGTACTGCCTCGCAGCCTGATCCCCCCTGTGCAGGCCGCGGCTGTTAGTGGGTCCTTGCTTCTGGGGTCTCATGATTATGTCCTGGTTTCTCTCCTTAGGTTTGACAAACCATGGACAGACCAGGCACATGGTAAGAGGGGCCCGACCCCCGCATGTAAATATTACACGCATGCCCACATGTACACGCACGTGCCCTCGGCCACACACAGCATCCACACAATACCCTTGCACGTGCACAGTGTTGCACACATGTGCACTCGCCCACACAGAGCATGCACAGCATCCTCGGGTGTTTGGCACGAGGCCTGGGCAGCCTGCTTGGCAGCCCACCCAACCCGTGCCTGCGCCCCCTCCGCATGCTCACGTGCCCCCGACTGGTGTGGCCCTGCTAGGCACCATGTGGGGGCATCTGGGAGGCGGAGGGGGTGCTGCCCACAGGCCCCTGGTGCCAGGCCCAGCAAACAGGGCATTGATTGAACAGCCTCAGAGGGCCCTGCCGGTGGGGGTGTCGGGTCTGTGCAGGGAAGAAGCTGCTGTAGCCCTGGGTGTCTGCCTCCTGCTTGCGTGGCGCTGAGCACAGGTGCAGGGGGGGCAGCTGTCCTCGTGCACAGATTGGGGGACCTGAGACAGCCAGAGGTGGCTGAGCCCCCAGCCCCACCTCCCCCCACCCACTCGGCCCACCTTGTCACACCTCGTCACACCTCCCCTCCCGTCTGCTGCAGGGACCAAGCCGGAACCTGCTGCTCAATGGGAAGTCGTACCCCACCAAAGTGCGCCTGATCCGGGGGGGCTCCCTGCCCCCCGTCAAGCGGCGGCGGATGAACTGGATTGATGCCCCTGATGATGTGTTTTACATGGCCACCGAGGAGACCAGGTGGCAAGGCCTTCCCTGGGGTTGGGGGCGAGGGCCATACCCGTTCCCAGCCTCACGTCCTGTGCTCTGTGTGTCCCCGCGCCTGCAGGAAGGTCCGAAAGCTGCTGTCGTCCTCTGAAACCAAGCGTGCCGCCCGCCGGCCCTACAAGCCCATCGCCCTGCGCCAGAGCCAGGCCCTGCCCCTCCGGCCACCGCCACCGCCACCTGTGAACGACGAACCCATTGTCATCGAGGACTAGGGCAACCGGCCGGCGTGCCACCGCCCAGAGCCGCCGTGCAGTGTGACTGTGGCGCCCAGCCCGGCGGCGTCCCCCAACCAGACTGCTCCCGCCTGCCACCGCCGCCGCCTCCTCCCCTCTCTTCAGTTTTTGGTAGTGGCCCCTCCCGTGCCGTCCCTCCAGAGAAGGTGCCCCTCTCGTGGACACTGGAGAGAAGTGCGGTTAACTTATTCCGAGAATGCCCAGAGCCCCTAGCTTTGTGTTAACTTTTGGCCGGAGCGGAGACGTGGCGCCTGCCCTCGGGCCCCGGGTGCACTGCGGGGCCTCTCGTCCCAGCGGGAGGCTGGCTTGTAAGATTTCGTTGTGTTCTGTTGAAGGTGCCATTTTAAATTTTATTTTTATTACTTTTTTTGTAGATGAACTTGAGCTCTGTAACACTCACACCCGGAATGTTAGGGTTGGTGTGGTCGGCGCCGGCTGTGCTGCCTGCCGGGTCGGCCCTTGTCTTTTCAAGTAATTTTCATATTAAACAAAACAAAGAAAAAAAACTCATTAAAAAAAAAAAAAAAAAAACCTGGTCCTCCCCCCACACCTCGTGTCTTTCGTCCACGGCCCCCTCCTTGTCTTAGACCCTCCTGAACCTTCCCTGCAGGCCCCCTGGGTCCCCCAAGCACAGCCCAGCCCCCAGGCCGCTCTCAGGGCAGACGAGGCCCCGTCTCCCTCGGACCCCTGGGCTACCCTGAGCTAGGGCTCTACTGGGTCGGCTGGGGCAGCAGGTGCGCGGGCAGGTGGGGGTCCCTAAGGCTGGTGGTCGTCCCGTGAGCACGCAGGCCCTGGGGAGAAGACTCGTCTTAGTGGTCCTACCCTGCAGCTGGGCTTGGCGTCCTGCCATGACCTGTGCCCTGCACCCCCACCTCCTGCAGGCCAGGGCCAGCACCACACTCGAGCTGTCCAACGTGCCCCTCCTCTGACCTGTTAGTGCTGGAGCCGCTAAGGGACAACCAGCGTTGCAGGAGCCCCCCTCTGTCACATATGCAGGTGGCGGGCTGTGTCAGCCTGGGTTTGTCTGAAGCAGCAGCCTGCAAGTTCAGCAGGAAACTCAGAGAAGCCCTTGGGGCTTGGGGCAGGGAGAGGGCCAGAGTGAGTCACTTGGGGAGCTGTGGCAGGCAGTTGGGAAGGGCAGTGCCCACATACGGGCCCCTGGGGGCCTGGGGCTGGTTCTGGCCCCGTTGGTCACCCCAGAGTGCCTGTTCTGTGCCCCTCCCTCAGCCCCAGCATCTGCAGGTTGCCTCCCCTCCCCTGCACTTTCCTCCCCTGGCATTCCTGGGTTGTGGGACGCCCGGGTGAGCCTGGCTCCAGCAGTCTCAGAAAAATGGGTTTGGGGGCTGCTCCTCCCGGGGCTGCCCCAGACTGACCCTGCTGGGGTGGGTGAAGTGGCTCCGCCCCATCCCCTGAGCCCCTCCCACACTTGGCAGACCTGGCAGCCCATCTCTGCCCCCGAGGGTCGAGACAGCAGATCAGCGAGGCCTGGCAGCCCAGGGCCTGGGCCGTCCTCCACGGTTGGCAGGGCCTGCCCGGTTGTCTGAGGCGTCCTGCTTGGAGCCAAGGGGGCCGCCTGCTGGCAGGTGTGGAATTTCCACAGGGAGAGTTTTCAGATTTCAGCCAGTCCCTTGTTCTCAGAAATCCTACCTCCGTGCTCCCCCTGTGCCCCACCCCTGCAGGCCTGCCGGACAGGTGCACCCGGAGCCCAGGAAGGTCTGGGTGGTGGCCCTGCCCCCTCCCCCCTCTTCCAGCCCCGCTTTCTGCTGGGGGCCTGTGATGTTGGAAATCTCAGTGGGGAGTTAAAATAGAAACCACTTGTGTATCCGCCCTGAGGCAGATAAGTGGGTGTCCTGGCCTTGGCAGAGTCTGCCGGGGGGTGACAGGCCTGGGTGTTGGGAAATGACCGCAGTACACCCCACCCCTGCCAGGAGCTGGCTGGCCCCCACTCCACAGCCATTTTGGCTAATCTGCTGTCCCGGTACCCCTGCCTGAGAAGTGCCCCACTGCCGGGAGTTACCTACAGTGTCGGAGCTGGGGACTGGGGGGCAGGGCCATGACCTTGAGGAAGTTGCTAGCCTTCCTGAGTCCTTTCCAACCTCAGCCCTAGGGGCTGGAGAATGGCACGGGGGCAGGAGGCTTCGCCTCAGGCCTGCTGGGAGCCTTGAAGACCTTGGGTGGGAGGAAGGACCCTCTGAAGACCCCAGCCCCGCCACTCCCCTGCCAGTCCCCTTTCTGTCTTCTGGTCTGGACCTTCCAGCACTGAGGTGTTCCTGAGCAGGCCCAGAGGCCCTGGCTCTCCCCCACCCCCAGGCTGCCCTGCCTGCTCCCCTGGGCCTGCCGTCTGCCATCCTGGGTGTGAGGTGCCTCCAGTCCCAGGCCCTTGGTGAAGCCTCGAAGGGCTCCTCTCACAGGTCCTGGCCGCCAGCACTGTTCAGGCGAGGAGAATCAGGATCCCTGCCCATCCCTGGGGTTCCTCCTCCACCAGACTATCGGGCAGGCCTGAGCCCAGGGGGTGGAAGGGTGTCACAGGCTGGGGTGGGCAAGGGGGCTCAGCCCAGGCGGGTGGCCACACCCCACTTTCTCCTGTAATGTCCCTTCCCTGCCCAGCCCCACAGCAGGGGTGCACCCCTTCGGAGCTGAGGGGCCAGCCTGGTGACCCTGGGCGTGTAGTGGGAATGAACTTTGTGTGCCCCAGGCTACACCTTGAACCACCCACCTGCCCTGGGCCTCCCCCATTGTCCACCCCTCAGCCTAGGTGTGGGTTTCCCACAGCAAAGTAGAGACTGGAAAGCAGATACGGGGGATCCCAGATGACCCGACAGGGAAATAAGGGAGCCCTGGGCCATCCAGCAGGGCACTGCACTGTATCCGCCTCTGCCACCGCCCACCCGGGGCCCCACCTGCACCTCTGGCGCTGGGAGCCCATAAGCTCTCACTGCCCCAGCTACATCGACCTCGGAAGTGGAGGTCGAGGCTACTGCTCTGCCGTCCGTTGACCTGTGTCCCTTCCTGCCAGGCCCAGAATAGACCCATTGCTTCAGGGAGCTGCTGGCCCTGGCCCGGAGACGGCCCCCAACTCTGCTGCTTCCCTCCTCCCCAGGGGCTGTGCCAACGCCATTCCTGGGCCGACACCCACATTCCCCAGCAGGGCTGGGGGCCTCCTCTCTTCCGTAGCAGGCCTGAAGATATTAGTGGCCAGGGGTAGGGCTGCGGAGGGGCTGCCCAGCCTGGAGCTCCCAGGCTGGGAATGGAAGGGGCAAGGTAACAGTGCCAAGTGGGGGGCAGGGGCCCATGAATTATTCAGACACCAACTCCCAGCCTGAGCCCTAAGGCAGGGAATGACTGAGCCTGGGCTGGCTGAGGTCCAGAGATGGAGTGGCAGGGGGTGGGGGTGGAGGGGTGGAGGCTGGTCAGGCTGGTCAGTCGGGCTTGGGGGGGGCACATGTTTCTGGGCTGTTGTTGCCATGGAAACAGCAGTGTCTGTGGGACATGAGTACACGTAGGAGGAAACTTCCTGCTGGGCTCCCGGGTGAGGGGCCGCCTGGGGAACCAGGCCAGAAGGCCGAGTAAGCATCTGTATTCCCCAGGACCCAGGGCAGGGGGCCTCGGGATACTGGCTCCCTTACCCTTTCACTCCAAAAATATGCCAGGTGCAAGGGGCCAGGTGGGGATGAGGGAAGCCCCGACCTCATCCTCTGCTGGCAGGTACACCAGGCAGAGGAAGTGGGCAAGGTCTCGACCCCAAAACCAGGCTATGGGCCCCAGACAGGGCTGCTCTGCCTCCTGGGGTGGGGCTGGAGCCCAGACTGAGCCTTGCCCTGGGCTAAGGGTCTGGGAGCCAGGCAGAGAATGTCTGAAGGGGAGGTGGAGCCAGGAAATGAGGCCACGGGAGGGCAGGGCGGGCAAGAGGGCCCTGGCTGAGGGACGGCTGGGGTACCCTGGGGGCCCTAAGGGCTGGTGGGTGGTGACCGGATCTGACTTGCTTCCCTAGCCCGACAGGAGTTCCGAGGCCTGACCTCCACATCATCAGTGGGTCCAGAGAAGGGATGCTTGCCGCTGAGGTCCTGGGTGGTGGGGAAGTATGGATTTGGGCGACAGCACAGCATGTGTCCCAGGGGGACAGCCCTTCCCCCCTGTCCCCCAACGCTTCCGGCCCACGGTCTCTCTGGCTGCCCCCGGGTGGGGGTGCTTGGACAGATCGCCTTTAGCGCGTGCAGCGCGACCCCGGCGCTGGCGAGTCCCCCTGGTTGCTCCTCCCGCTCTCAGATCCAGACCCCATCCCACCCGGCGCGTAGTTTCTCCCCGTCGTGTTTTTTGAGGCGGCTAGCGCGGTCCCCAAGCCTTGCCTCCACCGCAAGCCTTCAGCACCACAGACAGTGTTAAGTTGGGGGAGGGAAGCGGGGACCGGGACCGGACCAGGACAAGACCGGGACTGGTGTGGGTGGCCGCGGCCCCGCCCGGAATCCGGCTCCGATCCTGCCGCGCCGCTGTTGCTGTGGAAACCGAGCAACAAAGGGAAGCCGAGATGGATGGGCGCGCGCGCGGCGGGGCGGGGTGAGGATCCTCCCGGAGCCCGCGCTCCCAACCGGGCCGGTCTGGCTGGGCGCGGGGGGCTGGACCTGCCCGTCGGGGCGTCCGTCCGCGTCTTCAGGGGCCGCCGGTGAGGGCCCAGGCCCGCTTTCCAGTGCTCCCTCGGAGACCTGGGGGCACCGGCTCCCCGCCCCCGGCCCCGCGACCTCCACTCCCAACCCGACCCGGCGGCCCCGACTTTGCCATGGAAACAGCCTGGGCGCGGGCGGCGCCGCATTCGCTGGGGCGGGCCCTGTAGACGCCTCCTCGGGCGACAGCGGCGGGGGGCGCCAGGCTGGGGCTCC
>NW_004443981.1:18362964-18365456 GCF_000243295.1 Trichechus manatus latirostris
GCCCGAACCTCGATCCGGCCGGTGGGGGCTGGGGGACCCGGGCTGGGAGTGGGGCGGCGGAGCGCGGTCGGCCCGGGACGCAGCCGGGGGGTTGGGGTGCGCTCCCGGCTGCGGGCGCATCGCAATCTGCTGGGCGGCGCTGCGCGGGGCAGTGTCGGGCCAGGCCGCAGACGCGCACGCTTGGGTCCTTCTCGTTCCTTCCTGGCTGGCGGGACCCCAGACCCGTGGTCCCGAGCATTGACCCCCCCACCCCGACCTCTGCCCACGCCAGGCCAGGCCTAGGCTCTATCTGGACTTAGTCGACGCGGAGGCGACCTTGGCCTCTCCCTCCCGCGTGTCCCAACGCGCTAGCTTCTTTGGTGCGAGTTTCTCCAGGAGTTTTACGGGGGGGCGGGTAGGGCGGGTGACACACGGGTCCCCACGAGCATGAGAGAGCACTGGTGTCCGGTCCCCCCTTCCTCCTCAAGATCAGAACAGCTCCGACAGGAGGGCGTAGTGGACTGGTGGTTTCTCTGCCTGGATGCCCCCTGGGTTGGAGCCCCCCACCCCCACCCTGCCCCGGACCTTTTGAAGCCCCAGGCAGGCACGCACCCGCTCTGGTACTCAGATTCGGGTCTGAACCACAGCTCCCCTCTTGCCCGCTCCCCCGCCTTTCTCCCCCTAGATTTGCCAGGGAGGGTCTTGCCCACCTACCCTCCCATCCCTACCGCCTGCACAGAGAGGGGCAGACTTAGTGCCAGAAACGAAGACGGCCTGAGGGCCAGGACAGACAGGGGATCTTTCCCTGGTCATCCGGAGGACAGTGGTCAGGGCCAGGCTGCAGTGAAGGAAGCCCCTTGAGAGGGGAAGCCCACACTTTGTTTGCTGTTCCCAGAGGGGAGGGACCAAATCTGGCCAGGAGTGCTGTGGTGGCTGGTGGCTTGAAGCCGAGGGGCTTCCAGCTGCCTCCCAAGAGCCCTTCCTGCCCTGCAAGGCCCCAGGCTGGGGGGGACAGCCCCAAGGGCCCTCCTGCTGGTCCACTGCCTGTGACTTTGCCCCAAGCCAGACCAGGCCAGCTTAGGGTTCTCCCAAGCCTTGGCCAGCAGTCCTCCAGATAACGCTTCTGCCTGCTTGGCCGCCGCTGCTGCTGGCATCCAACAAAAAACAAAGGCTCCTCAGACCTGCTGGCTCCCGCTGGCTCCTGTCCTGTCTGGGAGGAGGGAAGGGGGGCGGGGTGAAGTCTGGGATCCAGCCCACCCCCCAGCCAGGCCGTACCCAGCACCCCCTTGGCCTGCCCTGCCTCATCAGCCCACACTCCTAAGTAGAGCTGAGTGGAATCAGGCCCAGGACACCCCGAAGGACTGAGGTGGCTACACCTCTCTCCCCAGAACTCAGGTCCCTTCCAAGCTATTTAGGTCCACTTGGCTTAGCCAGCTCCACCTGCCCTGGCGTGGACGGTGGGCGGGGGGTGGGGGGGTGGCCTCAAGCAGAGTGGTTCCCGCCAGAGGGATGGAAGTCAGGGCTGCCGGGGAGTGAGGGGCCATGGAGGTCTGCTGGGGAGTGAGGGGGCATGGAGGTCTGCTGGGGAGTGAGGGGGCATGGAGGTCTGCTGGGACTAGGGAGATCTGGCACTTGAAGCCCCTCCCCTGGGCCACCCTGGAGAACCCCAGCACCCGGGCCTGACCAGCTAAATGGTCTCCAGCAGCCCCCTGGTCTCTCAGGGTGGGCTGTGCCCTGGCCCTGAGATTGCCAGACAGGGGGTCCACGGGGCAACTTCAACTTCGACTCTGTGGAATAGAACCTCCCCCCGCCACCCCACATGCTCTGCCGGCCCCTTCCCTTCGGAATTCCGGCTGTGCTCTGGCCCTTCTTCCTGCTCTCTCTCCTCCTCCCTTTCCTGTTGTACTCCCATGAGGAGGCTCTTGGCTTCCGTCCATTGGGAGGCAGCCCGGCGGCCTGGGGGAAGGTCCGGCCTCCAGGAGGGTCCAGGAGGGCTCTTGACTCGACCCTCGGCAGCTGGTCTCAGACTTTTGGCGACAAAGTAGCAGCCAGAGGTAGAGGGAGGGGGAGTTCAGGGCTCAGGATTAGGATGAGGGAGCTAAATATAGGTGGTAGAGGTCCTGCCTGGAGCCACAGAAGCACAGGGATGGGCAAATTGTCTTGACCTGGCCTGGCCTCCCCACAGGCCATGCTGGAGGCGAGGGGCCCACTCCCAGCTCCCAGGCCCTTGGCAGGGTTCTCTGCCAGCTCCATTAGGACCTGACATGGGTGGGGCAGGGCAGGTGTGAGTATGAGGCAGGGGTGTGGGGAGACGGGTATAAGGAGGCAGGTATGTATGGAGGGACATTTGTGCGTGGGGGAGGCAGGTGTGTGAGTGTGAGGCAGGAGTGAGAGGGAGACAGGTGGGTATGAAGGAGACAGGTGTGTGAGGGAGGTGTGAGGAGGGACAGATGTGAGGGTGGCAGGTGTGTGAGGGAGGTGTGAGGAGGGACAGATGTGAGGGTGGCAGGTGT
>NW_004443981.1:18365611-18368918 GCF_000243295.1 Trichechus manatus latirostris
GAGGGACAGATGTGAGGGTGGCAGGTGTGTGAGGGAGGTGTGAGGAGGGACAGATGTGAGGGTGGCAGGTGTGGGAGAAACAGGTGTGAGGAAGGAGCAGGTATGTGAGTGTGAGGCAGATGTGAGAGGGACAGATGTGAGGGAGGCAGGTGTGTGAGGGAGGTATGACGAGGGACAGATATGAGGGAGGCCGGTGGGTGAGAAACAGGTGTGAGACAGGAGCAGGTATGTGAGTGTGAGGCAGGTGTGTGAGACAGGAGCAGCAGGTGTGAGAGGGACAGATGTGAGGGAGGCAGGTGTGGGAGGGAGGTGTGACAAGGGACAGATGTGAGGGAGGCAGGTGTGGGAGGGAGGTGTGATGAGGGACAGATGTGAGGGAGGCAGGTGTGGGAGAGAGTAGTGTGAGTGGAGCAGGTGTGTGAGGGAGGTGTGAGGAGAGACAGGTGTGGGAGAAGCAGAGATGTGAGGGAGGAGCAGGCGTGATCAAGGCCCTGTCACTGCTGCTGTTGAAAGGAGTAACGAATGGCATAGCCCCCTACACATGTTGACTCCAGGGCTTGCAGGTGCCTACGAGGCCCAGAGAAGGGGGATGGATGGACAGGGCCCTGGCGGTTGGGGCCGGCCAGCCAAGGCCTCCTGAGAAAGGCTAACTAGCTTTTCTTCAAAGAACGGTAGTAGGGGTGCCGGGCAAACTGCCTCTCAGGAGCTTTGGAAAGAGTGCTGAGGCTGCTCTGTGGAATGGCTGGGGCTAACAGGGGGGGGCCCCTGGGGGCTGTGGAGGCCACCTGCCCATGAAGAGGCAGGCAGTGGCTGGGTGGTGCTCAGGGCTCCCAGGTGGGTGCTGGCCATGCCCTGACCTTCCCCCCGCCCCCCAGCCGAGAAGGTGAGCTCCCTGGGCAAAGATTGGCACAAGTTCTGTCTCAAGTGTGAACGTTGCAGCAAGACACTGACGCCGGGGGGCCACGCCGAGGTGAGCCCCCTCCTGGGGGAGGTGGATCAGGGGTGGGGCCGGGGTCGGGTGGAGTAGAGGCCGAGGCGGAGGGGGGAGCAGCTCTCTGGCTCCCTCCTTCCTCAGGCAGGGAGGGGTTCCTAAGGAGCCTTTGGGAACAGGCCCAGAGGTGGGGCCCAGGCCTCACCCCCACACTCCCTCTGTCTAGCATGACGGGAAGCCCTTCTGCCACAAGCCCTGCTACGCCACGCTGTTTGGACCCAAAGGTGAGCATGAGTCCCCCCCACTTCTGGGACTTGCCTTGGCCCGGGAGCTGTGCCCCCACCCCATGTGCTGGAACTGGCCCTCCTGGGGCGGGGGTGGGGCTGATTCACCACCAACACCGGAGACCACCTCTGGCTCAGGTGCAGCCAGTGGGGGGCGGGGGGTGCTGCTAGGGCTTTTGGGGCTGCATCGGGTGTAGGTCCCAGGGTGGAGCTTGGGTGCTGCCCCCTTCACACCCAGACCACCTCAGCCTCCCATCCCCTCTCAGATCCCTATCCCCTGGCTAGCCAGCCCCTTCCTGCTCAGAGCCTCTGCCCATGCTGCGCCCCTCCTGGACAGCCCTTTCCATCCTGAGAGCAGGCACCCTCCATGCCTCTCTTGGAAATCTGCCCCCAGCCCACCCGCCCCTGGGGGGGAATCCTGACCCCGCAGGATGGGCCATGGACGGCCACTTTCTGAGACATTTGGGGTGGGGACTGGGTGATGGCCAGGCCTCTGTCCACCCACCCTACCTGTGTCTGATACCCTACAGGTGTGAACATCGGAGGCGCAGGCTCCTACATCTATGAGAAGCCCCCGGCTGAGGGGCCCCAGGTCACTGGCCCCATCGAGGTCCCTGTGTCCCGGGTGGAGGAGCGGAAGGCCAGCGGCCCCCCCAAGGGGCCCAGCAAAGGTGGGCTGGGTTGGGTGTCTGGGGGTGTTGGGGCAGCCTCTGCCCCTCCCACTTGCCCTGACCTGACCCCCACCCCCAGCTTCCAGCGTCACGACTTTCACCGGAGAACCCAACATGTGTCCTCGCTGCAACAAGAGGGTCTACTTCGGTGAGTGACAGGCCCCGCCGCCACCCAGCCCAGCCTCTGGTGGCTCGGCCTCACCATCTTCCCCTTCCCAGCCGAGAAGGTGACGTCTCTGGGCAAGGACTGGCACCGGCCGTGCCTGCGCTGTGAGCGCTGCGGGAAGACGCTGACGCCGGGCGGCCACGCGGAGGTGAGGGCGCGTGGGTGGGTCGGAGGGTGCGCACGAAGGGGCGGGGCGCGGGTGGGGGCGAACAGGACCAGGTGGGGCCGGGGTAGGGGTGGGGGGAGGAAGGGGCTCGCGGCGGGGCTTACCCGTGGGAGTGGGCGTGCCCGCGGTTCTGGGGAGGCTGGGAGGGCAGGGCCGCCTGGGCCAGGCGGTGGGGGCTGCCCTCTGGTGGCCGGAGCAGAAACACGCGGGCGCCTAGATGCCTCGTGGCCCAGGTGAGTGGACCTGGATGTGGCCTTGGGGGCTTGAGGGCACACAGGGAGGGAGACAGTCGTGTGATGACATTTTCTGAGTGGAAGAGGAAGCAGCTGGGGCATAGGGAGGAAGGGGTCAGTGAACCTCCTGTCTCACCCCGTCCTTCCCACACCCTAGCATGATGGCCAGCCCTACTGCCACAAGCCCTGCTACGGAATACTCTTTGGACCCAAGGGTGAGTGTGCCTAAGGAGGTCCCGGGGTTCAGGTGTCCCCCCTGCGCCCCTCCCCATCACCTCTGCCTATCTCTGCAGGCGTGAACACCGGGGCTGTGGGGAGCTACATCTATGACCGGGACCCCGAAGGCAAAGCTCAGCCCTAGGCGCACAGCCCTCCGCCTCCACGGGCACCCACCTCTGCCCTTGCTGGCCCCTGCCGGGCCCACTGCTTGGCTCCCTGGAGGAGTGTAGGGGGGCTGCCCGTTCTGCCCCAGCACGTCCTGCCTGCAAGTCAGGGCGTGAGTGTTGGGCAGGAGGAGGCCCCTCACTGTCTGCTGACAAGGCCCATCTGCCCTTCCCCATCCTCTGCGTCGTCTTTGTGACTCAGTCTGCCTGTTTCCCTGTGTGTTCATTGTCCCCATGTCCCTATGCATGTCCCTGCGTGTCCCCATGTCCCTGCATCGCTATATATCCGTGTATGTCCCCGTGTCTGTGTGTCCCCATGTCCTTATGCATCGCTGCATGTCCCTGCGTGTCTGTATCCCTGTATATCCATGCATGTCTCCGTATCTGTGTCCCCATGTCCCTATGCATCCCTGCATGTCCCTGCGGGTACCGTGTCCCTGTGGGTCCCTGTGTTGCTGTATACCCATGCACGT
>NW_004443981.1:18369036-18383136 GCF_000243295.1 Trichechus manatus latirostris
TGTCCCCATGTCCCTATGCATCCCTGCATGTCCCGTGTCTGTATGTCCTCATGTGTCCTGTGTCCCCAAGTGACCTGCATCCCATGTGACATGTCCCTGAGTATGGGTCTCTTGGAGGTGGCTATCTCACTCTCCCTCCTCTGCTGCCCCTGGCCTGCCCACCATGTTATTTATGCTCCCCTTGGCCATGCCCTTCGCAGCTCCCACAGGCAGAGCGCAGCCTTGCCCAGACCCCTCTGCCCAGCACCCACACTGTCTCAAAAGCACCCTGCCCTGTGGCCCCCACGTGGTCAAACATGACGTTGCCCAGACTTGTGCTGTCAATAAAGTGTGAGAATTGCAGGCACTTGTAGCTGTGTCTCTGGTTGTGGGATGGACAAGAGCCCAGGACAGCATCCCTTTGTTCTGTCCACAAGTTCTCCTGACACCTCTGTGCCTGGCTCCTGGTGGGGGCAGGGTGCTTTACCCAAGGATGATGGGGGAGGGCCAGAGTCCAGAGACCTTTCTGATGAGGAGAGAGGGAGGGAGGGGCTGGGTGGGGCTTGGGCTCTGTTCTGGGCAGTGGTGCCAACATTGAGATGGGGTGGGCGGCAGAGAGAGGAGCCAGAATTGGGGGAAGGGGCAGGAGGCGGGCTAGGAGGCATCCTAAGGGGTCCTGGCCAGCAGCAAGTGGGTGAAGAATCCATGGAGGGGAGCAGCCTGGGTTATGGTGATGGGGGAGTGCTGAGGTCCTGAGTGGGTGGTACATATGAGGCTGAGCCTGTACCGCTCCCCACCCCCCGCCCAGAAATGCCAACATGAGGCACAGCCAGGAGCAGCAGAGGGGCTGGGGGTTCTGGGTACACACGGACCCATCAGTGACCCAGAGGCACAGTGCATCGAGTGAGGGACCAGCCTGTGGGGAAGGGAGCTGAGGATGTGCCCACGTGGAGAGAGGGGGACAGGTGCTGAGGGGAAGGATTCTCTGGTTCTTTGCAGGAGAGGGGAGATGGTGAAGGGGGAGGGGATGTGGTCAGGACAGGACCAGCCGGGCTTGGCTGTGCGGGGTCTCCCACTACTGCCCGCAAGGTGACATGGAGGCCTTGGTGGTGTGGCCTGCCTCAGTGTGGGTGGGGGTAGCCCAGGGGCAGTGAGGGCTATCTGGGGGCAGGGGCCTCGGAACCGAATCCCTCCCTGTCCGATGCTCCCACCAGACCATCGTCCGAGTGTCTGGGTTTGCAGTGATAATGAAGCTGCACGCATCCTGGCATCCTGGGGTGACCGGCTTTTGCCCTTCTGACTGCTTTCCCTTTGTTTGGCCATGCCTGGGCTTCCCACCAGAGGGCGCCCTTCCCCACACGCATGCGTTGGTCCAGAAGGGCGCCCTCTTTCTGCTCAGCCCCTGCCCTGGCCCCGTCTAGGACCCCCCACCTCTGGCTCTGTGCTCCCGCACCCTACAGCATACCCTGAGACAGCCTGCCCCAGGCCTGCCTGCAAGGGGTGTCAGGCCTGGGCACCTCTCAGGCCCGTGTCGTTTGCCCCAGTCAGTGTCTGGGGTTTCATTCCTGTTCCCCCGGCCCACAAGTGCTCTGCGCCCCTGGGCAGCCCTCTGCTAGCCCAGCTCTTGGCCTGGGCAGCAGCGTCTCTGCCCTACTTGGCGGCTGGGAATGCAGCCAGAACGGGTGGTCTGGGGGGTGGGGGTGCGAGGACAGCTGAAGCAGGGACCCTGGAGGGGCGGTCAGTCCCCACTCCAGTCAGAGGAGAGGTCGGGCCAAGTATTGGGGCCCACAGAGCGTGTTCAAGGAGAGGCTGGGGCGACTCCTCTCTTCACTCTCAGGCCAGCCTGGCCAAGGCTTCCTGGATGCGGGTCACTCTGGGGAGAGGTCATACTGCCCCATCCCCAGCCCTCACTGCAGCTCCGAGTGTTGGGTGGGAAATTCCTGTGTCCGCTGGGAGTGGAGATGGTGGGGTAGGAGGCTGCTGGGGGCCACTCCCTCGGGAGCCTCCAGCGGAAACTATGTATGAAGCAGATGGTGGTGGGCGGCGTGCCCTTCCCAAAGCTTGGGCGGGGGCTGGCAGCCGATCTGTGAGTGTGAAGACCCTGCCTGGGCCGGCGAGGGGTCCTGAGGGTCGAGGGGGGTTCCCTCCAGGGAGGATGAGCCCCCAGCCCCCGGGCTGGTCAGGGAAAGCAGCGCCCTCAGGTCAGCCAGGGGAGGGCCCCGCCCTGTTTCCTGCGGGCGGAGGATGACGCACTGCCTTGTTTGTTTCCAGTGGGTTGTCATGGAAACCAGGCCGGCGCCACGAGTGTTTGTGTCCTTGTGTCGCTGGGCTACGTCCGCGGGGGCGGCGGGCGCCCAACAGTCAGGGCTCCTTCAGTGGCACCAGCTCCAGGAACATCCCCCACACACCCCTTCCTCTCTAGGCTGTGAGCCAGGTGCTTCCTTCGGCGTCCACAGCCCTGAACGCCCCCCACCTCCCCTTCAAGATGGAAGGGCGGTGGGAATGCCCGCCTTTGTCCCTGGGTGTGTCCCCAGCCTCACTGCCCCTCCCTGTGAGGCTTCTAGGCCTCTCTTCCACCCTCGAGGCTCCAGCCAGAATGCCCATCAAACCGCTCCCCACCACCACCACCCCGAGCCCATGGGAACCAAGTCTAGGGACCCCCAAGGCCCTTTGCCAACTGCACCCCTAGCCGGCTCCGCTAAGTTGAGCTACTCACAGGGCCCTGCGGCCTCCCTCACTGTCCGATGCCCTGACCGAACCCCAGCAGACCTGGGTCTGCAGGGTCCTGGCTAGAGCCCCAAGCAGGCATCTGCAGGGCCTGCTCTGTCTGTCCTCCCTCTGCCCCACTTCCTTGAGGACCCAGATCTTCCTGCCCAGGCCCCAGCCCCACAGCACCCGCTGACGGTGACCCTTGGCATCGACCCCGGGTGCTCCCCCTTTCCTCCTCCCACCCCTCCCAGCTTCCACTAGCTCCTGGCTCTCCCAGACCCCACAGACCACACCCAGCCCAAGCTAGCTTCCCTGAACTTCCTTAGGACTTGGCGAGACATGGGTCCAGCCCACTCCTGGGTTCAGTAACAGCTGCCTGGCCCCCAAACTTCATCTGTGCCTGGAGAAGGGGGGCTAAGTACCAAGAAATCACTAAGTGCCAGTGGCCCCAGCCTGGGCTGCAGGAGGGGGAGGGGTGCTGGGCGCAGGCAAGGGCTGGCCCTGGGCCAGGGTGGCCAGGTGTGGGTGGCGTTTTCCCAGGTCCCAGAAGGGTGGTGTGGGAGGGGGGCTCCAGGCCCATAACCGGCCCAGCTGCAGGACCAGTAAGGCTGGACCTGGAGGTGGCTCGGCAGGACTTTGGCTCCAGGACTCTGAGATTCCCGCACCAGGCCCAGCCTTGAGGGGGGGAGGGGCACCTCTGTTACCGTTGGAGGATGGAGGCAGGTAAGGGTTGGGGGGAGGGCTGGCTGGGGGAGTTCTAGTTCGTTTGTGATCATTTGACTCCTTCCGGGTGAGGAGGAAAGGCACCGCCCTCCCACCTGGGCCCAGGCCAGGAAGCCTTTTTGGGAAAGGGCAGCCTCCAGCTCCCCTCCCCCGCCCCTACTCAGGCCCAGCAGGCCCACCCCGGGGCAGGACCTCTGGGCAGACAGGGGTCCCTGGAGATAAGACGCTGAAAATAGGCCCTGGGAATGTCTGAGTGTCCCTGACTCGGCTGGCCTAGTGGGGGGGGGGTGGTATGCTTTGGAAGGCCTGGGCCCGGGTACGGCTGTGGCGCCACACAGTTTCCCAGACTGTGTGCTGGTCTTGTAGGGCACCTGGGTACAGGGAAGCAAGACCATCCCAGCGTGAAAGAACTTCCTTCCACCACACCTGTTCACCCTGAGGTCACTGTAGGCCAGGTCCTGCCTTTGGCAGTCCCGGATGCCTCACCAAAATGTGCCATATGGGCCCTCTCTGGACTCCTCCTCCAGGGCAGGGCCCCTGCTTGCTGCCATCAGTCCAAGCAGGCCATGGGCAGAATTCAACGGGGCCTGCAGGGGGGTGAGCACGTGGAGGAGGCCTCAGTGGGGTACACTCAGAATGCACCCCCCAAGTCTCAGGCCCTGGGGTGCCCTCACGTTGTCCTGGTGGAGGGTGGAATGTTCTCAGAACAGAGACAGCCGGGGGCAAGCAGTGAGAGCTCAGCGCCTGTGTTTTGACCACCCCATCCCCCACCTGGCCAGTGTTGGGAGGAGAAGACTGGCTGGGCCGAGGTGCCGGATGGCCCAGCATGTGGCTGTGACACAGGCTGAAGGAGGGCCGTGTCAGGGAGCTCACCCTGCCCCGTTTATTCTGGCAGCAAATGCAAACAGCACCTAGCCTGGGGGTGGGGGTGGGGGTGGGGGCGGGCAGGGCAGATGTGGGTCTTGAGCTGGTCCAGGTGGCCCTGAGTCAGGATGACCCCCTGGGCCAGAGCTGATGAGACAGACGCCTTGTGTCTGGATGGGGGCCCTAGCCTCAGGTGAGCCCCAGATGGGCCGAGGGTCGCCCGGGCAGGGAGTCTGGGTGGAGGAAAGAACCCTTCATCAGCCACAGCCCTGGGGAGCTGGGGGGCTGCAGCTGAGGAGGGTCGCAGCCCCCACAGGCAGACTGGGCGGGGGGTGCAGGCCAAAGGGGGGCTGAGGGGCAGGCAGTCTGTGGTGAAGTTTTGGAGGTGCCCCAGGGAGTGTGTGTATGTCTGAATGTGTTGTGACTGTGTGACTATGTGTGTCTGTGAGTGTGTGTGAGCTGTGTCTGGAAGAACCACGTGTGTGTGCCAACTCAGAGGGCAAGGCCCCACAGCTTGCCCCCTTGGCATCTTCCTCCCCCACCTGTGACCACGGCAGCAGGAAATAACAGTGGGGAAAGTCAGGAAGAGACTCATCACCCCTGTTTTCAGGGGGGCCTCCCCACTGGGCAGGGCGGGGTTGGAGTCTAGGGTGTGGGGATGGGGCCATCCCTGGGATGGGGCAGTGGAGATAAGGACAAGGACCGGGTCACTGCCCCCTCTGGCCCAGCTAGTAGTGTCCTACAAAGCAGCCAGGCTGGGAGTCGCCAGGTAGGCGTGTTGGTTAAACAGAAACATGGGCAGATAACTCCTCCGAGAGAGACCGACCCCCCCCCCCACACGACACACCTGGATACACACACAGATATGCCAACAGGCACACCCATCTCATCCACAGAACCTGACACGTGCGCATGGACATCTCCCAGAAGAACGTGTGCACCTGTGAGCACCCCTCCCCCCAGCCTGGTGCCCATGGGCTTCCACCCCACAACACGCCAGGCAGGCCTAGCTGTCATCTTCTATGTGTGCAACAGTGTGCCCTGAGCCAAGGGATCTGCTGTGACAGGCCCCACCCCACCCCCACCCACGCCCAGTCTAGGGGCTCTGAGCCCTGGCCTTCTCTAGGTCCCCTCCAGCACAATGGCCTGTCTCTGCTCAGCCGTCTCTGGCCACCCCTGGGGACCTTTGCCTCTTTCCCTGCCTCTGTCCACATTTCTGTCCCTAGCAGCTGTATCTGTCAGCCCTGCCTCCCTCTCTGTCCTGTCCTCCTGACGCTCCTGGACCCTGGAGCCAGGAGCCAAGGGAAGCAGGAGCCCTTTCTTGTTCCGGCCTGGTTGGAGCAGCAGCATCAAACCCAAGCTAAGGCGACGCTGAGGGACGGGCTGGAGGGTGGGGAGGGTCGGGATGGTGGCCTTAACTCCAGAAAGCACACAGCAGTGCCTTGCACCAGGCAGAGAGGCCAGCAGGCCGAGATGTGACAGTGGGTGCCTGGTTTCCTCATGCCAGAGGCCAGAGGGTTCCGTTGGTAGAGGACCTCACCCCCGCTTTCCAGGGACAGTAGGCAGCCATCACTAAAGCGTTTAACGCCTGTGCCAGGGTGGGTGAGTGCAGGGTCCCAGCAGTGGCCAGGGCAGGGGGCTGTCAAGGCTGAGTTCCTGGGACCCTGGCTGGAGGATGGTGTCCAGAGAAGTTTTGTTCTGGGGAGATGGGAGGTGGATGGGGAGGAACACTGAACAGGAGGAAGGGAAGGAGGGGCTGCTGGGTGGGGGGTCGACAAGGTACTGCTGGGAGCTTAGGAGGCTAGGTGAGGCCAAGAAAGGAGATGCGGCTGTGGGGGCACCACGTGGGCAAGGAGGTGACAGATCTACAGAGACAGCCGGCACCCCCTCCCCCGCCACACACAGAGGAAGGAGAGGTGTTGTTGGTGGACGGTGATCAAGTGGGCAGGAGGGTTAGGCAGAGGGCAGTGCCATGGGTCAGGGATTTCCCGACAGGGTGGCAAGGAGGCCGGGATCCCACTACGAACTGGGCCAGGCTAAGGGAAGGACGCGAGGTACCTCTCCAGCGTGGATCTGCAGGTCACCCTCCAGGTTTCCGAGAGGAGGGTGGGAGGAATGGACGTCGCGACCCCGCGGGGCTGGGCCGGGGTCAGGCAGTCTCTGCCTGGCACTGGGGAGGAGCCTGGCGGCCTCGCCTGCCGCTCCGGGCGGACTTGGACCGCTACCGCTGAGCATGGGCACTTCCGGCGAAGCTAACACCTCGCCCCTCCCATCTTCAAGGCCGCCAGGCACGGCTGTCCCCCGGCCCCCGCATGTCGAGGGGCTCGGGAGGGAGGGGGCTCCCCTGGCTGAAACTACCCCTTCTGAATGCCCCAGGGACGTTCCGCTGCGGTCCAAGTGGACTTCCCGGGGAGAGAGGCTCACTGAGCCCGCCTGGCCCGCGGGGTGGGGGTGGGGCGGGCTGCCCGGCCCCGTGTGGGCTGGAAGGCGGGAGGGGTCCGGGGGCGAGATTCCCCCTCGCAGGTGCGGGGTATCTGCAGGAGGGCGGGGTCAAAGTGTGCGGGGAGAAAGTCTCACACGCTAATTTTCATCTAGTTGCATTGTAGAGGCGGCCTGTCCCCTCCCTGGCTCCGGTGGATTTGGAGGCTTGAGCAGGTGCCGGAGGGACGGGCGGGGGCGGTGCACCATTCAGCTCCCAGGAAACCCCTTTCTCCGCCCCCCCCCCCAATCTAGGACCCTGGTAACTCCAGAGCCCTGAGAGGGGGCGGGCATGACCTGCTGGAGGAGTCCCGCCCCGCCCCCCGAGTCCCCACGGATACCCTGCCGCTCCCGCCCCCCGGGCCAGCGTCCTGGCCAGCGGCGGGGGTGGACCCGATGACCTTTGCCGGCGGCCGGCCTGGATCCGAGGTCCCCGGGGTCCAAGTCCCAGAGCCAAGCGGCGGGCACGAGGGGCGGAGTCACAAGGGGGCGGGGGCACGGGCCCCTGAAAGGCGCGGACCCAGCCCGGCCCCGCCATCCCCGCTGTCTGCACCCGACCCAGCGCCGCCATGCCCAAGTGCCCCAAGTGCAACAAGGAGGTGTATTTCGGTGAGGCGGCCCCTGGGGCGGAGGAGCGGTCCCACGCGGTATCGCGGCCGGGCGCCGGGCTGGGGCAGCGCAGGTGGGCGGGGGTACCCGCCTGGGCCGCCCGCCGGCGGAGCGGAGACCTCAGCCCTGCCAGCGGTCACCTGGGTGTGCTGCTGAGACCCCCTTCGCGCCTACCCCAAAGCCACGCGCCGGCGTCGAGTGTCCCACTGGTGGCTGATTAGGGTCTCTCGGGGCCTGTCTCTCTCCTCGTCTCTTTCTGTCCTTGCTCTGTGCGTATCCTCGACTCTGGGTCTCCCCCCTGTCTCTGGGTCCTGCTGTCTCTTCTGGTCTCTGTCTCTCCCCCGCCTCTCTCTCTGTGTCTTGCAGTTTTTGCGTCTCTCCTCTGGGTCTGCCCGTCTCTGGGTCTGCCCGTCTCTGTCCCTCTCATCTCTTTCTCTCTGTCTCCGTGTCTCCTCCGTCTCTGTCTCGCTGTGTATGTGTCTCCCCCGGTCCCTGTCTCCTCCAGTCTCTGTGTCTCTCCCTGTCTCTGTCTCCAGCGTCTCTGGGTCCCGCCTTTTCTCTCCCCCCTTCCCCCCGGCGCGCCCTGGGCGGGGACCTCGAGGGGAGGAAGGAGCGGCGGCAGAGCCGGCGCTAAGTAGAAACAGACTCGGAAATCAGCGCCCGGGGCGCGAAACAGGCGAGCTCGGATCCTGGGCGCCCGCCCCCCTGCCCTTGCGCCCTAGAGAGCGGTCAGCCAGAGCCCGCCCCTGACACCACCCACGGGGAGGGGTGGGAGAAAGTGGGAAGTACCCCTTCGAGCCTTGCGCCGCCTGCTCCACCCGTCACCAACGCGTGGACGGGCCTTCCAGCTGAGACGGGTTGAAAACCCGCACAGCCTGGTCCCAGACCCCCTGCCCTGTCCCCCTATCACTTCCCCACCCTCTCTTCTTCCTCCAACGTCACCTGACCATCTGGGGCCCAGGGCCCGGTACCAGCTCCCCCTGGTTATTAGTCTGGACTGGCTGGACTGGGGGCGGCGGGGGGGGGGCGGTGCACAGGGACGGGCTGAGAGAATGCCCGTGTGGAAGGCAGGCTTTGGGCAGAGGTGACGGGGAGCAACCGGGAGGCCGGGTGTGAGCAAGCGCCATGTGATGAGCAGTGTCTCATGCGGGGTCTGTGCTCTGCAGCCGAGAGGGTGACATCCCTGGGGAAGGACTGGCATCGGCCCTGCCTGAAGTGTGAGAAATGTGGAAAGACGCTGACCTCTGGGGGCCACGCTGAGGTGAGGCAGGGGCTGATGCCGAGATCTGGGGGGTGCAGGGGCATGGGGTGACCACCTCCCTCATCACCCTTCTCTCTGCAGCATGAGGGCAAACCCTATTGCAACCACCCCTGCTATGCGGCCATGTTTGGGCCCAAAGGTATGCTCCCCACAACCTCTGACCCAGCCCCTACAGCTCCCAGCCCCCACAGCCCCTGGATCCCTCTAACCTCCCAACGTTTGCTCTGCAGGCTTTGGGAGAGGTGGAGCTGAGAGCCACACTTTCAAGTAAACCCAGGTACCAACCTGCCCAGCCTAGCCGCCCCTTCCTGAGTCTGACTGCCCTCAGGCCTGGAAGGTGCTGGGTGGGCTCAGCCCTCACTTCTCCTTTCTCTCTGTGCAGGCCCCACTCCCTGCTGGCCAGCCACCCACCACGCTGCTTCTCCTTCAGGCAGATGCCAGGCCTTGCCCCCCAGTACCCACGGCTCCCCTGTAGCCCCTCATACCCTCAATAAACTCCAAACACTCTGAACGCCCGTGGCTGTGTGTGCGTGCGTGTGTGTTCGTGCGCACACATGAGTGTGTCAGGATGGGCAGGAGGCTCAGCTGGGGTCTGACCTGGACCCTTCCGGCACCCACTCCTCCTGCTGCAGGAGGCGTCGCCCTGGGGCCCACCATGGGTAGGGGTGGGAGAGAGGCCAGGCCACCTGGACAGACTTCTGGGGCCAGCACCTACACAGGCTTGAAGCCTTCTTACCCTCATACACACAGTGACACCCAGCCTGCCTCAGCGGTTCTGGCGAGGCTTTGCAGGGTGGGCCAGGAGTTGGAGGCCTGGGAGCAGGTGGGCTGGGGAGGGCCCAGCCTGCGGGGGGAGGGTGGCCACAGGGGTGAGTCAGCTGCAGCTCTTGCTGGTTCCCTTTTTGACACGCTTTTCAGAGTTGCTGTGGGGAACTCCTTGCCTGCCCCTTTCCCACTTCCTGCTGCCCCCGCCTCCATCTCTGCAGGGGCGGGTAGTGGCTGCCTAGAGGGCTCCGGCCCTGTCCACCCAGGCATGCTGCCCCCGATTTGCCCCCACTTGCCCTCTGCCCCTCCCGGAAACTTACCAGAGGGGATTTGAGACACTGGCTGTGCCTCAAGGATTGGGGCTTTCTGGAAACTCCCATGTCAAACCAGTCAGCAGGTGTTAACTGGGTACCCCTCAGAGCCCCCTCCTGGGACTCTGGGACTCCTGCTCTAGCAGCAGCCAGCCCTCCCAGGACCTGAGCTGCTGTCTTGGCTCTGGTTGTGGTGGGGGTCCTGGGAGACTGAGCTGGACAGGCAGTGTGTGTGTGTGTGTGTGTGTGTGTGTGTGTGTGTGCGCGCGCGCGCGCACACGTGTATGTTCTTGGTGGGTGGGGGGTGATTTGTGGGATTCCAAGATGTGGGAGCTGAGTGCTTTTGGTGATGGATGATGGGTGTGGGACACGGGGCTGGGGGCTTTAGGACTCAGGTGACACCTGGTGGCCAGAACGGGCACTGCAGGGTGGGGGGGGGTGGGTAGGTGCAGGAGGCAAGCCTGACCTGAGCATGCTGGGAGAAGCATCCCCCGCAGACCAGCTGCTTCTCCCTTGCTCAGTCAGAAGGGAAGCGGTGGACCGGGATGAGCTCTCGGAGAGCTGAGACCTGAAGGAAGACTGGAAGTAGCATGGTCACAGGCGGGGTAGAGAGCATTCCAGGCTGAAAGCTCAGTAGGTGCCAAGGTCCTGAGAGGGAAAGGGCTCACAGGATTCAAGGATCCCACTGTATTAGGATCCAAAGCGGGAGGAGTAAGGAATATGGCCTGTGGTCTGTACCCCCACGGCAACAGGGAGCTATGTAAGAGCATTAGTGGGAGGGCAGCCAGAAAGACCTCTGGGCTGCAGTGTGGAGGAGCGAAGGCGGGGCCAGGCTGCATGCCGGTGGCAGTCCTGGCCTGAGCTGAAGGTGGACTCTGGAAGGAGGGCTGATGGTGGGGGGAAAAGGGGCAGGCAGCCAGACTGCCACACAGGTGGGAGGAGAGCAGCTCAGGAGGTGAGGGCAGCATGGGTTCAGTTGTGTGTGTCCGTGCACGGGCCATTTAGTATGAGGTTATGAGACATACAGCCCACTAGGTGGGGGATGCACAGAGGCACAGGGACCCGGGAAACACCGGGTTTGAGGTCCAGGGAAGGGCTGATAGAAGAAGGAGGTTGTTTGTAGGGAGGGCTGAAGGGTGGAGCAGGAGACTGAGGAGGACTGGGAGTCTATGACGCACTTTTGTGGGCTCAGCCCTGGCTGGGGAGGGTGGAAGGCTTGTGTTGTCCAGGGAAGACTGATGTATTTACTTTCTGTCCTTCCTCTCTTCTTCTTCCCGTTGTTCTTCACCTCCTCCTTCCCCTTCTTTGTCTCCTTTCTTCCTCTCTTGCCCCATCTTCTCTGTCTTCTTACAGCCCTACTGAGGTATAATTTACATACCATAAAACTCACCCTCGTACATTCCGTGATTTTACGAAATTTGCTGAGTTGTGCAAACATCACAATAGGTTTAAAACATTATTGCCGCCTCCAAGAGCCCCTTGGTGCCCTTCTGGTCACTTCTTGCTCCCAGCGGTTTCCCTAGGCAAGCACGTTCACTTAGGATAATGTCCTTGAGCTTCATCAGCGTTGTAACATGTACAGCAGTGTGTTCGTTTTCATTACTGAACAGTATTCCATTGTGTGGATAGAGCATTTTGTTTACCCATCCATCAGCTCGTGGGCTTGGGCTGCTCCGTGTTGGCTACTATAAATAAAGCTGCTATGAACCTCCGCGTGGATGTCTTTGTGTGAACATAGGTTTTCATTTATTTTGGGTAGGTTCCTAAGAGTCGCCATGAGTCGGAATCGACCACACTGCCAACTAACAAAAGTTCCTAGGAATGGCGCTGCAAATCTGTGTTTAGCTCTGAAAAACGTCGGCCAGACTGTTTCCAAATGGCAGGAAGAAGGGGCTGAGGGTGCTGGACAGAGGGAGGCCTGGGGAACGCTGGCTGGGGCAGGAGGGGTGCAAGGCGGATCGGAGGGTTACGGGGGGGGGGGCTGTGGACTTGGGGGGGTTGGAAAGTTTCCGGCCTTCTTCCAAGGGATCGCGCTCATCCGAGAGGACATGGGGGCGGGCTTCTGCGCCGGATAGGCGGTGCAGATGAGGCACGTGGCGGACGGACGGCCCCTGCCTTGCTCCCCCCGCCCCGCCCCGCTGGTAGAGGCCGAGGGTCGCGCACGGGGCTCCGGCGGGCCGGCTGCCAGGCCTCTGCGGCCCAGGGCGCCCAGAGCGCGTCCCCATTGTCCCTGCTCGCGGTGCGGCTCCCGTGGGCGAGCGGCGCTAACCGGTGGGAATGTCAGGGACTAAGCGAGGATGCGGCCGGAAGGCGGAGGGCCGCAGCACTTAGGCCAAATCCCCGCAGCCCGACGCCCGGAAGCGCCACAGCACCGGAGTGCGCCGGCCTCCAACTGCCAATTGGAGGCGGGACCTCAGAGGCCGGGCCGGCGCGACGATCGTCAGCATTGATTGGACTCTAGTATCAGACCGGCGGTGGTGATTGGGCAACGGGGCAGGTCAGCGCCGTGATTGGACTCAGGGCGGCAGATGCGGGGTCCGCAGAGGCGGAACCTGCGGAGGTGATTGGACGTTGGTTCGCGGCCGGCATTGTGATTGGACCCGGGTCCCGGCTAACACGCTAATCGGACGCCGAGGCTCGGCCTGCGGCAGCGGGCAGTCCGAAGGAGGCCTGTGCAGGCTGCATGGGGCGGCGGCGGCGTTGGGTGGGCCAAGTGGCCGGGACCCGGGCTGGGGCCCTGCCCGAGGCCATCGCCGCTCTGAGTCGGACGCTGTCCGCAGGGCCCAGCCCCGAGACTTTCCGTCGCGCCAAGTTCGACTTCCCGGAGGCGGTGAGGCTCGCGGGGCCGGTGACTGGGCGGGAACGGGGCCCGGGGGGCGCGGGGAAGCGGGCCCCGCTGACCGCGCGTCTTTGTCCCCGCAGGCCCCCCCGCTCTGGCGCCTGCTCTTCTATGTGCTCTCACCGCTCTCGGAGGACGACATCGCTGCCTCGCTAACCCCCGGTAGATACCGCCCACCCCTGCAATCCCGCCCCGGTTAGTCTGTGGCCACATCCACCTCTATAGGTCCCGCCCCTGTAAACCCTGCCCGGTAACCCCGCCCACCCCGCAGGTGTCGCCCCTGGCCGGCACCCCCCCGCCACCGTTGTTGTTGTTAGGTGCCCTGGAGTCGGTTGTGACTCATAGCGACCTTAGTACAACAGAAGGAAACACTGCCCGGTCCTGTGCCATCCTCACAATCGTTACACTTGAGCCCATTGTTGCAGCCACTGTGTCAGTCCATCTCGTTGAGGGTCATCCTCTTTTTCGCTGACCCTCTATTTTACCAAGCATGATGTCCTTCTCCAGGGATTGGTCCCTCCTGATAACATGTCCAAAGTATGTGAGACGGAGTCTCACCATCCTTGCTTCTAAGGAGCATCCTGGTCGTACTTCTTCCAAGACAGATTTGTTTGTTCTTTTGGCAGTCCGTGGTATATTTCATATCCTTTGCTAACACCGCAATTCAAAGGCGTCAATTCTTCGATCTTCCTTATTCATTGTCCAGCTTTCCCATGCGTATGAGGCGATTGAAAACACTATGGCTTGGGTGAGGTGCACCGTAGTCTTCAAGGTGACATCTTTGCTTTTCAACACTTTAAAGAGGTGTTTTGTAGCAGATTTGCCCAATGCAATGCGTCTTTTTAATTTCTTGACTGCTGCTTTCATGGATGTTGATGGCGGATCCAAGTAAAATGAAATCCTTGACCACCTCAATGTTTTCTCCGTTTATCATGATGTTGCTTACTGGTTAAGTTGTGAGGATTTTTGCTTTATGTTCAGGTGTAATCCACACTGAAGGCTGTGGTCTTTGATCTTCATCAGTAAGGGCTTCAGGTCCTCTTCACTGTCAGGAAGCAAGGTTGTGTCATGTGCATACCACAGGTTGTTAATGAGTCTTCCTCCAATCTTGCTGCCCCGTTCTTCTTCATAGAGTCCAGCTTCTTGGCTTATTTGCTCAGCCTACAGATTGAATAAGTATGGTGAAAGGATACAACCCTAACGCACACCTTTCCTGACTTTAAATCATGCAGTATCCCCTTGTTCAGTCTGAACGATTGCTCTTGATCTGTGTACAGGTTCCTCATGAGCACAATGAAGTGTTCTGGAATTCCCATTCTTCGCAATGTTATCCATAATTTGTTATGATCTACACAGTTGACTGTCTTTGCATAGTCAATAAAACACAGGTAAACATCTTTCTGGTATTCTCTGCTTTCAGCCAGGATCCATCTGACATCAGCAATGATATCCCTGGTTTCACATCCTCTTCTGATCTAGCTTGAATTTCTGGCAGTTCCCTGTCGACATACTGCTGCAGCTGCTTTCGAATGATCTTCAGCAAAATTTTACTTGCGTGTGAT
>NW_004443981.1:18383236-18387873 GCF_000243295.1 Trichechus manatus latirostris
AGTCAATAAAACACAGGTAAACATCTTTCTGGTATTCTCTGCTTTCAGCCAGGATCCATCTGACATCAGCAATGATATCCCTGGTTCCACATCCTCTTCTGAATCTGGCTTGAATTTCTGGCAGTTCCCTGTTGATGAATTGCTACAGCTGCTTTTGAATGATCTTCAGCCAAGTTTTACTTGTGTGTGATATTAATGATATTGTTCAGTAGTTTCCGCATTCATTTGAATCACCTTTCTTGGGAACAGGCATAAATATGGATCTCTTCCAGTCAGTTGGCCAGTAGCTGTCTTCCAAATTTCTTGGCATAGACTAGCGAGCACTTCCAGTGCTGCATCCATTTGCTGAAACATCTCAATTGATGTTCCCGTCAATTCCTAGAGACTCGTTTTTCGCCATGCCTTCAGTGCAGCTTGGGCTTCTTCCTTCAGTACTGTTGGTTCCCGATCATATGCTACCTCCTGAAATGCTGCCTGCTGCCCAGTTCTTTTTGTATAATAACTCTGTGTATTCATTCCATCTTCTTTTGATGCTTCCTGCATTGTTCAATATTTTCCTCGTAGAATTCTTTACTATTGCAACTCGAAGCTTGTCAGCTCTCCTGGTTAGCCTGTAGCGGCGTCCATCACTGTGGGCTCTGCCCCTGTAAGCCCGCCTCCCTTAGCCCTGTCCTACCCACCCTGCAAGCCCCGCCCAGTTATGCTGGAGTCCCACCCACCTCTGTAGGCCACACCCTGGTTACTCTGCCCTCACCCACCCCACAGGTCCCCCCCCAGGTTAGCTTCCGCCCTCCACTGTAAGCTTGTCCGGTTAGCCTGTGACCCTATCCCTATCCGTCTCGGTAGGCTCCACCCCTGTAGGCCCCCGTTGGTTAGCTCCACCTATGCCCACCCACAGACCCCGCCTGTGGTTAGCCCCGCCCCTCTGTAAGCCCCCCACGTTAGCTCTGGCCTCGCTTCTTCCACAGGCCCCGCCTCATGAGTCCCTGCTCCCGCCCATCCACTGGAACCCAAAAACCAATTGCCGTAGAGCCCGTTCCGACTCCGAGCAACCCTATAGGACAGAGTAGAACTGCCCCGTAGAGTTTCTGAGGAGCAGTTGGTGGATTCTAACTGCTGACGTTTTGGTTTGCAGCCTAACGCTTAATTACTGCGGCACCGGGGCTCGCCATCCAATGTAGACCGCGACCAGTTAGCCTCTGGCCCCGGCCACCCTGCGTCAGCCCTCCTGATTCCTGGCAGCACCTCCAAGCCAGGCCTCTGCTTGGGGGTGGCACGGGGGTCCTTGGAGGTGCTGCGGGAAGCCTGGTGGCGGTGAGCTCTCCGGTGGGATCTGCCCCGTGTGGGCCCCCCTGAGCTGACTCTCCCCCCGCCACCACAGAGGCCCGGGTCCGCTTGGTGAAGTCAGCAATGCGCGCCCAGGGTTACCCTCGGCTGGCGTTCTCTCGGCTTCCGGAGGATGGCTCCCAGGGCAGCCGCGAGCTCCTGCTGGCCCTGTCCTGGCTCCTGGCCCGAGGGCCCCTGCTCGAGCGGCTGCTGGCCCGGACTCGCGTCCGGCTGGGGGACGAGATGCCGGTGTGCGAGGTTAGTTCGGGGTTCGGAGACCTAGGGGTGCCACCTGCTGGGCTCACGTCTCCGTGGTCGTGATCCTGGTGGTCAGAGCCTCAGCCCAGCTCCTGCTCTGTGTCACCCACCGCCCTAGCCTGCAGGACACTTCTGCAAGTGGTCCTCAGCGCTGTCCCGTGAGGGCACACAGGCTCGGCTCTGTAGCAGTCAGACCCGGGTGGACTTGTCCCTTCACCTCTGTTCCTGGCTGTGCCCCACTGCCCTCCCCATCCTACTCCCTGAGCTCCTGTGACCGCACGCTCCCTCCACCCCTCTGCCTTCCTTCAGGGCAAGGTCCGGCCCTAGCTCCTCTGGCATCCGAGACCCCAGAGCTCACACTCCCAGGGGCCCCTTCCACTCCATCTGTGCCCTGGTGTTGCGGGGGGTGTGGGGACAGGCCTGACCCTTGCCGCCTTCCAGTGTGAGGACCTACCCTGTGGCAGGGCCAGCCCTGGCCCGCCTACCCTCTGCAAAGACACCGAGGGCTGCGTGGACGTGCGCCATGTGCAGTGGCTGATGGGAAAGCTGCGATTCCGGTGGCGGAACCTCATCTGTAGTCATCAGGCGCAGTGCGCTCTCCTGAGCAAGGTAGTGCTGCCGCGTTGGGCCGCCTTTCCCTGGGGAGCTCTGTGTAGCTGGGGCCTGGCCTTGACTAGGGGTGATGGGCTTGGGTCCTGTCCTGGTGTGGTGTCCTGGGTTGGGATGGGGTCACAGAACAGTTCGGAGCTGGGCAACACTGGGGCAGGAGAGTTAGTTGGGGGCAGAAGCCAGGTTTTGGGGGTGCCTGTACCTGAGAAATCTTCAGACTCTGTTGCTGAGTGGTGATAATGCCGTGGAGGCAGTGCTGGCTAGCTCCTCAGGACTGGAGGTGGCCTGGGCAGGGCTGACACGGACTGTGCCAGGACAGTCCTAATGAATTATTAGTTTGTCAATGGAGGGCATACTCGCCCAGGGAGGCGCTAGCCTTGGGGGCAGCATCACCTGCGTCCATTGCTCAGTGTGGTCAGCCTGGTTTGCGTCTCTTGTGAGTGAGGCCACCTGCAGGATGGACTGCTGGTTACTGCCGGCACCGCTGCCCAGGCGGGGCTGGTGTGGACTGCAAAAGGGATAAGGGGGTTTTGCCAGAGGGATGGTGGGGGTGCCGGGGGGGCGGGGGGACAGTGACCTGTGGTCTGTCCTATCCTGGAGCAGGTGCCGGAGGCAGAGGGCACTTGTTTGGAGGCTCTTCTGTCCCCGTCTACAGTTTGGGGTGTCCTCAGAACAGAGGTCTGGCTGCTTTGTCCTCTCAGTGCTGCTTATTCCTGCTGCCCTCTGTGGGTCGAGCCTGCAGGACCCCTGGGGTCCCCTGTGGGTGAGACTCCGGGAGCGTTTCTCTGCTTTGCTGTTCCCCGGAGCTGACTGTGCCTGTGATGGATGCTTATCAACACCTGCCAGTTCCTTGCCACGATTCCAAGGCCCCTGGCTGCGAGGGAAGCTGGGGACTCATTTGCTTCTTGTGGACTCCCGGGGCCCAAGTGCCCCCAGGGGAACCTTATGTTGACCCTTGGCACTGAGCCTAGGGGAGCCACTGGTGTTCCTGCCTCCTGGGAACGTGGGGCCTGGCCCACAAGCATCTTAGGGTGGGCTGATGCGGGCAGTGGGGCCTCTGGAGGCTGGTAGGGCAATCAGCTGCTGAGGGGCATGGCCATCTTTGTGAGGCTCCCACAGGCCCAGCAACGTGTCCAGTACAGTATCAGGGCTGGGCGGGTGGCCAAAGGCTCCCACCCATGCAGGGTCCGGGCCTCTATCCTTCTGGTTCTTGGAAGCCCCCAGCTTGGGACGCCCTACCCTTGGCAGATGGCCACCCTCGGCTGTGGCTCTGCTGGCCTTTTCTCGGACCACCGGGCTCTCCCTCGTGGAACACTCCCCACTGTTCACCCTCAGCTGGGATGGTGACCTCCGTGACCCCACCCTGAGGCAGTCGCTCCCCTGTCCCTTTGATGGGCCTCACTGGACTGCAGCGCCTCTCTGGAGGCTATTCTGTCCCCATCAATAGGTGAAGCAGGGGTGACCCCTCCATGCACATCACACCCCGCTGGGAAACTGGGTGGGATGGGGAGACCACAGGTGGGATTTCCCACTGACATAGCCTGGGGTGGTCCAGATGTCCCCCTCTGTGGGGGCCTCCCGTTAGAGCCCGGGTACTGGGCGGGCCCCTGTGCTGGGAGTAAGTATCCGCTCCTCGCCTAGCCTGGGGTCTGTCTCTTTCAGATTCATGAGTACACCCTGGGCTGCCACAGCGACCAGAGCCTCAACCATCTTTCTGCTGCCGAAACGGAACTGCTCAGGGACCCGGAGGGTGGCCAGCAGGTGAGGCTGGGCTGGGTGCTGGAGTGGGCGCTGCCCAGCAGGGGAGCTGGCTGGGGGAGGAGGAGGAGGGCGGTCGCAGGGCTGTGTTTGCCGAGTTCACCATCATCACTGGCATGGCTGAGACGCACGTGTCTTCGCTGCGTGTGGTTGGGGCGGGCCCGAAGGGGAGGAACTGTGCCTGTCCCACTGGAATTCCAGGCACAGTCTTGGGGTTACCGCCTACAACCTTGAAGCCCAAGCAGCTCTGCCCCCTGGTGACGGATAGGAGGCCTGAGGTGCAGCAGGGGGGCTCGTCCAGCTGGGCACAGATGCTGGTCTTGGGGACAGGGCTGCCGCCCAGTCTCCACCCAGCACGCAGTGGGCACAGGGCTTTCTAGGCAGGGGCCTCCCTAGGCGATGGGACATCGGAGTCCTGGACAGATCCTGAGTGAAGCCCAGCTCTGAGCTCTGGGTGGTCATGTGGCCTTGGGCAGATCTCGTCCCCTCCCGTGACCTCAGCATCCTTCCCGTCTCAGGTCTGGCCCAGCTCAAGGCTCTGGATGGCATCCTCCCTGCCCGGCCCCTTCCCATGGGATGCCTGGCTCCTCCTGACCCTGCCACCTGTTCTCTCCCACCTCCTGCCCCTCCTCTTCAGCTGTCTGTCCATCTGTCAGCACCGTCTCCTTCCTTGGGCTAGCGTTGGC
>NW_004443981.1:18388039-18403691 GCF_000243295.1 Trichechus manatus latirostris
TGGGCTCTGGCCTGTCCTGGCCCTAGGGGAGCGTACAGCCAGCAGGAGTGCCACCGGCAATGTCTGCCCAGCTCTTGGACCCTCCCTGTGTCCTTGGCCGAATCCGCTGGGCCCAGCTGGGTAGGGCCTGCACTGGGCTCCGGCCGGTGCTGTGGTAGTGTCTGGGAGTCCTGGCCCGCCCTTGGCTCTGAGCCTCACGGAGGGATGGTTCAGCGGGGCCCAGGCTTCTCGCCCTGGTTGCCCTGATGCTGCCTGGGGCGGCAGGCGTGGGCTAGACCCCGGCCTCTGGTGCACACTCGTGCTGGAGAAGTGGACCAGGGCCATAGTCACTTTCCGTCCAGGGTTTCTGTAGAGGGAGCTGGCCTAGCCTGCACCTAGCCTACCTGAGGGGCCTGTGCTCTGGGACGGGTCTCAGAAGTTTCTGGAATGACCAATGGCCTGGTGTGTGGGTGCCAGGTGTGCCTCCGAGTGGACGTGGTGTGTGGGTGCCAGGTGTGCTTCTGAATGGACCTGAGCAGCTTCTTTTGGCTCCTGCAGCCTTCTCTCCACACCCCCTTTGCCCTCATCCCTGCCCCCTCCCTAGGGCAGTGGGGGGTGAGCTGGTGGGCAAGGGGAAGCCCTCACAAGCTCCGGTGGGTCTTGGAGGGCAGAAGAAGGGAGAGCCACAGCCCTGGGCGGGGGCTGGCCAGGCTGCGTCCTTGCTGGGTGAGCCCCAGGACTGAGTGGGGCTGGGTGGGCGCTCTGGGGAGGGCTGACCTGTCTCTCAGCTCAGGGTGGTTCTTTGCAGTGGACCTCTGGACCCTCGAGCCCTGGATCCAGCAGGCAGGGGTGGCCTTCTGGGCTGCCATGGCTGGGAAGGTGCCACCTCCCACTGGGCTCCCACCGGTTTCCAGATGGAGCTTCTCGGGCAGGTTCCCTTGCCCCTTCCCCCAACCTTAGCAGAGGCAGGGGTGCGTGAGCATGTAGAGCTGCTCCAGATCTGTGGGTGTGTGGGGGGCTCCCACAGGACGAGGACGTGGCTGGGTGGTACTGTGTGTGCCGGGGGGGGGCACTGTGCGTGCCAGGGCTCTGCCGGAGTCTGTGCACTGGCGTTCGTGGTGAGGGCATGCGTGCAGGCATGCAGGGACAACCACTCAGGCTCCACAGTGGGGTGGGCAGAGGCGGAGGGGTGCATGGGGTGGCAGGTGGCAGGTGTAGAGCCCTGCAGGTGGACCTCGCTTCACATCTCCGGCCCTGGCCTGGCCCTGGGTGCCCACTGTGCCCCACCTTCCTTCCCTCCCAGCAGCCCCTCCCCAGTGTTGTTTTATCTTTCCACCCCACTGCCCTGCCACCGGAGCCGTGGTGGCACAGTGGTTAAGAGCTACGGCTGCTAACCAAAAGGTAGGCAGTTCAAATCCACCAGTTGCTCCTTGGAAACCCTGTGGGGCAGTGCTACTCTGTCCTACAGGGTCGCTATGAGTCGGAATTGACTGGATGGCAAGGGTGTGGGAGGGGAGCCTGGCCTGGCTGCTCTTCCGGCATCTCTCACCTGGACCACCTGCAGCCTCCTCCCTGCCCCGGGGCTTCCGAGGTCATATGGGAAGGGGGCTTGCCCCCCACGCCGCCCAGCAGGCTCACCAGTCCGGTCCTCATCTCTGCTCACAGCCTCCTTAGGAGTGGGCGGGGGGGGCAGAGTTTTTGGGTCCAGGAGTCCACGAGGGAATCCGCCCAGTACCAGGCCAGGTCTCGGCCCCTGGGCTCACAGGTGGGGGGCGTGGTGAGCTGTGACAGCAGGCAGCCTGGTATGGGCCTCAGGATGCTTCCCTGAGGGGAGGACACTGAGGCTTGCTGGGAGGCCTCAGACCTGGTAGAAAGTTCCAGTGCTGGGATAGGCAGTGGGGGAGTGTGTGTGTGGGAGGGGTCTGGGCCCCGGGTCCTGACTGTCTTTGGTTACTTGCAGCTGCTGCAGATGCTGGAGTTTGAGAACATGCGCTTAGAGGCCGCTCTCGAGTGGCGGCGCCTGGAGCAGGTCTTCTGGCAATGGATGGTAACCCAGCACTTCCGCGCCTGGACCACAGCAGGGGAGGGGTGGGTCTCCCCATTTCCCAGAAAGGAACAGATGAGAACAGCTGCTGTTTCTCTGGAGCCATGGCAGCTGGTGTCCTGATGCACTGGGCTGGAATTGGGGGACAGGAAGGTGATGCAAGCCCCTCGGTGCCCCACGCCATCCCTCCGGCAGCCTCATTTCATTCACACCTTTCTGACCGTGTGGGCAGCGGGGACTCTGCAGGTGCATGCTCTCACACCCCTAGCCCAGACACCCCCAGGCCACACGTGCATAGAGAGCGGGCTCCGACATCTGGGCTCTGATATCCGGGCTCGAGGGCAGGTCCTCCCTTCACTGTTCGTGCGTACTTGGTGCTGATGACCCTAGCTTGTACAGCCTGCACAGACCACCACCCTGCCCCTCCTGTCTGCCCTGTCCGAACGGCAAAGCTTCTGCCTCAGGTGACTCGTGTGAGGATGAGGGGCAAGGGGGCTCTTCCTGCTTGGGGCTGGGGAGCTGGGTCAGAGGTTCTGGGAGGAGGCTTCCCACGGTAGCCGGGGTGTCCATTCTGGGTCCTAAACGGGATACTCCCCGCCAGGAGCCAGCTACCTCAGGACCCGTTGGGCGTCCCTGGCTCCTCCTAGGGATGATGCCAAGACGTCCCTCCAGGGTGCCCTTGTCACCTGTGGCTGGCAGCCACTTGCTTGGCCTGAATTTTGCCTCTGTTTTGGGGGCTCTGAAGGTCCTGTGCAGCTGGGCTGGGATGACTGTGGGTGAGGGTGCAGGTGGCTCTAGGACTGGCGAGGATACGGAGCTAGACCGTGCGTCTTCTGTGGTGGGCTGGGGATCGAGACCCACGTATGGTCACCCCAGGCTGCCTGGCTCCTTGGGAGCCCCGCCTCTGGCCAAGACTTCTCTGGGTTGGAGACTGTGACCTTCTGGAGGTCTGGCCTTTGGGTCTCCATGGATGCTGCACCTGCTGGCTGACCGTAGCTGTCCAGCTGGGTGGGCCTGGGGTTGGGGGCGTCATCCCTTCTAGGCCCTGTGTCCTTGACCCTGCTGGCTATGAAGCTGGGCGTGGCTTTGGAGGCCTGTTGTCCCCGTCTCACTTGGGTCTCTCTGCAGGACACGGTCCTGGGTGCCTGCCCCCCGGACTTCCCCCACGCTGGCTCACAGTCCACGTTTCTGCCCAGCATCCCTGACCCAGGGGCTGGGGAGCTGGACCTGGTAGCTCGGGAGCTGCAGGCCCTGCAGGTGGAGCTGCGGGAGGCCGTGGAGGTGCGGCGGGCAGCGTGGGAGGCCCAGGTGAGTTCTGGGGCCCTCCTGTTCCCTCGCCCACTCCGTCAGCAGCACTCCTCGCTGTTCGGCTCTCCCCAGAAGGTATCTTTTGGGGGCAGGGCGGGCATACTAGGGTGCATTGGACAGAGCCGCTTGTTAGAGCTACACCATTCAGTCTGATTAAGCTTGTGAGGTGATATGTTTACATGGCCCCAAATTCACCATAGCTGAAGTCACTGCATGTCCCATCCCCAGCTGCCCAAGGCCTCCAGGGGGCCCCCTGCTAAAGGTCTTGCTCCTCTTGTCGGAGTACAGAAGTCAGCCGGCCCGTGGTGGCCCCGCCCTGGCCCACCTGTACCTGAGCCCGCCCATGCCCTTCATTCCTTCAAGTTGGATGGAGCGCTTAGACCTGGGTGGACCGATTAGATGTTGGCCCTCCTTCCTTGGTGCAGAGTGCTTCCTGCCCCCCAGCTGCGCGCTGCCCGGTAATGTTGCACCGCGACCTGTTTAACCTGGCTAGGGTCTTGGAGTTCTCTCCAGAAGGGAAGCCAGTGCCTAGGTAAGGGAGCAGATTCCAGGGGTCCCCGTCAGCCTGCACGGGAGAAGGAGCGCCCCCACACCACCTGGATTTTATGCCCGTTAATGTTGTGACACATTTGCTGCTTCAATTTTTTTTTTTCTGAAGCATTTTTTTAAAAAATGCAGGTATGATTTTCTCCCTTAAGTCTTCATTAGCCTCTCTAAAGAGCAGACCATTCCCCTCCTTGCTCGCCATGCCTCACCCCAACCAGCCCAGCCAGCTGACGGTAGCTGCTGTGCACTGCCCAGGGGTCACTGTGCTCGTGTCCCCGTGCACCTCCTTGTTCAGGCCACACACAGCTGTGCCTCTTGGCCCCCTCCCCAAGGGGACGTGGGGAAGCGACCTTGAAGTGCTGTGGTGGCAGCGCCTCTTGGTCTATGATGTTTTCTTTTTGGGAGGCTGCCAGGCAGGGTGGTTTTAGGCAGAGCCCTGTGGGGTTCTGGGCAGTGCCTTCAGGACTGGGCCTCCAGGCTTGGTGCGTGGAGTGGGCCAGTGGCTGCAGGGTGCGGGGTGTGGACTGCAGTGGTCGCCAGCCTCTTCAAAGCTTCTTTGCGGGGATGAGGTCTGGGCCAGCTGTCCACAGGGATAGGAACTACTTTGAGGGCCCTCTTTGTGAGGGTCTCTTCGGGCCTGTCCTCAGCCCCAGCCCCGTGGGGCCTCTCCTCCCTGCTGGATGGCAGGGAGCTGATCAGGCTGGGTGTGGTGGGTGGTGTCCTGGGCGCGGGGGCTGGATGGGAGCCTGGAGTGGTGGGTGGGGCTGGGGGCTGGGTATCCCCAAGGTCTTGGCTGAGCTCAGAATGGTGCTGGGTGAGGAGGGTGCAGGGCTGGGCCTTTCTGAGCTGGCCTCGGGGTGAGGTCTGGCCCATCAGCCCTGTATCGGGAGTACCAAGGGGTTACTGGGTGAGGATCCTGGTGGGATGGCCTGCCCTCTGCCTTATGAGCCACACACCCCTCCACAGGTCCGGGGCCTGAGGCCTGAGCGCAGTGCCGAGATGCGGGCCTTGAAGGAGGCTGTGGGGCGGGAGCTGGCGACCCTGCAGCAGGCCTGGGAGCGAGAAGGGGGCCCGGTCCGGCCCCACAGGCCCCACCGACTGGTGAGGAGTGAGGCCGGGGCTCTGCCAGGCCAGGGTCTGTGGGCCGCTGAGGCCATTGGGGCACTGAGGAACAAGGAGGCCTGCCTGGAGGCGGTGCTGTGCTGGCTGCAGGGACAGTGTCAGCAGGAGCTGGCCAGGTTGGCAGGAGCCCTGCCGGGAGTCATCTGGATCCCACCACATGGACGCTGAGGACTTCGGCTGCATCGTCCCCAGTGGGAACCTGGCTGGCTAATCCTGCCCTGGTGACAACAGGGATAACTCATGCAGAGCCTCACTCTGGGCTGGGGCTGTCCTGACTTTGGCCAGATTCCAGCCCCTTGGCCAGCAGTCCCTACCTGCTGTCCCCTCCCCAGGGGTCACAAGAGGCCCCGTCTGATGGCTGTGGGCGTCAGGGCCTGGAGTGGGCTCAGAAGTCACTCATGGAGGCCTCCCTGGGGGCTGAGGCCCCGGCCATCCCTCTAGGGCCCTCTCTTATCTCTGGGAATGGGAATAGGGAGGGGTGAGTCTCGGGCTGTGGGGAGAGACACCTGGGCATTTGGGGCTGAGGCCAGTGACAGAGGGACTAGCCTGGTCTGAAGCTCTGAAGCCCGGGGTGGTGTCAGGGAGCAGCCCTGCCAGGAGGGCTCGGGGGGTACTGTGGGAGGATCTGCGGGAGCCCAGGCCTCTCCGACCCGACGTGTCAGTGCCCTGCCCTGGACGTCCGCCCCAAGCTGTGAGATGTGCCTGGTGTGTGTGTGTGTGTGTCTGTGTGTGTGTGCTGGGAGGGTGCTGGATGGGTGCCCTGGGGGGCTCTGCTCGCTTCCTGGGGGCGGTGCTCTAGGGTGGAGGGAAGCCCACCCTGGGGACAGAGGGGCTTTGTCTTGGAGGCTGCTTGGCAATCCCAGCAATGCCCAGACAAAGAGCCATCTGTGTCCCAGGATGTGTTCCCCACCTGCCGGAATGGCCCTCTCCTCACAGCGCCCCCGCCCCCACCAGCAGGGGCAGGCAGCCTGGCCACCTCCAGCCTGCCCCCTGCACCAAACCTTCCTCTCCCCACGGCTGTTGCACCTCTGGCCTCAGGCAGCCTGTCTCTGAGGGTGTGGTATGGAGCCATTCGCCTCTGCCCCATGGGTTTCACGAAGACGGGAGCGGGTGAGGGCGGCAGGCTGAAGGCCTTTGCGAGTATCAGACGTTACGTTTCCAAAAACTAAGCATAAAATGCAATACCACACTCGTGTTCCTGTGTTTTTGTTTTGTCTGCTTCCAGCCTCTGTGATCCTTTTGGCTCCTGACTGTCACCCACTGGGCCAGCTCCCCCCCCCCCTCAGCTCAGGGTCTTGTCCCTTGTCATTGGTGGACCTTGGGCTGTTGATCTGAAGCCCACCCCTCCAGCCAGTACCCGTGGGATGCCTTGGGGAGCGTTTCCAATGTCCTCTTGAAATCTCACTTTGGTTGGAGGAGAGTATTTCAAAGTGACATTTAGGAGAGGAATTTGGTTGGTTGGACATCGTTCTGATTTAACTCACACGGGAGCCTTGACGATACTGCTGTCTTTTCCAACAGCCCCCAAGCTTCTCTCCAGCTCTGGGTCCTGGGTGCAGTTATGGGGACAGTGGTCAGGAAGTTGCACCTACTGGCCCTGCATGTAACATCAGCCTCCTGTGTCCCCCTCCGGGCCATTTGTGACTGGTTTTGCTGCAGAGACTCTGCCGGGGAGCTGTCTGCCCTCGGCCACTTTGATGGTAGATGCACCAGAGCTTGCTTTTAGCTCCTGTGTGCATGACACCTTTTTTCATTCTCTGATTTTCAACCTTTCTATATACTTAAATGTTTTGGTTTTCTTTTTACATACGGAAATTAAAAATAAATTATTGAGTTGAAATTCACATAACACAAAATAACCCACTTTAAGGTGAAAAATTCAGCAGCATTTAGTACGTCGACAGTGCTGTGCAAACGTCATCTCTAGTTCCAAGGCATTTCCAACACTCAAGCCCCTTACCCATTAAGCGGTTTCTCCCCATCCCCCTTCCCCGCAGAGCTTAGCGACCATCGGTCTGTGTTCCGTCTCTGTGGCTTTACCTATTACGGATATGGAAGTGGAATCACACAACATGTGACTTGGTGTCTAGTCGGTTTCACTTAGCATGATGCTTTGAAGGCTCATCCAGGTTGTGGCATGTATCAGTACTTCATACCTTTTAAAATTTATTTTTACTTACTCATTTTATTGTGGCAAATACAGAGGTGACAAAACTTGCCATTTAAACAATCTTCACATACACAGTTCAGTGACATTATGTTCATCATATTGTTCAACTATCCCCATCGCCCTTAAGAGAAACTCCGTGTGCCTTGAGCGCTGAGTCTTCCTCTCCCACCCCCCCTGTTATTTTTAGGTGCCTTCAAGTCAGTTTCAACTCAAAGTGATCTTACGAACAACAGAATGAAACACGGTGCGGACCTGCACCATCCTCACAGATCGTCGCTATGTTTGAGCCTATTGTTGCAGCCACTGTGTCAATCCATCTTGTTTAGGGTCTTCCTCTTTTTCTCGACTCCTTATTTTACCAAGCATTATGTCCTCCAGGGATTGGTCCCTCAGCATGTCTAAAGTATGTGAAACAAAGTCTCACTGTCCTCACTTCCAAGGAGCACTCTGGCCGTACTCCTTCCAAGACAGACTTGTTACTTCTGGCAGTTCATGGTATAGTCAACCTTCTTTGACAGTACCGGAATTCAAAGGCATCAATTCTTCGGTCTTCCTTATTCATTGTCCAGCTGTCCCATGCATATGAGGCGATTGAAAATACGGCTTGGTCAGGGGCACTTTAGTCCTCAAAGTGACATCTTTTCAACATTTCAAGGAGGCATTTTGCGGCAGATTTGCCCAATACAATACGTCGTTTGATTTCTTGACTACTACTTTCGTTGTCATTAATCAGGGATCCAAGTAAAATGAAATCCTCCATAACGTCAATCTTTTCTCCGTTTGTCATAACATTGCTTATTGGTCCAGTTGTGAGGATTTTTGTTTTCTTTATGTTGAGGTATAATCTATACTGAAGGCTGTGGTCTTTGATCTTCATCAGTAAGTGCTTCAAGTCCTCTTCACTTTCAGCAAGCAAGGTTGTGTCATCTGCATGTCGCAGATTGTTAACGAGTCTTCCACCAATTCTGATGCCACATTCTTCATATACTCCAGCTTCTCAGATTATTTGCTCAGCATACACACCTTTCTTGACTGTAAACCATGCAGTATCCCCTCGTTCTGTTCGAACAACTGCCTCTTGGTCTATGTACAGGTTCCTCACGAGCACGAATAAGTGTTCTGAAATTCCCATTCTTCCCAATGTTATCCACAATTTGTTACGATCCACACAGTCGAGTGCCTTTGCATAGTCACTAAAACACAGGTAAACATCTTTCTGGTATTCTCTGCTTTCAGCCAAGATCCATCTGACATCAGCAATGATATCCACATCCTCTTCTGAACCTGGCTTGAACTTCTGGCAATTTCCTGTCGATGTACTGCTGCAACTGCTTTTGAATGATCTTCAGCAAAGTTTTACTTGTGTATGATATTGTTCGATAACTGCCACATTCTGTTGGATCACTGTGACCCTAATACTCCCCAGCACGTTTTCTCCTTTTCAGAATGAGTGACTGAGGGCTTGCCATAACTAACGCCAGGATGAATCTGTAAGTTTCTTTTTTTTCTTTTCTTTCTCCCTTTCCCATATCTTTGTTAATGACTTTGTTTTATGACTTAAGCTCCCCCACGGGAAGATTAGAGCCCAGATGTCAGAGATGTGTATCTTTAGCCTGATCAGGAAACGTCTGGTTCCTTATCTCTTTAGTATGATAAGGAGTCTCTTGTAATTATGTTAAAAGGAATAACAACACTTCTAACCTTTGTAAAAATCATATATAAGCTCTAATGTAAAAATGCCTTTTGGGACTCCCTAAGGACAGCCTGCATTGCTCTTGGGTCACCGGTGGTGTACAATTTCTGAATTAAAACTTTCTCACTTTTTCTGACTTGGAGTATGTTTCATTGGCTTGACTGCTCCAGGGCACGGACCCTATTCGGGTAACAATCGCCTTTCTTTGGAATGGGTATAAATATGGATCTCTTCCAGTCAGTTGGCCAGGTAGCTGTCTTCCAAATTTCTTGGCATAGACGAGTGAGCACTTCCAGTGCTGCGTACGTTTATTGAAACATCTCAGTGAGTACTCTGTCAATTCCTGGAGCCTTGTTTTTCATCAAAGCCTTCAATGCAGCTTGGACTTTTTCCTTCAGTACCATCGGTTCCTGATCATATGCTACCTCCTAAAATGGTTGAATGTTGACCAATTCTTTTTGGTACCGTACCTCTCTATATTCCTTGCAGCTTCTTCTGATGCGTCCTGCATCATTCAATATTTTTCCCGTAGAATCCTTCAAAACTGCAAGTCGAGGCTTGAATTTTTTCTTCAGTTCCTTCAGCTTGAGAAATGCCAAGCGTGTTCTTCCCTTTTGGTTTTCTAACTCCAGGTCTTTGCACATGTCATTATAATGCTTTTCTCTGTCTTCTTGAGCCACCCTTTGAAATCTTCTGTTCAGCTCTTTACTTCATCATTTATTCTGTTTGCTTTAGCTACTCTACGTTCAAGAACAAGCTTCAGAGTCTCTTCTGACATCCATTTAGGTCTTTTCGTTCTTTCCCGTCTTTTTAATGAACTTTTGCTTTCTTCATGTATGATGTTGTTGATGTCATTCCGCAACTCTGGTCTTCAGTCATTAGTGTTCAGTGCATCAAATCTATTCTTGAGATGGTCTCTAAATTCAGGTGGGATATATTCAAGGTCGTACCTTGGCTCTCGTGGACTTGTTCTAATTTTCTTTAACTTCAACTTGAACTTGCATGTGAGCAATTGATGGTGTGTTCCACAGTTGGCCCCTGGCCTTGTCCTGACTTTTGATACTGAGCTTCTATTTGATTCCTGTGTTTTCCATTCGGTGAGGTCCATGTGTATAGTCACTGTTTATGTTGTTGAAAAAAGGTATTTGCAATGAGTAAGTCGTTGATCTTGCAAAATTCTATCATGCATTCTCTGGCGTTTCTATCATCAAGGTCATGATTTCCAAGAACAGATCCTTCTTGTTGGAAACTTTTGCATTCCAATCACCAGTAATTATCAATGCATCTCAATTGTTTGTTTGATCAATTTCCGACTGCAGAAGTTGGTAAAAATCTTCAGTTTACTCATCTTTGATATTAGTAGTTGATGCATAAATTTGAAAAATAGTCCTATTAACTGGACTTCGTTGTAGACATATGTACGTTATCCTATCACTGACAGCGTTGTACTTCAGGATAGACCTTGAAATATTCTTTTTGACGATGATGCAACGCCATTCCTCTTCAAGTTGTCATTCCCAGCATAATAGACCATATGATTGTCTGATTCAAAATGGCCAATACCAGTCCATTTCAGCTCACTAATGGCCTAGGATATCAATGTTTATGCGTTCCATTTCATTTTTGACAACTTCCAATTTTCCTAGATTCATACTTGGTACATTCCACATTCCGATTACTAATGGATGTTTGCAGCTGTTTCTTCTCATTTTGAATCATGCCATCTCAGCAAATAAAAGTACTGAAAGCGTGACTCCATCCACATTATTAAGGTCAACTCTACTTTGAGGAGGCAGCTCTTCCCTAGTCGTATTTCGGTGCCTTCCAACCTGAGGGGCTCATCTTCCGGCACTATATCAGACAATATTCTGCTGCGACTCATAAGGTTTTCACTGGCCAGTTTTTTTGAAAGTAGACTGCCAGGCCCTTCTTCCTAGTCTGTCTGGAAGCTCAGCTGAAACCTGTCCACCATGGGTGACTCTGCTGGTATTTGAAATACCAGTGGCATAGCTTCCAGTATCACAGCAACATGCAAGCCACCACAGTATGACAAACTGACAGATGTATGGTGTCCTTTAAGCATTGAGGCTTCTTTTACCCCTCCTTCTGGCTCTCCCCTGCTAACCACTGATAAACTTGGATCTCTGTACATTTGTAAATTCTAGCTATTTCATATAAATGGGATCATACAATATTTATCCTGTTGTGACTGACTGATTTTGCTCAGCATCATGTTTTCGAGGTTCATCTGTGATACAGTAGTGTCAAGACTTCATTTCTCTTTATGGCTGAGTGATAGTCCATTGTATTTATATATTACATTTGTTTATCCATCCATTCATCTGTAGATGGACGCTTAGGCTGTTTCCACCTTTCGGCTATTGTGAATAGTGCTGCAATGGACACAGGTGTAAAAGTATCTGTGTTCCTGCTTTTAATTCTTTTGGATATATACCATGAGTGGAATTGCTAAGTCATATAGTAATTCAGTATTTAACTTTTTTAAAGAACCACCGAACTTTTCCACAGTAACTGAGCCATTTTGCATCCCTACCAGCAATGTATGAGGTTTCCAATTTCTCCACATGCTTGCCATCACTTGTTATTTTCTGTTTTTTTCCACAGTCAATGGCGTATGTACCTATACTTATTGTTTTTTGTATTTCTTTTTTTGTATAGTTATTGTAAATGTGCCTTGTAGAAACAATATATTTGTCTTATGATTGAATCTTTTAATCCATTTGCAACTACTGTAATTACTAATATAGTTTTATTTTAATATACCATCTTACTATGAACTTCCATGTACTCACCCATAATATCCAAAAAATTATCAACTCATAGCCATTCTAACAGGTGTTTAGAGGTATCTCATTATAGTTTAAATTTGCATTTTCCTAATATTGAACCCATCACAGGTCTGTCAGTTTGTCGTACTGTGGTGGCTTGTGTGTTGCTGTGATACTGTAAGCTTTGCCACTGTTATTTCAAATACCAGCAGGGTCACCCATGGTGGACAGGTTTCAGCTGAGCTTCCAGACTAAGACAGCTAGGAAGAAGGACCTAGTAGTCTACTTCTGAAAAAAATTGGCCAGTGAAAACCTTATGAATAGCAGTGGAACATTGTCTGATATAGTGCCAGAAGATGAGCCCTTCAGATTGGAAGGCACTCAAACTACTACTGGGGAAAAGCTGCCTCCTCAAAGTAGAGTCAACTTCAATGACGTGGATGGAAGACCAAGCAATGTGACTGTTATTCAAATTTACCCACCAACCACTAAGGCCATAGACGAAGAAATTGAAGATTTTTACCAACTTCTGCAGTCTGAAATTGATCAAACACACAAGATGCATTCATAATTACTGCTGATTAGAATGCAAAAGTTGGAAACCAAGAAGAAGGATTGCTGGTTGAAAAATATGGCCTTGGTGATAGAAACGACGCCAGAGATCACACGATAGAATTTTGCAAGAGCAACGACTTATTCATTGCAAACACCATTTTTTCAACGACATAAACGGCGACTATACACATGGACCTCACCAGATGGAATACGCAGGTATCAAAATTGACTACATCTGTGGAAAGAGATGCTGGAGAAGCTCAGTATCAAAAGTCAGGACAAGGCCAGGGGCCAACTGTGGAACACACCATCAATTGCTCACATGCAAGTTCAAGTTGAAGTTAAAGAAAATTAGAACAAGTCCACGAGAGCCAAAGTACGACCTTGAATATATCCCACCTGAATTTAGAGACCATCTCAAGAATAGATTTGATGCACTGAACACTAATGACTGAAGACCAGAGTTGCGGAATGACATCAACAACATCATACATGAAGAAAGCAAAAGTTCATTAAAAAGACGGGAAAGAACGAAAAGACCTAAATGGATGTCAGAAGAGACTCTGAAGCTTGTTCTTGAACGTAGACGTAGAGTAGCTAAAGCAAATGGAATAAATGAAGTAGAAGAGCTGAACAGAAGATTTCAAAGGGCAGCTTGAGAAGACAAAGCATTATAATGACGTGTGCAAAGACCTGGAGTTAGAAAACCAAAAGGGAAGAACACGCTTGGCATTTCTCAAGCTGAAGGAACTGAAGAAAAAATTCAAGCCTCGACTTGCAATTCTGAAGTATTCTACGGGGAAAATATTGAATGATGCAGGAAGCATCAAAGAAGATGGAAGGAATATGGGGAGGGACGGTACCAAAAAGAGTTGGTCAACATTCCACCATTTAGGAGATAGCATATGATCAAGAACCGGTGGTACTGAAGGAAGAAGTCCAAGCTGCACTGAAGGCTTTGATGAAAAACAAGGCTCCAGGAATTGACAGAGTACCAGTTGAGATGTTTCAATAAATGGATGCAGTGCTGTAAGTGCTCACTCGTCTATGCCAAGAAATTTGGAAGACAGCTACCTGGCCAACTGACTGGAAGAGATCCATATTAATACCCCTTCCAAAGAAAGGTGATCCAATGGAATGTGAAAGTTATCAAACAATATCATTAATATCACACACAAGTAAAATTTTGCTGAAGATCATTCAAAAGCAGTTGCAGCAGTACATCGACAGGAAATTGCCAGAAGTTCAAGCCAGATTCAGAAGAGGATGTGGATGTCATTGCTGATGTCAGATGGATCTTGGCTGAAAGCAGAGAATACCAGAAAGATGTTTACCTGTGTTCTAGTGACTATGCAAAGGCACTCGACTGTGTGGCTCGTAACAAATTGTGGATAACATTGGGAAGAATGGGAATTTCAGAACACCTATTTGTGCTCGTGAGGAACCTGTACATAGACCAAGAGGCAGTTGTTCGAACAGAACAAGGGGATACTGCATGGTTTACAGTCAAGAAAGGTGTGCGTCAGGGTTGTATTCTTTTACCATACCTATTCAATCTGTATGCTGAGCAAATAATCTGAGAAGCTGGAGTATATGAAGAAGAATGTGGCATCAGGATTGGTGGAAGACTCACTAACAGTCTGTGACATGCAGATGACACAACCTTGCTTGCTGAAAGTGAAGAGGACTTGAAGCACTTACTGATGAAGATCAAAGACCACAGCCTTCGGTATGGATTACACCTCAACATAAAGAAAATAAAAATCCTCACGACTGGGCCAATAAGCAGCATCATGATAAATGGAGAAAAGATTGACGTTATCAAGGATTTCATTTTACTTGGACACACAATCAATGCCCATGGAAGCAGCAGTCGAAAGTTCAATCGATGCATTGCATTGGGCAGATTTGCTGCAAAAGATCTCTTTAAAGTGTTAAAAAAGCAAAGATGTCACTTTAATGACTAAGGTGCGCCTGACCTAAGCCACGGTATTGCTGATATCAACCACCTCATATGCATGTGAAATCAGAAGACCAGAAGAAGAACCGACATCTTTGAATTATGGTATTGGCAAAGAATATTGAATATACCACAGACTGCCAGAAGAACAAACAATCTGTCTTGGAAGAAGTACAGCCAGAATGCTCATTAGAAGCAAGGATGGTGAGATTTTGTCTCACATACTTTGGACATGTTATCAAGATTAGTCCAAAGGTCTAATGGACCACATCTACCACAGCCTCCACCAGACTGACTCCAGCACAACTAGATGGACTGCTCTGACAGGGATCACAATAGAGAGTCCTGGTCAGAGTTGGAGAAAAATTTAGAACAAAATTCTAACTCACAAAACAAGAACAGACTTACTGGTCTGTCAGAGACTGGAAAAACCCTGATAGTATGGCCCCCCGACACCCTTTTAAGTCAGTGCAGAAGTCACTCCTGAGGTTCACCCTTCAGCCAAAGATTAGACAGGCCCATAAAGCAAAATGAGACTTAACGGGCACTCCAGCCCGGGGGCAAGGACGAGAAGGCAGGAGGGGACAAGAAAGCTGGTAATGGGGAACCCAAGGTCGAGAAGGGGAGAGTGTTGACACATCGTGAGGTTGGCCAATGTTACAAAACGATATGTGTATTAACTGTTTGATGAGAAACTAATTTGCTTTGTAAACCTTCATCTAAAGCACAATAAAATAAATAAAAAACAAAAAAATCAATCAATAAACACAGTATGTCTGGTGTTGATATGTGCTAAGAGAAAGAATAAAGTGAGATAAGAAGATGAAATGAAAAAGAAGAAAGTAAAACTACAACCCACAGAATGGGAGAAAATATTTGCAAATTATATATCTGATCAGGGACTTGTATCCAGAATATAGAAAGAACACCTACAACTCAACAATAAAAAGACTAATAACCCAGTTGGAAAATAGGCAAAGGATCTGAGCAGACATTTCTACAGAGAAGATATATAAATGGCCAACAAGCACATGAAAAGATGCTCAAAATCATTAGTCATTACACTCAAAAAAACCCAAATCCTTTACCATCGAGTTGATTCTGAATCATAGTGACCTCAGAGGACAGAGTAGAACTGCCCCCATAGGGTTTCCAAGTAGCGGCTAGTGGATTTGAACTGCTGACATTCTGGTTAGCAGCTGTAGCACTTGGAACCACTCTGCCAGTAGGGCTCCATTAGTTATTTTTTTTCTTTTATTGTACTTTAAGTGAAAGTTTACAATTCAAGTGAGTCTCTCATACAAAAATTCATACATACATTGTTAGGTAATCCTAATTGCTCTCCCTATACTGAGACAGCACACTCCTTTCCACCCTATTTCCCGTGTCCATTCAACCAGCTCCTGACCCTCTCTGCCTTCTCATCTCACCTCCAGACAGGAGCTGCCCGTTTAGTCTCATGTATCTACTTGAGCTAAGAAGCACG
>NW_004443981.1:18404669-18405860 GCF_000243295.1 Trichechus manatus latirostris
TGTGCAGATATCTATTCGTGTGACGACTCTTATTTCTCTAGGATATATTCCAAGGAGTGGGATTGCTGGATTGTATGGTACTTCTATTTCTAGCTTTTTAAGGAAGCGCCAAATCGATTTCCAAAGTTGTTGTACCATTTTACGTTCCTACCAACGGTGCGTAAGTGTTCCGGTCTCTCCACAACCTCTCCAACATTTATTATTTTGTGTTTTTTGGATTAATGCTAGCCTTGTTGGGGTGAGACGGTATCTCATAGTTTTGATTTGCATGTCTCTAATGGCTAATGATCGTGAGCATTTCTTCATGTGTCTGTTATATGCCACCTGAATGTCTTCTTTGGTGAAGTGCCTGTTCATATCCTTTGCACGTTTTTAATTGGATTATTTATCTTTTTGCTGTAGAGGTTTTGCAGTGTCTTGTGGATTTTAGAGCTTAGATGCTGATCGGATTCGTTGTAGCCAAATTTTTTTTCCCAGTCTGTAGGCTGTCTTTTGACTCTTTTGGTGCAGTCTTTTGATGAGCAGAAGTGTTTGATTTTTAGGAGCTCCCAGTTAATTAGTTTCGCTTCTGGTGTTTGTGGATTGTTGCTTATCGTTCGTATTCTGTTTGTGCCATGTGTTAGGGCTCCTAGCATTGTCCCTATTTTTTCTTCCATGATCTTTATTGTTTTCGATTTTATATTTAGGTCTTTGATCCATTTTTTCTTTCATTGTTGATACATATTTTTCTTTTTAATTTTTTTATTGTGCTTTAATTGAAAATTTACAATTCAAGTTAGTCTTTCATAGAAAAATTTATACATACATTGTTATGTGACCCTAATTGCTCCCCCTATACTGTAACAGCATACTCCTTTCCACCCCTGATTTCCCGTGTCCATTCAACCGGCTCCTAACCCTCTCTGCCTTCTCATCTCACCTCCAGACAGGAGCTGCCCATTTAATGTCATGTATCTACTTGAGCTAAGAAGCACACTCTTCACAAATATCATATTATGTCCCATAGTCCAGTCTAATCTTTGTCTTTGATTCATTTTGAGTTAGTTTTTGTGCATGGTGTGAGGTATGGGTCTTGTTTCAGTTTTTTTGCAGGTGGATATCCAGTTATGCCAGCACCATTTGTTAAAGAGACTGTCTTTTCCCCATTTAACGGACTTCGGGCCTTTGTCAAATATCAGCTGCTCATAGGAG
>NW_004443981.1:18416034-18421035 GCF_000243295.1 Trichechus manatus latirostris
GTGTATTGACCCTTTAATCATTATATAGTGTCCTTCCTTATCTTTTGTGGTGGAGTTTACTTTAAAGTCTATTTTGTCAGAGATTAATATTGCCACTCCTCCTCTTTTTTGAGTGGTATTTGCTTGATATATATTTTTCCATCCTTTGAGTTTTAGTTTGTTTGTGTCTTTAAGTCTAAGGTGTGTCTCTTACAGGCAGCATATAGACAGATCATGTTTTTTATCCATTCTGCCACTCTCTGTCTCTTTATTGGTGCATTTAGTCCATTTACATTCAGAATAATTATTGACAGGTATGAGTTTAGCGCTGTCATTTTGATGTCTTTTTTTGTGCGTTGTTGACAGTTTCATTGTTCCACTTAATTTTCTGTGCTAAGACGTTTTTCTTTATGTATTTTCATCTTTTCCATTGTCGTTGATTTTGTATTTGGTGAGTCTTTACGTTTTTCTTGTGTTTTTTTTTTTTTTAATTTTGATGTGTAGGATTGTTAGTTTCCTTTGTGGTTACCTTAATATTTGCCTCTATTTGTCTAAGTTTAAACCAGCCTTTTATTTCTTTATATTGCCTTGAATTCCTCTCCATATGAAAGATCTATATCTACATTTTTTAGTCCCTCTTTTTTTTTTTTTTTTAAATGTTGTCATCTTTTTCATATTGACGTATCTGTTTCCCTATTTTCAGTGTTTTAGCTTTGATTTATTTTTGTGACTTCCCTATCTGGGTTGATATTTGGTTGCTCTGTCCTGTGTTCTGGTCTTGGGTTGTTATCTGATGTTACTGATTTTCTCACTAGAGGACTCCCTTTAGTATTTCTTGTAATTTTGGTTTAGTTTTTGCGAATTCCCTTAACTTCTGTTTATCTGGAAATGCCCTAATTTCGCCATCATATTTGAGAGACAGCTTTGCTGGATATATAACTCTTGGCTGGCAATTTTTTTCCTTCAAGGCTTTATATATGTCATCCCACTGCCTTCTTGCTGGCATGGTTTCTGCTGAGTAGTCCAAGCTTAGCGTTATTGACTCTCCTTTGTAGGTGACTTTTCATTTATCCCTAGCCACTCTTAAAACTCTCTGTTTATCTTTGGCTTTGGTAAATTTGATTATAATATTTCTTGGTGACTTTCTTTTGGGATCTACTTATGTGGGGTTCGATGAGCATCTTGGTAGATATCTTCTCATCTTTCGTGATATCAGGGAAGTTTTCTGCCAACAAATCTTTAACAATTCTCTCTGTATTTTCTGTTATCCACCCCCCCCCCATTCTGGTACTCCAATCATTCATAGTTTTTTCCTTCTGATAGAGTCCCATGTAATTCTTAGGGTTTCTTCATTTTTTTAAAATACTTTTATCTGATTTTTCTTCAAATTAGTTGGTGTCAAGTGCTTTATCTTCAATCTCATTAATTCTGACTTCCGTTGCCTCAATTCTGCTCTTATGGACTTTCTATTGAGTTGTCTAATTCTGAAATTTTATTGTTGATCTTCTGGATTTCTCATTGCTGTCTCTTTCTGGTTTCTTGCAGCTTGTCAAATTTGTCATTATGCTTTTCTTTAATCTTCTTAATTTCCTCTATTGCTTGGTCTGTATTTTGCCAGATCTCCTTCCTGATATCTTGAAGAGTTCTGTGTATTAATCTTTTGTATTCTGCCTCCAGTAATTCCAAGAAATTATCTTCCTCCAGAAAGTTTCTTGATTCTTTATTTTGGGAGCTTGCTGAAGCCATCGTGGTCTGCCTGTTTATGTGATTTGATATTGACTGTTGTCTGCGAGCCATCAATAAGTTATTATATTTCTTTATTTTATGTTTGCTTACTGTGTCCTAGCTTCTTTTATTTTGTTTTGATATGCCCAAATAGGCTGCTCTTGTGAGCTAGCCTGATCACCGGCGCCCCTGAAGCATCAATGTCCTGCCACCAGGTGGCCAGACCTGCCACTAAATATGTGAACCCAGGAGTCCGCCCACTCCTCCTGTATGGATTCAGCTCAGGTGTCCAGGTAGTTGGCCACCAAGTGCGTGGTGCAGGCTCTCACCTACAGTCCTAGACAGGCATGGGTGATTGGTGCAGGCACAGGTATCCAGCTGCAGCAGGGGATCACACGCTGAGCAAGGCAGAGGACTGATGGCCACCCTTGAGTGTCTGGGAAGAAAGTGTGTCCCTGTTCCCTAGAGCATGTAGGTGGATGAGTTTTGAGGCTGGACTATGAGCACTCAGTGCTGTTGGCTGTAAGCACTAGGGGGCACCACTTATTTTTGGGCCCCTGTTGCAGGTGGTTAGGTGGCAAGGGTGGAGCCACCAGTCCTCATGCCCCTGATGTGGGTAGGTGAAGACCCTGCTTAATGGGCAGAGCAGTGTCAAATGTCAGGAACCTGCCCTTCACAGCAACAGTTGAAGTTAGACTTCAGGTATATACCCTATTGTACTGTAGTAATGAGGGCCTACGCCATTGAAATGGGTCCACACAAGTCTATGCCGGGGGAAAGGCACTTAAAGTCTGTGGACCTCTTATGCCTGTGCCTAGGCAAAGGAGCTGTGCCTACACTGAGTTCCTGGCTTAGGAGAGCTGGCAGATTATTTTTTCCCGTTTGTTAATTTGTTCACGCTCCAAGGCTGGGAGAATGGCTCAGGGCGCATGACAGGTCCTACTTCTGGCCCAGGGGACTCAGCAGTTGCTGAAGCCACCCTGGACCCAGTGCAGAGCAGGGAGCAGGGAGGTAAATGGGAGAGAGGTTTTTCCCAAAGGGAGGTGTTTTTGATCCACGCAGTAGGCCAGATGCAAGTACTTATTTTTCGCTGATCGAGGGCTGCTTCACACTGGTTCTGGATGGCCGAGTACACTCTCTGCCACTGGCTCTCTCCTGATGTGGAAAACGCCTCCCGAGTGCCGCTGCTTGTCTGCCTCACCACACACCATGAGCTGATCTGGCCTGAAGGGCTCCAGCTCCCTCCGGGTCAGGTCTGGCAACTCTTCCTTGCTTCTGAACCATCTCTCCCTCTCCCAGCAACTCAGTCCGATTCCTCAACTTTGCCTTTGGTGTTCAGGGCTCGTAGATTGTCGTATATAATTGATTCACTTGTTTTTTTGGGTCTTTGTTTTAAGAGGGACCATTGGAAGTGTCTGACTACCCTGCCATCTTGGCCCAACCTCCTCCATTAGTCTTTAGAGACATGCAAAATGAAAACTATAAGAGAGGCCACTATGCACCAACTAGAGTGACTATAATAAAAAACACAGATAGAGGTGGGGCCAAGATGGTGGAGTAGTCAGATGCTTCCTGTGGTCCCTCTTACAACAAAGACCCAAAAAACAACTGAATCGATTATATATGACAATCTAGGACACCTGAACATCACAGACAAAGTTAAGGAATCGAACTGAATGGCAGGGGGAGGTAGAGACAATTCCGAAGTACCGAGGAGTTGCAAGACCTGACCTGACCAGTACTGGCACCCTGCAGGTGGGATCGGCTGGCAGGAGTGGTGAGGCAAGCAGTGGCTCTCAGGAAGTGTTTTCCACATTGGGAGAGACTGAGTGGCGGATAGTCAGCCCAAACCTCCAGAACCAGTGAGAAATAGCGCTCGATCGGTGAAAGATAAGAACAAGTGTCTAACCTACCACACATATCAAAAAAACAAAACAGAACAAAAAAAAAAACCCTCCTTTTGGGAAATACCTCTCTCCTATTTACCCACTCCCTCCTCGCTCTGCTCTGGGTCCTGGGTCCAGCTTCAGAGACTGCTGCACTCCCTGGACCAGAAGTAGGACCAATCATGTGCCCTGAGCCATTCTCCAGGCTTTGGAGAGGGAAAAGATTAACAAACAGGAAAAAATAATCTGCCAGCTCCCCTAAGTTGGGAACTCAGGGAAGGCACATCCCCTTTGCCTAGGCACAGGCATAAAGGATCCATGGACTTTGAATGCCCTTCACCCCTGTATAGACCTGTGTGGGCCCATTTCAACAGCATAGGCTGTCATTAGCACAGTATACCAGGGTATATACTTGAAGTCTATTTCATCTGTATCTGCTATAAGGGGGAGTGGCAGATTCATGACATTTGACACCACCATGCCCATTAAGCAGGGTCCTCACCTACCCACATCAGGGGCCTGAAGACTGGTGGCTCCACCCCCTCCACAGAGCCACTTGCAACAGGGGTCCAAGAAAAAGTGGTGACTCCCAGTCCTTACAGCCAACAGCATTGGGTGCCCATAGTCTGGCTGCAAAACAAACCCACCTACGCACTCTAGGGAACAGACACTTAGAGGCAGCAATCAGCCCCCTGCCTTGCTCAGCACATGACCCCCTACTGTGGCCAGATACTTGTGCCTACGCCAGTCATCCCTGGTCATCTAGTACTGTAGGTGAGAGCCTGCACCATACACTCAGTGATTGACAACCTGGACACCTGAGCTGAATCCACACAAGAAAAGTAAATGGACTCTTGGGCTCATATACCTAGTAACAGCTCTAGCCACCAGGAGACAGGATGTGAGAGCTTCAAACATGCCAATAATCAAACTAGCTCACATGACCAGTCTATTTGGGCATATCAAAACAAAACAAAAGAAGAAGCTAGGACGCAGTAAGCAAACATAAGTAAAATAACTTGTTGATGGCTTGGAGATAACAGTCAATATCAAATCACATAAAGAGGCAGACCATGATGGCTTCAGCAAGCCACCAAAACAAAGAATCAAAAAACCTTCCAGAGGAAGGGAACTTCTTGGAATTACTGGAGGTAGAATTCAAAAGACTAATATAAAGAACCTTTCAATAAATCAGGAAGGAGATCAGGCAAAACACAGAACAAGCTAAGGAATGCACAGACAAAGCTATAGAGTAACTTAAGAAGGTTATTCAGAAGCATAATGACAAATTTAACAGGTTGCAAGAATCCATAGAGAGACAGCAAACAGAAATCCAAAAGATTAACAATAAAATTTCAGAATTAGACAACTCAATAGAAAGTCGTAGGAGCAGAATTGAGGCAAAGGAAGT
>NW_004443981.1:18425662-18445743 GCF_000243295.1 Trichechus manatus latirostris
ACCCATACCTCACACCATGCACAAAAACTAACTCAAAATAGATCCAAGACCTAAATATAAAATCTAAAATGATAAAGGTCATGGAAGAAAAAATAGGGACAATGCTAGGAGCCCTAACACATGGCACAAACAGAATACGAACGATAAGCAACAATCCACAAACACCAGAAGCGAAACTAATTAACTGGGAGCCGCTAAAAATCAAACACTTTACGCTCATCAAAAAACTTCACCAAAAGCGTCAAAAGAGAACCTACGGACTGGGAAAAAATTTTTGGCCACAACAAATCCGATCAGGGTCTAATCTCTAAAATCTACAAGATACTGCAAAACCTCTACAGCAAAAAGACAACCCAATTAAAAAATGCACAAAGGATATGAACAGGCACTTCACCAAAGAAGACATTCAGGTGGCTAACTGATACATGACGAAATGCTCTCGATCATTAGCCATTAGAGAAATGCAAATCGAAACTACAATGAGATACCATTTCACCCCAACAAGGCTAGCGTAATCCAAAAAACACAAAATAATAAATGCTGGAGAGGTTGTGGAGAGACTGGAACACTTATACACTGCTGGTGGAAATGTAAAATGGTATAACCACATTGGAAATCAGTTTGGAGCTTCCTTAAAAAGCTAGAAATAGAAGTATCATACAATCCAGCAATTCCACTCCTTGGAATATATCCTAGAGAAATAAGAGCCATCACAAGAATAGATATATGCACACCCATGTTCACTGCAGACTGGTCACAATAGCAAAAAGATGGAAACAACCTAGCTGCCCATCAACAGACAAATGGATAAACAATTATGGCATATTTACACAATGGAATACTATGCAATGATAAAGAACAATGAGGAATCGGCGAAACATTTCATAACATGGATGAATCTGGAAGGCATTAAGCTGAGTGAAATTAGTCAGTCACAAAAGGACAAATATTGTATGAAACCACTATTATAACAACTCAAGAAAAGGTTTAAACACAGAAGAAAACATTCTTTGATGGTTACGAGGGTAGGGAGGGAGGGAGGGGAATTCACTGGAGAGTAGACAAGAATTATCTTATGTGAACGGAAGGACAACACACAGTACAGGGGAAGTCAGCACCACTGGACTAAATCAAAAGCCAAGAAGTTTCCAGAACACAACCAAACATTTCGATAGATAGTGTAGCAGTGGCAGGGGTCTGGGGACCATGCTTTCAGGGGACATCTAGGTCAACTGGCATAACAAAGTTTATTAAGAAAGTGTTCTGCATCCCACTTTGGTGAATGGTGTCTGGGGTCTTAAAAGCTTGCAAGCGGCCGTCTAAGATGCATCAATTGGTCTCAAGCCACCTGGAGCAAAGAAGAATGAAGAACACCAAAGACACAAGGAAAGTATTAGCCCAGGAGACAAAAGGGGCCATATAAACCAGAGAGTCCATCAGCCTGAGACCAAAACTAGATGGTGCCTGGCTACCACCAATGACCGCCCTGACAGGGAACACAACAGACAGTCCCTGAAGGCACAGGAGAAAAGTGGGGTGCAGAACTCTAATTCTAGTAAAAAGACCAGACTTAATGGTCTGACTGAGATTGGAGGCACCCCTGAAGACATGGTCCCCGGACATTCTGTTAACCTAGAAGTAAAACTATTCCTGAAGCCAACTCTTCAGACAAAGAATAGACTGGACTGTAAGACATAAAATGATACTTGTGAAGAGTGAGCTTCTCAGTTCAAGTAGATACACAAGACTAAATGGGCAGCTCCTGTCCGGAGGCAAGATAAGAAGGCAGAAAGGGATAGGAGCTGGTTGAATGGACACAGGAAATCCTGGGTGGAAAGGAGGAATGTGTGGTCACATTGCAGGGATAGCAACTAGGGTCACATAACAGTGTGTGTATAAATGTTTGTATGAGAAACTAACTTGAGCTGTAAACTTTCACCTAAAGCACAATTTAAAAAAACAAAAAACAAAAAATAGATAATAACAACTGTTGAGGATGTGGAGAAATTGCAACCTTCAAACAGTGCTGATGGGAATAAAATGGTTCAGCTGCTGTGAAAAAGACTAGCAGTTCTTCAAAAGTTAAAGATAGAATTATATGACCCAGCAATTCTACTCCTAGGTATATTCTCAAGAGAAATGAAAACATGTGTCCACATAAATGTACAAGAGTGTTCATAGCAGTATTATTATAATAGGCAAAAAGTGGAAACAATCCAAATGTTCATCAATTGATGAAGGGATACATAAAATGTGGCATGTCCATATAATGGAATATTATTAAGCAATAAAAATGACTAAAATAATGATGCATGTTACAACATGGATGAACCTTGAAAACATTTTGCTTAGTAAAAGAAGTCAGTCACAAAAGGCCATATATTGTATGATTCCATTTATATGAAATGTTCAGAATAGGCACATCTATAGAGACAGAAAGTTGATTTGTGATTTCCTAGGATTGGGGGAATTGCAGAGAAATGAGGAGTGACTGCTAATGGGTCCAGGGTTTCTTTTTGGGATGATGAAAATTTTCTAAAATTGATTATGAGCTCTGAGAATATACTAAAACCATTGAACTGTACACTTTAAATGGGTGATTTGTATAGTAAGTGAATTATGTCTCAATAAAGATGTTAAAAAAATCAGTTGGCCATATTTGTGTGTGTTTATTTCTGGACTTTATTTTGTTTCATTGATCTGTATGCCTTTCCTTTTGCCAATACCACACTGTCTTGATTATTGTAGCTTTACAGTAAGTCTTAAAATTTGGCAGTGGGAGTCTTCCAACATTTTTCTTCTTTTTCAAGATTAGTTTGGCTATTTTATTTCCTTTACATTTCCATATAAATTTTAGAATCATCTTGTCTATATCTACACAATTTCCTGCAGGGATTTTTATTGGAATTGTATTAAATTTTAGGTCAATTTGGGGAGAATTAACATCTTAACTATGCTGAATCTTCCAATTCATGAACACAGTTTGTCTCTATATTTTAGATCTCCTTTGATTTCTTTCGTCAGTGTTTGGCAGTTTCTAGCAGATAAAGATCTTGTGTATGTCTTGTTAGAGTTTTACCTAAGTATTTAATATTTGGGAGGAACTATTGTAAATGACACTGTTTTTACAATTTCAGTTTTCAGTTGTTCATTGCTAGTATATAGAAACAGGATTGATTTTTGTATTTTGACTTTGTAGCATACAACCTTCCTAAACTCACTTTTATTAATACTCGACTTTTTTTTTTTAAGATTCCTTGGGATCTTCTATGTAGACCTTCATGTCATCAGTGAATACAGACAGTTTTATTTTTTCCTTTCTAATCTTTATGCCCTTTATTTTTCTTGTTTTATTGCACTGGCTAGGACTGCTAGTATGATGTTGAATAGTAGTGTTGAGAATGGACATTCTTGTTTCTGATGTTAGGGGCAAAGTATTCAGTCTTTGATTATTAAGCATGATGTTAGCTGCAAGGTTTTGTTTGTTTTGTAAACGCCCTTTATTAGACTGAGAAGTTCCATTCTATTCCTAGTTTGCTGATCCTGGTTATCATAAATGGCTGCTGAATTCTTCTAAATGCCTTTTCTGCATCAATTGATATGATCATGTGGTTTTCCTCTTTGGACTGTTAACATGCTGGATCACAGGATTTATTTTCAAACACTGAGCCAGCCTCCAGCCTTGCATTCCTGGGATAACCTTCATTTGGTTGTGGTGCTTGTTTTTGATATTGCGTGATTCTATTGGCTAATACTTTGTTGAGGAGTTTTATGCCATATTGGCGGCTGTTGATTAACTATTCCCTTTCAGGTTAGATTTGCCTGGTTCTTTGTATGTAGAGTAATTTTGGATTATACCCTGGACATTTGAATATTATGATTTAAATTCCATTGAGAATTCCGATATTTTTGTTTCAGCATGTCATCAGCCTAGTTGGGTGCAGGTTGCAAGTTCTGAATATTCTTCTGTGGGTTGTGGTTTCAAGGTCAGTTTCGTTTTCAAAGGTTTTGCAATATTTTTCGTATCTGTCCTGCAGGTGCACCACCTACTGGCCAATCTGGGGCCTGGGCAGTGGTCTGTCCTGTAGTTCAGCTCTCACAGTCTTTGGTATGCTAACTAGGGTTAGTCTCATGTATGTTCAGCTTGTGGTTGAGCCCAAGAAACATAAACAACTTTATGGGGTCACTTTCTGGCCTCCTCCCTCTTCATGATCTCCCCAGTACTTTCTGGCGCCTTGGGTCTCTCCTTCTCGGTCCTCTGGCTACAAATCTGAGGCTTTAGTTACCCTACTCTCCTGCACACTTCCCAGGACTGAGCCTGCATCTTGGGCCAAGCAGTGGGTGGACAGAGAGAGAAAACAACGGGGATTTGTCCCACTGTCTTGGGACCACAGCTCCAAAGATTGGAGAGGAAGGTTTCTCTCCTGCAGCATTCTAGGTGCTTGTGAACCCTGTTGCCACTCTCAAGGCTGCAGTGGGATTGCCTAGGGGTAGAGGCATGAGAGAGTGAAGAAAAGTAAAATAATAGCCACTACCACCACCACCACACACACACACACAAAAAAACCCAAATTCCCCTCTCAAACCCTAAAATCCTCCAAGGGTCACGCTCTGTGAGCATTAGGAGACCCCTTCTCCACTTCTTGAGGCAGAATTGGAGGCCTCTCTTGGAGCTCTCTGTCCTGGTCCCGGCACCCATTTCAGGCTCTCGGCTGCCTGGAGTCCAAGTGGGGGTACAGGAGGAAAATAGGAAACTCACCACCAGTTCAGTAGTAATTTAAGTTCTGACCTTCTCCCCAATCTGCCTGTTACTGTTTACTTTTCAGAGTCCTCAAATGCTTCACGCATTTTGTCCAGTTTTATAGCTGCATTCAGTGGGAGAAGCAGGGTCTGTGTTTATTCTATCTCACCAGAAACTGGGACCCATGAAATGTAAAAGAATAATACAACTAATAAACATAAACCTTTCATCTCTTACTATCTTGCCACATTTACCTTTTTAAAATTTATTTTTCATTTGATTTGTCTTTACTGATGTGTGTGTGTGCATGTATATATATATATATATATATATATATATATATACATTTTATTCTGGACCATTTGAAAGTAAGCTACAGGCACCATGAAAATTCACTTTAAATATTTCATCACGCATCTCCAAGAATAATAATCTTTTATGGAGCCACAATACCGTTACCACACCTAAGACAATTTCAGTTATTCTATACACCAGCTTTCTTTTGGTGCATATTTGTGTATCTTTCCCCATCCATATTCTCATGATTTAGAGGTGCTTCTTTTAGACAGTGTTTTTTTTTTGAGCTGGACTAATAGCCTTGGTCTTGCAATTGGAGCATTTAGTTTGCTTACATTTAATGTAAGTACTGAATATTAGGGTTTAAATCCACGATCTTTTTAAAGTTTTCTAATTTTTTCCCCTCTCTTTTCTTGTCTTCTTTTGCATTGACAATTATTTCTTTTTCTTTTTTTCCTACATTGTTGGAAGCTATACATTCTGTTTATATTCCTTTAGTGTTTATCCTAGAAATTACAATGTGCTCCTTGACTTATAAGAGTTAATACCTTCCTCTACATTTCCCTCTGGCTTTATATGGTGTTATTGACTCATATTTTAATTTTGTGTTTTCTAAAACCTTATCATTTCTAATTATTATTATTAATATTATTATATACAATTCATGTCCGTTTAGATTTCCCCACATATTTGCCACTTTGTTTGCTCTTCTTTCTTTCTTGCTTCCCTGACCTTATATCCAGGATTATTTTTTTCCCCTGAAGTGCATCCTTTAGACTATTTTTTAGTGCAGGCCGACTGGCAACAAACTCTGTTTTTGTTTGCCTGAGTAAAGAATTTTAGGTCAGTAATTGTACTAGTTTCCAGTCACTGCTATAATAAATTCCCACAAACTTAGTGGCTTGAAACAAAACAAATTTATTATCTTATAGTTCCGTAGATCAGAAGTCCCAGTAGGTTGAAATCAAGGCTGGTTCCTTCTGGAAGCTCTAAGGGAGAATCCGTTCCCCTGCCTTTTGCAGCTTTTAGAGCCACCTTTAAAGTGTTAAGAAGCAAAGATGTCACCTTGAGGTCTAAGGTGCACCTCACCCAAGCCACGGTATCTTCAATCACCTCATATGCACATGAAAGCTGGACAATGAATAAGGAAGACCGAAGAAGAATGGATGCTTTTGAATTGTGGTGTTGGCAAAGAATATTGAATATACTATGGACTGCCAGAAGCATGAACAAATCTGTCTTGGAAGAAGTACAGCCAGAACGCTCCTTAGAAGCAAGGATGGCAAGACTTTGTCTTATGTACTTTGGACATGTTATCAAGAGGGACCAGTCCCGGGAGAAGGACATCATGCTTGGTAGAGTAGAGGGTCATCGAAAAAGAGGAAGACCCTCAAGGAGATGGACTGACGCAGTGGCTGCAACAATGGGCTCAAGCATAACAATGATTGTGAGGCTGGCGCAGTACCGGGCAATGTTTTGTTCTGTTGTACACGGGGTTGCTATGAGTCGGAATCGACATGACGGTACCTAACAACAAAGTAAGCCACCTCCATTCTTTGGCTGGTAGCCCCCTCCTCCATCTGCGGAGTCAGCAGCACAGCATCTTCCAGTTTCTCTCTCTGACTCTCACACACCTCTCTCTCTCGTGATCCTCTTATTACATTGGGCCCACTCAGATAATCCAGGATAATTCTCCGTTTCAAGATCCTTAATGTAATCACATCTGCGAAGACCCTTTTCCGTGTAAGGTTTTCACAGGTTTTGGAGATTAGGGCATGGACATCTTTGGTGGAAACATTACTCTGCTGATCACAACAATTATTTTCTTCCAGCAGGTTAAAGATACCATTCTCATTGTTTTGTGGTTTCCACTATTCCAACGGTGAAGTCAGACGTCAGATGATTGTCCTTCTTTTTGAGATCATCTGACTTCTTTATATCTGACTGCTTTTAAGATTTTCTCTGTCTTTGGTTCTCACCAGCTTTATGTGATGTGTGTAGGCATAGATATAATTTTTTTTTTTTTTAATAATGCTAGGGGTAGGTTGGTATACTTGAATCTGGTTTGGCATGTTTCAACAGATATGGACAATTCTTGGCCATCTTCTCTTTGAATATTGCTGTGGCCCTGGTGGCGCAGTGGTTAAGACCTCCGCTGTTAACTAAAAGGTAAACAGTTCAAATCCACCAGCTGCCTCTTGGAAACCCTCTGGGGCAGTTCTACTCTGTCCTATAGGGTCGCTATGAGTTGGAATCGACTTGACGGCAATGGGTTTGTTTGTTTTTTAAAATTTTTGGTGGTTCATTCGGTCCCCGCTTCTGGGATTCTAATCACACTCAGATTACATACACACAGATGAGAGCTTTCCGCCACACCTTCTTTATCTCTTACTCTGTCTTCTGCATTTTCCATCTCTTTGTCCCTGTGCCTCATTCTGGATAGTTTCTTCTGATCTCTCCAGCTCACGGATTCTCTTATCAGTTTTGCCACATCTGCTCTTAACTCTCACTTTGGTATCTTCATTATAGTTGTGGTGTTTTTAGTACGAGAATTTCTATTTAGTTCTTTTCAAACCTGCTCTGTCACATGGACAGTTTCTCGTTCCCTGCCCAAAATTTCAAGCTTGCCTCTACTTCTTCGATCGCAGTAAATGTAGCTGTTTTTAGACTGCATCTGAGAACTCCAGTGTCTGAGGTCTTTTGGGGTTGGTCTCTGTTGTCTGTGTTTCTGCTGGCTTGTTCCTGGGGTCTACTTTGTGGTGCACCTTGTATTGGGCAAATTACTTTTGGAATAAGTCGAGGCCTCTGATGGAGTCACTTTCCTTCAGAGAGGCGAATTGTGCACTTCTGCCAGGCCCTGGAGGTGCTACCAGTCCTGGATCACATTAAACCGGGTTCAAAGCTGGAGGACATCATCCTGGGCTGTAGCTCTGTCCCACTGTACTTCTTCTAAGTCTGGCTGCCCCACCCTTCCCTCTCTAAGACTCGATCACCAGCACTTAGCACACTCAGCACCTCCCCAGGGGATCCTAGACCCTACTGGAGCTCCCTTGTGACTTCTTTGCAGATGGAGTTCGGCTCCATCAGCCCTCCAAGGGCAGGTTCCTGGGGCTGGCCTGGGTGGATGTGGGTATGATCAAACCTGGAACTACCCTCCTAGTTCCGAGCCCAGTGGAGCACAGAGGCCTCTCTGCTGATCTCAGGGAGTGAGAGCTGGGGGAGGGCACAGCTAAGGGGAGGGCCTGGGCTGAGGCAGAGGTAGCAGCTGACTGGGACTTCAGGCCGATGGAGACTTCATCCAGAGGGAGGTGGCACAGGGTCAGGTCTGCAGGCAGAAGCGAGGGTGCTAGTGTCCCAGCCGGAGAGAGCCACATGGAAAAAGTCCAAGGTAGAAAAATGGGAATTGGCAGGGCCAGAGCTGGGGGTGTGGGGACTTTACTTCAGGCTGAGGAGTTTGGTCCTTTTGTCAAGGCCCATGGGGAGCCACAATGGGTCTGAAGCAGGGGAGAAACACAATCAGGCGGGCAGGTTGGGGAGATGACCCCGGCTACTGAGTGGGAGAAAGGACTGGCGGGTGGGAGGACCTGAGGCTAGTGGTAACTGAGAACTGAGACGAGAAGGGGTTCCTGAAGTCTGGATGGAGAAGAGAGGGTGGAGAGGTGAGATATTGTGGAGGGGATGTGCTAGGACCTGGGAAGTTCCACTTGGCCTTTCAAATCTGTGGCCACGGGCCTCACCTCCCCTCTCTGGGTCTCCCTCCAGTTGGAGGGGCTCCCCATGGGCCTGGCCCCCAGCACCCATGGTCCTGGAGGGCTGTGCACTGGTGTGGTCTGCTTCTACCCACGGGGCCTTGAGCAGTCACTGGGAGTGGGGAGGCTGTGGGGCAGGTGAGGGATGGGGCCAGGAGCCCCCCTCATGCATTGTCAGGTAACAGCTTTGTCTCCCCTGAAGCAGGAAGGGCCTGGGTGCTTCTTGTAGGGATGGCAAGTGGGGCTGGGGCCTGGCCCTCCTCCCAGCACCCCAGTCGTCCCACCTTTCAGACTCTGCTGTGCTCGGCTCTCTACGAGGCATGCGTCTGCCCTGAGGAGGTGAGCACAGGAAGCGAACATGTCTACCTTGGCGGGAAGGGTGAATGAGAGGTGGAGACATGGAAAATGTGTGCATGTGCGTGCGTGCATGTGTGTGCGTGTGCGTGCGTGCATGTGTGTGTGCGTGCATGTGTGTGCATGTGTGCGCGTGTGTGTGCATGTGTGTGCTTGTGTGCGTGTGCGTGCGTGTGTGCGTGCATGCGTGTGCTTGTGTGTGTGTGTGTGCGTGCATGTGCGTGCATGCATGTGTGTGTGTGTGTGTGTGTGTGTGTGTGTGTCTGTGTGTTGGGTTAGCTGGTTTCCCCCAGCCTTGCATGCTGAGGGTTCACCCTAATAAGCATCTCCCAGTGCCCCATCTAGGCCACTCCTGGAAGGCCCAGGACGGCCTGCTCCCCATGCTTCCCACTGGCCTCTAATGAATGCACTCTGTCCCCAGCACTTCCTGAGACCCAGGCCCCTTACTCAGATCCAGGCCCCTGCTCACACCCGGCCCACCTGCACAGACGCTGGCACTTGTGCAGACATGGGCACTGTACAGGACCACTGTTGAAGCAGACCTGGGTTGGAGCTGGGCTCCAGTAGTTCGCAGCTGTGGGGTCCTGGTTGTCTCTTCACTTATCTGACAGTTCCTCCATCAAAGGGTAGTGGGAGCATTCTGAGGGGAGAGGAGCCCTGGGTGCAGACTGGCACCTGATGGGCAGGGAGGAGGTGTGCTCCCTGTCTTCTGGCTCACACAAGACAGCCTCCTCCCTCAGGATGAACAAACAGGGATGGGAGTGGTGGGGTTTGGCGCGACAGGGGGGACTCAGGAGGGGGGAAATGAACCCTGAGTCCCCAGACTCAAGCCTGCCCCCTTGATAGGCTGGAGCAGATGCAGGCCTGCCACACTCCCCTCCTCTGAGCTCAGGATAAGCCCTGGATGCCTGGATTTCTCCCTGCAGGGAATAGAGGACCCCAGCCCCCAGGTGGGGCTGGACGGAGGGCAAGCTCTCAGAGGCAGTACCGAGGCCCCACCGCCTTCCTGCTCTGTCCCCTCGGTAGCCCTCCCCCTGGCCGCTGTCTGGCCACCACAGAGGTCCCATGGGGCCAACCGCAGTGAGCCCGGCAGCCGGCCCCGCCCCCACCTCCCGGCCAGCCCTGGGGGCGCGGGCAGGGGGTCCCCAGGCTGCCTGCTGGTGGTGAGTGGGGCCTGTGTGTCCCAGTGGGCCGCCTGGGTCTGAGCCCCGGGAGCTGCGGAGGAATTCAGGGAGTCAGTAGGGCTGAGGGGCAGCGGGCGATTCACCGGCGGTGGGTGAGGAAGGCGTGGAGAGGAGGCCTCAGGGGGCCTTGGGGTGCTGGTGGATCCTAGGGGTGTCCAGCCTCCCGGCACCACAGTCCTGGGCGCCGCTGCTGCGCACTGCTGTCGCCGTGGAGACAGGCGCTGCGTAGGGCCCAGGATCGCTCCCCTCAGTCCCCCCACCCTGCCGGGTCCCCGGGGCCGCCTCTGCGCGGCAGGGGGCGCGGGGCGGAGGGGCGGGGTAGAGGATGGGGGCGGGGCGCAGCGCAGCAGCGGGCGGGGCGCGAGCGACCTGAGCGACCCGAGCCTAGCAGCCGCTGCCCGTCGCAGAGGCGCTCGGCGGGGCGGCTGGGTCCGCGCAGCATCCGCCAGCGGCGGGGTAGGCGCGGAGCTGGGGCGCTGGGCCGGAGGCGCGGCCGGCCGGGCCTGGGCGAGCCCACCCCCACTTCCACCCCCGAGGCCGGGAGATGGGGAGGGCCCGAAGCTGCCGGTGAGGACCGGGCCCGGAGGGTGGTGGTGGCCAGGCCCTGCTGGGGACGCTTTGGTGGGGCAAGACGAATAGGTTCCGAGCCGCTGAGCCCCTCGTGACCGCGGGTCTCCGCCTTGCCAGCCCCCTCCTTTCCCCAGCCCCTCTCCCCTCTGTGCATTGGGGTGGGGAGCTCTAGGGGCGATCCACGCGGGGCGGGGAGGGGGGAGTGAAGGGCCTGGAGGCTGCAGAATTCTCGGGCAGTGGGGCCTGGGGACACTCGGGCGCGCTTGGGAGACCGTGCTGGGTGGGCCTGGGGCCAGATCCCCAGGGAGACAGGCCGGTAGGGAGTGGGGGAGGGGTGGCCCGCCCAGGCGCTGGCTTTCCCGGCGGGCGACAGGCTCCCTCTGCGAGCTCGCAGTGGGGATGGTGCCTGCCAAATCATCAGCACAGAGCGCTCAGAGCGGGTTTGACGATTGACTGACAGACCGAGGGGGAACACGGAGGGGTGAATGGGGCGGAAAGGGTTCGTGGAGCAGCGGCTATTTGGCCTGGAGAAGGGCTGAGAAGAAGGAAATCCCCCAGGCTGCGCCTGCAGCCAGAGAAGGCCCAGGTAGAACCGGGGTGGGCTTCCTGGGTCAGGAGTGTCTACCCACGGGTGTGAAAACAGGTGACTGTGTAGGTGGGGAGGGGGAAAAAGTGGATCCGCTGAGGCACGGGGCACGGACCATGGACCACTGACCTACCTGAGGATTTGGACTCACAGAACAGTTAGGGGTCATATGTGTGGCTGGGGGACTCCTGGGGGGCAGGTGCTGGGTGGGGGCAGGGCCTGAGTTCAAGGAGGGCATAGTCTGTACCTGTTGGATGCCTGGCCTGTGCTTTCCGGGGTCAGCAGGGCTGTGGTGTCACCAGGGCTGGCCTGAGTGCTTGACGGTCATGGGTGACATTAAATTTTACATTCTTGTCTAGACAGGGCAGTCAATAGAGGCCCTAGGCCAGAGGGCTTCGGAAGGGAGGGCAGAGAGAGGGACCTAGGCCTGGCTGGCTGTGAGCCTGCCAGTGACTTTCGGGTGGGTGAGGGTGTGGGGTCTCCCAGACAGGGCCAGGTGTGCAGACTCGAACTCTGATATGGGAGAAGGATAGATGAGGCAGCAATGACAACCAGGGCTGGCGTGACAGAGGCGTGTGCGGGGCTGGGGAAGTCCAGTGGGAGCCACAGTGGATGTTAGGGGGCATTGTCTCTGCAGGTGGTGGGGGACCAAGTGGGCAGGAGACCACTCCTGCAAAGTGAGCGGGGCAGTGTGAGTGTCTCAGCGTGGGGGGTGTGGGGTGTACAGGGCAGTAGATGCGGCCAAGAGAAGCCGAGGGACCCAAGGCAATGGCGAGCCATGGTGGGAGCAGGGCAATTGACGATCCACCATGTGCCTGCCTGGGTAGGAAGGGCCCAGACTGAGTTGGCCAGAGCAGGAGAGAGGATGGGGCTGCAACGCAGGAGTAGGGAGGTTTGGAGGAGCGAGCAGAATCGCCAGGACTTGAATGACCCTCAGTCCTGGGGCAGAAAGCCTTCCCAGAGCCCCATCTCCAGGGATGGGGGTCTCTTTGGGCCTCTGGCATCCTGGGAGCCGGCCTTCCTGCCCAGTGAGGCACTGGCTGGGAGAGAGGACTCCTGGAACCCAGGCTGGTAACAGCCTCAGGCTGGTTCTCAGAGCCAGGAGGGACGGCGGCGTGGGTCCAGCAGTGACAAACCAGCGGGGCTCCGGGGACGCGCGCGTGGCGGGGAGAAACCACTTCCGTTCCATATCCTTCCAAAGGATGGCGGGAATGAGGTCTCCGGTCCCTCAGGTGGGGCTGGAGCGCCCCCTGGAGGCCTCGCTTCCCGACCCCCGGGCGTGCCGCTGGGAAGGCCCTGCGCAGAATACACTCCGCGTGGGTGGAAAGGCCGCCGCGTGCCCAGCCCCACCAGCTCTTGAGGCCGCCCCTGGGCTGCGCCCTGACCCTGTATCCTCTGGTCTTCCCCAGGTGCTGAGCTCTCCAGCCAGGAGCAGTGGCGTCCTCGGGGCAACGGCATAGGTCCAGCGCCAGGCCGCGCCGGGCCATGCCCGCGGGCTGAGCGCTGCCACCGCGCTCCAGGTCCGCCTCAGGACCTCGCCTCGCCTCGCGTGGGTGCCGCGCGCGCCGAGGCCGGGGCCCGGGCGGCCGACCATGGTGCTGCCGCCCCCGGACCGGCGCCACGTGTGCCTGACCACGCTGGTGATCATGGGCAGCATGGCGGTCATGGACGCATACCTGGTGGAGCAGAACCAGGGTCCACGCAAGATCGGCGTGTGCATCATTGTGTTGGTGGGTGACGTGTGCTTCCTGCTGGTGCTGCGCTACGTGGCCGTGTGGGTGGGCGCCGAGGTGCGCACGGCCAAGCGTGGCTACGCCATGATCCTCTGGTTCCTCTATATCTTCGTGCTGGAGATCAAGCTCTACTTCATCTTCCAGAACTACAAGGCAGCACGGCGTGGCGTGGCCGACCCGTTGACGCGCAAAGCGCTGACCCTGCTGCTGTCAGTGTGCGTGCCCGGCCTCTTCCTGCTCCTCGTGGCACTCGACCGCATGGAGTACGTGCGCACCTTCCGCAAGCGCGAGGATCTGCGCGGTCGCCTCTTCTGGGTGGCGCTCGACCTGCTGGACCTGCTGGACATGCAGGCCAACCTGTGGGAGCCGCCGCGCACAGGGCTACCGCTGTGGGCCGAGGGTCTCACCTTCTTCTATTGCTACATGCTGCTGCTCGTGCTACCTTGCGTGGCGCTCAGCGAGGTCAGCATGCAGGGCGAGCACATCGCGCCGCAGAAGATGATGCTCTACCCGGTGCTCAGCCTCGCCACCGTCAACGTGGTCGCCGTGCTGGCGCGCGCCGCCAACATGGCTCTCTTCCGCGACAGCCGCGTCTCGGCCATTTTCGTCGGCAAGAACGTGGTGGCACTCGCCACCAAGGCCTGCACCTTCCTCGAGTACCGCCGCCAGGTGCGCGACTTCCCGCCGCCCGCGCTCGCCTTGGAGCTGCAGCCGCCGCCACAGCGCAACTCGATGCCCCCGCCCCCGCCTCTGCATGGCCCTCCCGGCCGCCCCCACGGGCCCTCGCCCACGCGGGACGCCCTGGACACGTGACAGGGCCCGCGGGGCCCCCAGGGACGGCCCTGCGGTGGAAAGATGCCAGCCGGGTGCCGCGCGGTTTGCATGGGATGGGGTGGGGTGGGCTCTCCGCGGGGGCATGGAAGTGAGCCCCATGCTGGGGGCCGCGGATGCTTCTTCATCTCAGGAATCCTTCGGGACCTCGCTTGCTCTCCCACCTGCCCCAGGGTTTGGAGCAGTTTGCGGGTCCTGGAACTGAGCGGAGGCGGCCTGCCTGCCTGCTGGGCCATCTGGGTGGGAAAGGACAGTGTGGGCGGTGGTCTGGACCCCGGTAGAGGCCTCTGTCCAAGCGTTTGGGCCCAAGGAGACCTCTGTCATTTTAAAGACTCGTGTTTACAGTTTTGTATTCAAAGCGGCACTGCTCTGCCTGTTTTATGTGTCCCTGTCGCCAACAAGAGTGGTGTCGGCAAGGAGGTGGCTGTGATGGGAGCTGAGTATGTGAGGTGGTGGGGGCTGGGTGGTCCACTTCCCCGGCATCTTCTCCTCCTCTTGGTGCCTGGTTCTTGAGAGCTCCTGGGTGGTCCACCGCTTCCCCCCTGCTGTTCCCACCTCCAGACACAGCGTTCCAGGGATACCTTGACCCATCCCTGAGCACCCCCAGGGGTGTTCTGACCTCTTGTCTCAGGCCCCCACACCTCAGGCCCCAGAAGTGCCCTGGCACCCTGGCCCTCCCCACGTGAGGACACCCCCACTGGCCCGTGGGCTCCGCCAGGCCAAGACAACCCAGAGCTCGGTGGAATCTGGGCCCAGCTTTGCTCCCAGGTGGATGTTGCAGCCTCAGGCCAGAAACACAAAGCCCGGCGTCCTCTCACACTGGCCCCGACTGTCGGCAGCCTGGTCCGGGCAGTGTGGTGCTCTCCTGGGGCAGAGAGGACGCGTTAGGCTACTGGTCTGTTGTCCGCAGTTGGGACAAGACCGGGCAAGAGCATGGGCACTGGGGCCCATTCTGCAGGACCCCTCCCCAGGCTCTTGGATCAGGTAGTGTGAGCTTGTAGGTCCACCGTGCCCGGTAGGGTCTCTGTCCTTGTGTGTGTGTGTGTGTGTCTGTGTGTGTGTGTGTCTGTGTGTGTGTGTGTGTGTGTGTGTCTGTGTGTCTGTGTGTCTGTGTGTGTGTGTGTGTGTGTGTAGTCCTGCTTTACCTCAGGCCTGACGAGGGCGTTGAAATGGTGGTCTCGGGATCACTGAGCCCGATCACTGGTGAATCCCTACCTGCACCTTCTCACAGGGCACGTGCAGCCTCTGTGGTCGGGTGCATGTCCGTACAGCAAGTGCATTCTCTTTGGAGCACTCGTTTCGTGCCAGGCATGCATTCATTGTGTTTATCTTCACTTCTTGTGTGAGGCAAGGACGCTGTCCCTTTTTACAAGTGGACTAAGGCCAAGGTTTGGTTGTGTCTATGACTACTCCCGGAAAGACACTGGGCTGGCTGCCCCGCCTCCAGCAGCAGCAGCAGCTCAGGGTGTGGCCCTACTCCCACCCAGCTCTGGGCGCACTGACCGCCTCCTTTGGAAGACTCCTGCGCTCCAGGCAGCCGGCCTTGGGGGCCGCTCTCCTCAGGTGCCTGGTGGCTACCACTGTGGCCACAACTTTGCCCTCACTGAGGGCCTGAGGCTGGTGTCCCACTGTCCAAACCTAACGCTGACCTTGCCCTCCCGCCCCTCACGGCCTCTCCGTGAGTGCCTCGTGTGGCCACTCAGGGCGCAGGGCACAGGGAACCGCATGGGCACCTGCTTTGGGGTGTGCACGTGTCAGGGATCCGTAGGTACCACCAGTGGTGCAGAGTGGAGGGGCAGCTCTGGGCCGTGGAGAAGTGCAGCTGGAAAGGCATCTCCATAGGAGTGTGGAGCTTGTGAGGGGCTGTAGGGGGGCAGGGTGTGGTCTGGGGGCCCCTGAGGGACGGGGCTGGAACCAGTGGCTGCAGCAGGGCGAGACCCAACTGGTTGAGGCCCAAGGGGGAAGGGGCCTGAGCCCACGTCTCCTCCCGCTGAAGCCCCTGTCCTACCTTGTCCCTTGTGGGCTCCCTTCCCCAGCTCGGCCTGTCTCCCAGTTCTGACAAAGACAAGCCCTTGGTGCTTCCTTGGCCCTGGGCATCTCACTGGTGAGTCTGTGGGAACAGATGAGGGCTCCGCAACCGCAACGTGGGAGAAGGAGGGTCTGTGGCTGGAGCCGGGTCTCCAAACTTCCTGTTCCTTCTGTGTCCCCCTGTCCTGACTCTTCCTGGCACATTGGAGGGGTCATTGACGGGGAGCGATGGCTGTGACGTCAGCTTTGACTTGGCTTCCTTCACGCCTGGCATCGGAGGCTGGGAACTCGCCGTCCCGAGCTCAGCTTACTCCTGGGGCTGGAAAGCCCGGGGTTCAAAACCACCCTTCCCCTTCGCCCGCACATGCACCCCAGCTCTTACTTAGGAGTATCCATGCTGGGAAACCTCCCCTCGGAGCTGCTCAGTGCTTCCTCCAACCCCCTTCTCTTCAACCCCTTCCTCCCCACCCCCCAAGCACATTCCTCAATGGTATCCAAAGTCCTGACTTGATTTTTTGCCAAAGGGGGACCCTGGCCCCACCCTGTCTACAAAGGTTTAATAGCCCATCTGTGTCGCACCCCACCAGACCAGCAGCAGGAGTGGCTCTAAGGGCACAGGCTGGATTCCAAAAAGAGGTGGAAAAAGCCAGACTGATCACATCTAGCTTTTATTAGGGAACTTTCAGGGAACTTGAAAAATGCCGAGCATGTTCTTCCCTTTTGGTTTTCTGTCTCCAGGTCTTTGCACATGTCGTTATAATACTGTCTGCCTTTTGAAATCTTCTGTTCAGCTCTTTTACTTCATCATTTCTTCCTTTTTGCTTTAGCTACTCGATGTTCAAGAACAAGTTTCAGTGTCTCTTCTGACATCCATTTTGGTCTTTTCTTTCTTTCCTATCTCTTTAATGACCTCTTGCTTTCTTCATGTATGATGTCCTTGATGTCATGTCACAACTCATCTGGTCTTTGGTCATTAGTGTTTGTCTTAGTCATCTTGTGCTTCTGTAACAGAAATACCACAAACGGATGGCTTTAACAGAAGTTTATTCTCTCACAATCTAGTAGGCTAGAAGTCCAAATTCAGGGCATCAGCTCCAGGGGAAGGCTTTCTCTCTCTGTCAGCTCCGGAGGGAGGTCCTTGTCATCAATCTTCCCCTGGTCTCGGAGCTTCTCAGTGCAGAAACCTTGGGTCCAAAGGACACACTCTGCTCCCGACGCTGTTTTCTTGTTGGTATAGGTCCCCATGACTCTCTGCTTGCTTTTGTCTTTTATATCTCAAAAGAGATTGGTTTAAAACACAATCTAATCTTGTAGATTAAGTCCTGCCTCGTTAATATAACTGCCACTAATCCTATCTCATTAACATCATAGAGATAGAATTTACAACACATAGGAAAATCGCATCAGATGACAAAATGGTGGACAATCATGCAATACTGGGAATCACGGCCTAGCCAAATCGATACAAATATTTTTAGGGGACAGAATTCAATCCATGACAGTGTACAACGTGTCAAATCTATTCTTGAGATGGTCTCTAAATTCAGGTGTCATAGCCTCAAGGTCGTATTTTGGCTCTCATGGACTTGTTCTAATTTTCTTCAGTTTCAACTTGAACTTGCATATGAGCAATTGGTCTGTTCCGCAGTTGGCCCCTAGCCTTGTTCTGACTGATAATATTGAGCTTTTCCATCGTCTCTTTCCACAGAAGTAGTCGATTTGATTCCTGTGTATTCCATCTGGTGAGGGCCACATGTATAGTTGCTGTTTATGTTGGTGAAAAAAGGTATTTGCAATGAAAAAGTCATTGGTCTTGCAAAATTCTATCATGCGCTCTCCTGCATCGTTTCTATCACCAAGGCCATATTTTCCAACTACCAATCCTTCTTCTTTGTTTCCAGCTTTCACATTCCAATCACCAGTAATTATCAATGCATCCTGATTGCATGTTCGATCAATTTCAGACCGCAGAAGTTGGTAAAAATCTTTGGTTTCTTCATCTTTGGCCTAGTGGTTGGTGGGTAAATTTGAATAATAGTCATATTAACTGATCTTCCTTGTAGACGTGTGGATATTATCCTGTCACTGACAGCATTGTACTTCAGGATAGATCTTGAAATGTTCTTTTTGACGACGAATGCAAGGCCGTCCCTCTTCAAGTTGTCATTCCCGGCATAGTAGACAATATGACTGTTCGATTCAAAATGGCCAATACCAGTCCATTTCAGCTCACTAATGCCTAAGATATCAATGTTTATGCGTTTCATTTCATTTTTGATGACTTCCAATTTCCTAGATTCGTACTTCTTACATTTCACATTCCGATTACTAATGGATGTTTGCAGCTGTTTCGTCTCATTTTGAATCATGCCATCTCAGCAAATAAAAGTACTGAAAGCTTGACTCCATCCACATTATTAAGGTCAACTCTACTTTGAGGAGGCAGCTCTTCCCTAGTCGTATTTTGAGTGCCTTCCAACCTGAGGGGCTCTTCTTCTGTCACTATATCAGACAGTGTTCCGCTGCTATTCATAAGGTCTTCCCTGGCTAATTCTTTTAGAAGTAGACCACCATGTCCTTCTTTCTAGTCTGTCTTAGTCTGGAAGCTCAGCTGAAACCTGTCCACCATGGGTGACCCTGCTGGTATTTGAATACCAGTGGCATGGCTTCCAGCATCACAGCAACATGCAAGCCTCCACAGTATGACAAACTGACAGACGTGTGGATAGTGTTACCAGGGCCTGAAGTTCCAATTTTGTAAAGCATTGTAAGCAAAACCCACCCCAACAGTAAAGGCAAGTAACAACAAAACATTCCGCTAATATTTATATACAATAATCTAAAAAGTAATTTTTTCCATGAAGCTCCCCATCCAGAGAACCACTCCTTGATCTCAGCCCACCAACTGTGATCTCCCAGGTGCTCAATTCTATCTAGGTTTGTTTGTAAATGCGTAAGGGAGTGATTTACCAGTGCTTCATTAGCAGGAATATATACATAACATTCATTTTCTAGTAAAGCACAGGTGCCTCCTTGAGCTGCAGTAACCATGTACAAAGCCATCTCATTTTCCAACACCACCTTCGTCATGGCTGCAGTCTCTTCATTCAGGGCAGCCAGTACAAGGCCGAGGAGACACATTTCCTAAAATTTCCCTCTTAGCCATAATATTATCATTTCCAATACCAGGGGTGAATATCCTTTAGTGGAAAGAAAGAAACTTATTAGGTACTGTCTTAGTTATCTAGTGCTGCTATAATAGAAATATCACAAGTGGATGGCTTTAACAAAGAGAAATTTATTCTCTGACAGTTTAGGAGGCTAAAAGTCCAGTTTCAGGGCACCAGCTCTAGGGGAAGGCTTTCTCTCTCTGTCAGTTCTAGGTGAAGGTCCTTGTCATCAATCCTCCTCTGGTCTAGGAGCTTCTCAGTGCAGGAACCTCGGGTCCAAAGGATGCGCTCTGCTCCCAACGCTGCTTTCTTGGTGGTATGAGGTCCCCATATCTCTCTGCTCACTTCTCTCTTTTATATTTCAAAAGAGATTGACTTAAGACACAATCTAATCTTGTAGCTGGAGTCCTGCCTCATTAACATAACTGCCGCTAATCCCACCTCATTAACATTATAGAGTTAGGAAAATCACATCAGATGACAAAATGGTGGACAATCACACAATACTGGGAATCATGGACTAGCCAAGTTGACACACTTTTTTGGAGGACACAGTTCAATCCATAACAGGTACATAAGTATGACATTCACTATTTTCTATCAAAATATGTTGTTATTAGGTGCTGTGGAGTTGGTTCTGACTCATAGTTACTGTGATGGTTAAGGTTGTTGGTCGACTTGGCTGGGCCATGATTCTCAGTTATTTGGCAGTTAGGATGTAGTTTGGCATTCATATGATGCTGTGATCACTTCCATGATGAGATTTGAAATAATGTCATCACTTCCATGATGAGATCTGCTGTGAGTAGCCAATCAGTTGAAAAGGAGTTTCCTTGGG
>NW_004443981.1:18446617-18455517 GCF_000243295.1 Trichechus manatus latirostris
CTGAAGTTAAAGTGAGGGCATTGATTGGGAAGAAGTGGGATCCTGACTTGGAATGGGGACGTATGGGCAGATGATTAGGAAGCTGGAGACACTGAGCCCCTAAATTCTGTTAAATCACTCCTGCCAACAAAACCAGCTCTCTCACTCCCATCTGAAGAGATTACTCCATGTTTGTCAGATAAACCGCCTTTGGAAGAGGCTGCACAGGCCTGGTTCACTATTATTTACTCCCCATTGCTAACTGCCACATTGTCTCATGATCTTGTTTCTCCAGTCTCTACAAAAAGTTTAAGATTAACCCGATGTTCCTCCTTGGAGGGTAGAAAACAAGTGATAATGATCTAAGGATGAAAACCAAACAGAGCACCCATCTTGTGACAAGAAAAACTAGGAAGTCACCAGATAATCTCCAAGAATGTCACCAGATAACCCCCAAGAATACCAGTAGAAGATTAACTCATCTGAGACATCACCACCTCAAGGGGAAACTAACACAAACTTCTAAGATCCATAATCCTGTCCCTATAAAAGCCTTCAGCCGATCTCCAGTGGGGGAGATGGTTTTTTTTGGAGGAATCTATTCCCCTCTGTCTCCTATATATCGATATATAATAAACCTGTTGCTGCTCACCTCACCCCTGTCTCAGAATTGGCTATTGCAGCAGGCGGCTCCAATCCGCGTTATTGCGGTAACACCTTCCCCAGTAAAACCATTAGCCCTTCCACCCGCATCTAATGAGATTAACCAGCTGTGTCTAAAGGCCTTTGTCTGAGTCATTGCCTGGGGCAGATGCTTTACAAGACAAGGCTGAATGTTCTCAAAACACTTCCCCACCACCGATTTTGTCTTCTAGACCTATAACTAGACTTAAGTCCCAGCGAGCCTCAAAAGGTGAAGTACAAAGCGTGACCTAGGAGAAGGTACGCTACACTCCAAAAGAACTGCTTGACTTTTCCAATATGCACAAACAGAAACCTGGGGAGTATGTGTGGGAATGGCTATTAAGGGTGTGGAATAATGGTGCAAGGAACATAAACATGGGTCAGTCTGAGTTTATTCATATGGGTCTACGAAGCACAGATTCTTCATTCAACCTTTTAGCTTGTGAAGTTAAGAAAGGATCTAATAGTTTATTTGGTTGGGTTGCTGAAGCATGGATTATGAGGTGGCCGACACTAAATCAAGTTAAAGTACCAGACCTGCCTTGGTATACTGTAGAAGAAGGTAACCAAAGGCTTAGGGGAATTGGTATGCTAGAGTGGACTTATCAGGTTATACCCACAGATCCACACACGCAGTGCTCAGAGGGCACACCTTGTACCACAACTGTGTGGAACACATTTGTGAAGGGAGCCCCAGCATCCTTGAAGACTACTGTGATTGCTATTTTATGTAAGTCAGATTTGACAGTGGGAACTGCCTTAACTGAAGGCTGATTGGACCCCATAGTAGTAGGGGCCAAGTGGCGGCACTCAGTCAGCAAAGAAAGGAGGGTGTGGTTACTGTAATTGACAGCAAAGTCAAAGCAATTATCAGAATAGTCTGACTCCTATGGATTTATGGCATTGGCTACTTCGTCATGATGCCCCTAGGAGTGAAATAGATAGAAAATCTACTAAATATTTACTTGATCTATACAAGGAGAAGAATTCTTGGTCAAGTGAACAGCAGTCTAACTCAAATCGTGAGAATAGAGAGTCACAGCCACTCAATCAATTCCCAGACTTGAGTGAGTTTAAAGGCCCACAACCCCTTGAATGAAGGGGAGGCTGGGTCCCCTTGAGGAAGGACTCCAATACACTGCCAAAAACTTAGACTGTTAATCTTTCTCCCAGCTTTCCCCAAGGAGATCTACAGCCTTTAACAAGAGTGACTCTTTGTTGGGGAAAAGGAAATAATCAGACTTTTCCGGGATTACTGGATACTGGCTCTGAACTGTTATGCTTGAGCCCACTGTTGTAGCCAATGTAGCCACTGTGTCAGTTCATCTCATTGAAGGTCTTCCTCTTTTTCCCTGACCCTCTACTTTACCAAGCATGATGTCCTGCTCCAGGGACTGATTCCTTCTGATAACATGTCCAAAGAATGTGAGATTTAGTCTCGCCAGCTTTGCTTCTAAGGAGCATTTTGGTTGTACTTCTTCCAAGACAGGTTTGTCCATTCTTTTGGCAGTCCATGGTATATTCAGTATTCTTGGCCAACACCACAACGCAAAGTCATCAGTTCTTCTTTGGTCTTCCTTATTCATCGTCCAGCTGTCACATGCATATGAGGTGATTGAAAACACCATGGCTTGGGTGAGGCGCACCTTAGTCTTCAAGGTGACATCTTTGCTTTTTAAAGCTTTAAAGAGGTCTTTTGCAGCAGATTTGCCCAGTGCAATGCGTCTTTTGACTTCTTGGCTGCTGCTTCCATGGGTGTTGATTTTGGATCCAAGTAAAATGAAATCCTTGACAACTTCAATCTTTTCTCCATTTATCATGATGTTGCTTATCGGTCCAGTTATGAGGACTTTTGTTTTCTTTTTATTGAGGTGTAATCCATACTGAAAGCTGTGGTCTTTGATCTTCATCAGTAAGTGCTTCAAGTCCTCTTCACTTTCAGCAAGCAAGGTTGTGTCATCTCCACACCGCAGGTTGTTAATGAGTCTTCCTGCAATCTTGATGTCCTGCTCTTCTTCATATAGTCCAGCTTCTCGGATTATTTGCTCAGCATACAGATTGAATCGCTATGGTGAAAGGATACAACCGTGACGCACACCTTTCCTAACTTTAAACCACACAGTATCCCCTGTTATGTTCGAACGACTCCCTCTTGATCTATGTACAGTTTCCTCATGTGCACAATTAAGTGTTCTGGAATTCCTATTCTTCGCAATGTTATCCACAATTTGTCTTGATCCACACAGTTGAATCCCTTTGCATACTCAATAAGACACAGGCAGACATCTTTCTGGTATTCTCTGCTTTCAGCCAGGATCTATCTGACGTCAACAATAGTATCCCTGGTTGCGTGTCTTCTTCTGAATCCAACGTGAATTTCTGGCAGTTCCCTGTCAGTGGGCTGCTGCAGCCGCGTTTGAATTATCTTCAGCAAAATTTTAGTTGAGTGTGATATTCGATAATTTCCGTTATTTTCTTTAGGAGTGTATACATGGATATTCGTTTTTCCAAACCTGGAAAGGAGGCTGTTTGATTGGTCCTTATAGTAGGGAAAGCTTGGAGTAATCCACTGTAGGTATCCACACATGCAAGCCTGTGTAAATCTGATAGGTCCCAAGGATTCTTGTAACTCTGTGGAGAGGGGGCTAGGGGAAAATTTACCGTTTTGTTGCAAATAGGCATGCCACCATACCAAGGTACTGCTCTGTGCCACAGCTGACTGTGGCATGGCAAACAGGCCCTCTACCCACCCCATGATAGGGTATGCTGTTCTTTAACTTGTGCTTCTGTACTGAGGGCTTCTGTTTGTGACAATGCATTGTACACTGCCCTAGGTCTCCGCACCCTTGAATAGCTGTGACCAGAATCCTATAGGTATCTGTTTCTTTGTCCTCTGCCCCAAGGCCCAACCCATGCCATCCTCTGCAACGGTGACATCTAATTCAAAAGGCTCCCCTTCTTTCATGGTCTCTTATGCTTGGGCTTCTTGCACTAGTGCCTTGGCTTGAGTAAAAGCATTTTCTTGTGAGGTTCCACCAGTCCCAGGTAGTCCTTTGTCATCAGTCTATAGAGAGGTTGCAGGCATCGAACCAAGTGTGGGATAAAGGCTCTCCAATATCCTAATAACCCCATGAAGGCTTGTACTTCCTTAACAGTCTGGGGATGGGGAAAGGCAGTGATTTCATCTATAACTACTGCAGACAGGACTCGAGTTTCACCTGACCAGACGTCTCCTAGAAACTTGACTGTGGGCCCCAGTCCCTGTATTTTTTGTGGGTTTATAGCCTATCCTCACTGTTGGAGGTGTTCCATTACTAGATCGGTCGCTGTTTGCAAAAGACTCAAATCGTTAGAGGTTAACATGGTATCATCTACATAATGTTCCATGTGTATCCCCTCTGATAAGGGGGCAGCAATTAAATCTTGAGTTACCATGCCATGACAAATTGTAGAGATATGCAAATATCTTTGGAGTAACACTTGGGAAGTCCATTGCCTTCTCTCCCATGTGAAGGCAAACGTGTCCTGAGCAGTCTGGCTGAGGGGAATATACTGAAAATGCCATTTGCTGAATCTAAGACTGTATGATAGTCCCTTAAGCATGTAGTCAGCCCCTCCAGAATAGTTAGGTACAGCTGCATGTATAGGAGGAGTTACTTTATTTAATTTTTGGTAATCTACTTTCATTTTCCACGTTCCCTCCAGCTTACAAACAAGCCACACTGGGCCATTGTAACGGCTTTGGGCCTGACTAATAATTTACATTTTTTTCCAAATCCATTATAGTTTGGAGATTTTCTACCATTTAGTCCAATCCCGAAGAACTGGTTTTATACTCTTAGCCCACAAGCCAAGCAGAACACTCTATTGTTTTTTTTGTTTTTTTGAGGCTCTGGGTAAGGTATCAATGCCTAGTATATTTTCTGGAATAGGAGAAATATAAACTCAAAAGGTGACCTACAATTTTATGTGGATTACCATGAATCAAAGTACTTTCAGTTCCCATGTCAACCAAAGCCGCCAGCCTCCCTGAATGGCCCTACATTGACGGAAACCTTGACCAGGTTGTTATAGGACGGGGAGAGGACGCAGGAGCTTCTACCCTGGCCGCTTCTCCAACCCCTCCATCTCTTCTAGGGGGGGAGCTGAAGGCTCTCCTTGTTCACAATTATTTTTCTTTTGTTCTATTTTTTCCAGCGAAGTCAGTAACCAACATAAAAGCGGTTCTCATATTCCTTGCTAATCTTAGCTCCTCTTCAAGTTTTCAAATCTTTGCTTCTGTTTCTAACCGGGCCTCTGTCGCACCACCCAGAATAACGGCCATCCCATGCAGCTACAGCATGGCAGCCATCCTCAATCAGGTTGGTCAGCTTTAATTCTTCTATAATTTCTGCCAGCCCTGTGGGAGTTTTGGGACTCTCCTTGCACTCCCTCAGGGGTCTGCAGGCATTGAGCAGACTTACTACTGGCCCTCCATATTGAAGCCTGGGGCCAACCAGGGATTTCCCCCAGGAATCTTCTCCTCCTCAGCCCATTTTTCTGGAATTCTGCTCACAGCCCATTTGTTGCACCTCACTGGACCAGTGACAGCAGTGACTCCAAGGGGCACAGGTCTGATTCCAAAAAGTGAGGCCGAAAAAGCCAGGGTGATCAGATCTGGCTTTTATTGGGGAACTTATAGACAGAGGTCGGCACCAAGATTCCCGTGATGGACGACGTCGCCAAGTCACCTGGGTAGAGGTCCGTGCAGGGCAGTGTAGAGTGTGGGTTTATATACCTAGTGCTTAGGTGCAAGGATACATGTAGGGGAACCAGGAAAAAACATGCCTAATCTATGACGGATGGGGTTGTTTTTGTACTAGTTAATGGGTTCCAATTGATGTTACCATGAAGTCAGATGTTTGGTGTGTGTTTTCTTGGTCCAGGTCACTGCTCAGTCAGGGACTCTGGTTCTTCTCCAGAGTTCTTTGCAGGCAGGACCCATCTTGTATGTACATGGCCCTCACGATCTGCCCCTCCTGACAGTGTTTCTGAGAGCGTCTGCATAAATGCCCTGTCCCCCCCTCCCCCATTTCTCTGATGTGGACTGAAGCTCCACCCTTGGGCCTTGACAGGCTGGGAACCCAGAGGCCATTGTCAGGCTTGTGCCCAAGGTTTCTGCCCTCTGGAGTCTTCCTTGGGAATAGGGTGGAGACTTGGCTGCATTCGAGCCTAGCCTTCCCAGGGGGCCTTCCTTCCAGGCCAAGGAAAGGAGTTTGGATTTGGGCTCTGGAGCAGTGGGAGCTCCAGGAGGGTTGGGAGTAATGTGGTTTGAGTAACATTGGAGAAAATCATTCCAGCCTGTGCAGGAACCAATGGGAGAGGAGCAAGCATGGCTGCGGGGGACCAGTGGGACCAGGTGGGATGCTTTTGCACCGTCTAGGTGAGAGTGGAGAGAGGTAGACGGCCTCTGAAGTGTTTCTGTCATGCGTGTCTTCTCCAACACTCGCCCTAAATGTCCTCTCTGACACCAATAGCTCTTCCTCTAACTCTGACCACCAGAGCTAAGTCAGAGCTCAAGTTAAAGTTCTTCAGATTGCCAAGATGGTCCAAGACCTCAGGCGCCAGCTGCAAGCTCAAGGGTTCCCAAAACACCCTCAGTTCTGACCTGTTGGCTACAAATTTGGGGGTTCCCACTTACTCCTCAGGTTTGATAATTTGCTAGAAGAACATGCAGAACTTGGGAAAGTACAATTACTGTTTTACTATAGCAGAAAGGATACAAATGAAGAGTCACATAGGAGGAGGTCTGGCAGGGTCACCAGCGTGGTGCTCCCATGTTCCAAGGGATGTATCACCCTTCTGAGCATGAATGTCTTTCACTAACCAGAAAGCTCAGTGTCCAGAGTGTTCATTGGATTTCATTACGTAGGCATTATGGAGGTTGGGCTCGAGGCTGGAAAGGAGTACGGGAGGAAGACAAGCGGGTGGCTCAGAGGGAGGAGGATGGGTGGTGGTCAGCTGTGCTGAAGGCCGATGAGATGCTAAGTGAGACATGGTCTGAAAAGTACTCACTGAGTCAACGTTGGTGACCTTGACGAGAACAGTTTCAGTCAGTTGTGCGGATGGAAGCTCCATTTGAGGGTGTTGAACGGTGAGTGGGAAGGTGGTGTGAAGGCATGGAGTGCAGTCAAGTGCTTGGAAAAGAGGGGGTGGGGGAGGTGGGGAGAGAGATTGGGCAGCTTCAGTTATGGTCCCGACAAAGGGGCTGTTTCCAAGTGCAGCACACCCCCATGGATCTAGCCCACTTCTGACATCATCAGGGGCCTTTCCGCCCTTGCAGCCCCCTCCTCGCAGGCAAGTTCAGATGTTTCCTTCTCCCATGGTCCTTCCCCACAGACTTCTGCAGACAAGAGAACCAATCAAGAGTCAGAAGAAAAACTCCATTTCTGAATACACTAACAGTTGTCAGACACCATCCACGGTGGTGGCATCTGCAGTTCTCCCAGCTTGAACTGTCCTGGCGAGAGAGACCCATTTCCAGACCCCCACGGAGCTTGCCTCGTCAAGATCTGAGGTGATAACCAAAGCCCACCATGTGTCTCCTGCCCAGACACGTTGGTGGTCTGGGGGCCAGCCCTTTTGGCTCACCATGGCACATCCTGGCTCTCACTCCACCTCCACCTGACACTTAGGCCCCGCTAATCCTGTTCCAAGAAAGTCCAAGCCTGGTCACTTCCTCCAAATGAACTCAAGAGGTAGCTTGTTTCTAAGTGTGAAGAACAGATTGCAACTATGAGGACGTTTGTCATCTCAGTTAGGGAGAAGTTTGAGGCAAGCCCTTCCAGGGTTGCATCAGCAGCTCTGTTATGTCACGGAGGACTCAGGCTCTTTCCATCTTTATTCTCCGCCGTCTTGGTGGGTTGGCAACATCTACCCAAATGGTCCCAAGGGGGCCACAACAGCACCAAGCATCACCTTCTCTAAAAACAGCTTCCAAATGCAGGGAGGAAAGGGGCAAAACCCTTGTGATTCTCTCTCCTGTTGGTAGGAAAATCTTTCTTAGAAGTCCTTGGCATGCGTCCCCTCAGGGCCCATGGTCCAAAACCAGTTCTCATGACAGCCCCTGTACCAATTGCTGGCAATGGGGGATGGGGTTACCATGACTGGTTAGGTCAGGAATTTGATCTCCCCCTACTTGAAAGCAAACGAGTGAGCTTCCCAGTTTCATGGATGCTGACAGAAGACACAGACTCCTGGGTCAGAGACGAAGGGCTTTGTTACTCACAGCACAGTAAGCAGCATGAACATTAGTATGCTTGTGTTGGTTCCTCTTGCCTGCAGGCCCCCTGCAGGGGGAGATGTGGAGGGCCTAGTTGGGTGTTGCACATACAAGTGGGTTGCACATGCGGGTGCGTTGCATTACACAGCTGATGGGGGCCCATTCTCCCTCTGACATTTCCCAAGAGGCTCCAATGTGGCATCAAACATTTTGCAGGCATCAAATACTCCACAAGTTGGTCCCAGTTCATCTGCAGAAGCATTGGGCTTTTGAACTGCCTTTGACTGTATAAAAGTTATAATCATAATTGTTTATTTTTGTACATAATGTCAGCTCGTATTTAAGTCCCTAAACAAACAACATGTCAATTAAACCTACACAATGGCATCCAATTTCCAACTCTGTATCTTCATGCTAATTATTTCCCTTCCTAAGTGATTCAGTACGAAAAATTCAAGCCACTCTTGAGTCCTTGGGGAACTCCATGGCACTGCTTAGCTGAGGGCCCACTCTGGCCAAAGGCCCACCTCCCCTCTTTTGATGAAGAGTGAGGGACCTACCATGTCCCCCATCCTCCTCCTGTATGGTAGGGGTGGGGTCAAACCCACCTTTCCCTGCTTGTAGGAGACATGCCAGAGTCAGCCCAATCTCCCTGCAGACAGAAAATCGATCACTCAAAAAGGCTTAAAAATATTGGAACTTCTCACCCATCATCTTCCATTCAAAAGCACACTTAGCTTTTCTGTAGGTAAATAGCCTCATAATAATAAAAATGTGACTTAGCAAAAGTTCAACACGCTCATCTAACATAATATTTAAAATTTCTCATTATCAGATTCATTTTGCTCTGTAAAGTAATGGTGATCCACTAATTGATAACCCCAGAAGAAAAAAGCCACAATAATAATTGCTCTAATTGTAACGGCTGCCATTTCTTCTTCAATCCTGGGAGTCCTTATTGCTAATGGCCACAGGC
>NW_004443981.1:18456377-18476814 GCF_000243295.1 Trichechus manatus latirostris
GGAATCCCATATATTATGGTGTCATGGATTGAATTATGTCCCCCCAAAATATCTGTCAACTTGGCTAGGTCATGATTCCCAGTATTGTATGATTGTCTACCATTTTGTCATCTGATGTGATTTCCCTATGTGTTGTAAATCCTATCACTACGATGTAATGAGATGGATTAGTGGCAGTTATATTGATGAGATCTACAAGATTACATAGTGTCTTAAGCCAATCTCTTTTGAGTTATAAAAGAGAGAAGTGAGCAGAGAGACATGAGGACTTCATACCACCAAGAAAGCAGTGCTGGGAGCAGAGCACGTCCATTGGACCCAGGGTCCCTGCTCCTGAGAAGCTCCCAGACCAAGGGAAGACAGATGACTAAGACATATGGTCACAAATTTTTGTTTTTTAAATTGGACCTTTACTTGGTGCAAATAATTGGAGGAATCATTATCCTTGATTCATGACACATTCTCGTCACTGGTCCGCGCTAGGTCCATGTGTATTTGCATATTTAGTTATTTAATTTATTTTTAATGATGTTACAGGCATCTGCAAATCCATCATCCCAAAGAAAAGCTATGATCTTTCTTTAATTGTGATTTAGGTGAAAGTTTATAGAGCAAATTAGTTTCCCACTAAACAGTTAATATACAAATTGTTTTGTGACATTGGTTTCCAACCCCTCGATGTGTCAATGCTTTCCCTTTCTCCACCCCAGGTTCCCTGTTTCCATTAGTCCAGTTTTCCTGTCCCTTCCTGTCTTCTTGTCTTTGTTTTTGGGTTGGTGTGTCCTTTAGTCTCGTATACATGATTAAACTATGAAGCACATCTCTTACGTGTGTTATTGTTGGCCTTGTAGACCCGCCTAATCTTTGGCTGAAGGGTAAACTTCAAGGGTGACTTCAGTACTGAGTAAAAAGGGTGTTCGGGTGCCATACTCTGGGGGTTTCTTTCCAAACCAATAAGTTAGGTCTTTTTTTGTGAGTTTGAATTTTGTTCTACATTTTTCTCCGGCTCTACCCAGGACCTATTGTGATCCTTGCCAGAGCAGTAGGTGGTGGTAACTGAGCACCGTCTAGTTTTGGGCTTAGTCTGGTGGAGATTGTGGTAGTTGTGGTCTATTAGTTCTTTGGACTAATCTTTCCCTCGGGTCTTTGGTCGTCTTCATTCAACAGCTGCAGTCTTGACAATAACCTACATGTAAATGTGGGTCTCCCCACCAACCCATTCCCTGCCTCAGTTGCTTGAAGTACCATTGCTCTGCATCCTGAGTGCCATTCCCTTGCTTTCCTTTTTGTACAATCTTTTTGAATCTCTATGGATTTCGGAAACGTATATTTTTGGTTTTAGTTGTTTTTAACTTTATGAAAAGGGTATCATGCTATATATAATCCCTGAGACTTATTTTTTATTCCGTTTTATGGCTATAGTTCATCCATATTGTTGTCTTATTTTATTTGTTCTGGTTACCAATTATAACCCAATATATGAATATTCTACATTTTATTCAATCATGTTCCCATTGAAGGGTATTTGGATAATTTTCAGGTTTTGCTAATGTGAACAGTGCCGCTATGAATATTCTTGTACATGTGCAAGAGTTTTTCTTGGGTGTATGTATTTAGGAGTAAAATGGCCAGGGCATAGGATAAGTGAATGGTGGGATATTATCTCCTAAAGTTCACATCCTCTTCCATACTTGATATTATCAGAATTTTTCCCAGCTAAATGGATATAAAATTGCATTGTGGTCTTGATTTATATTTTCTGGATTCCAGTGATGGTGAACATCTCTTCACATGTTTCTTGACCATATTCAGTTTCTCTCCCGTGAAATTACTCTTCATGCCTTCCATCCATTTTTTTCTGTTGGGTTGTTTGTCTTCCACCTCTTCTTCCTCCTCATTTCTTTTCCTTTTTCCTCTTTGTCTTACTCTTTCTCCTACTACCCCTCATCTTTCTCTCCTTTGTCTCCCTCGCTTCCTCCCTTCTTTCCATTTGTGTTCATCTTCTCTTACTCTTTCTTTTTCCTCCTCCCCCTCCTCTTCCTCTTCTTCTCCTACCACCTCTTAGGTAACTTTTTATTAAGGCAAAAAATCATACAGGAAAGTACACAAATCATAAGTGTACATCTAGCTCAATAGATTTTCGCAAAATGAACAGCTCCATATAACCAGCCCTCTACTCCTTTCCAGTCATTACTTCCGACCTAAGAGAGACCATTATTCTCACACCACAGATTAGGTTTGTCTTTTTAAAAAATTGTATTTAAAAAATTAGCATACAGTGAAATTCACTTTTTTTAGTGTACAGTTCTATGAATTTTAACATGTGTATAGATTTGTGTAAGGAGCCCTGGTGGTGCAGTGTTTAATCACTCAGCTGCTAACCCAAAGGTTGACAGCTTGAACCCATCACTTTGTTCATGGGAGGGAAACATGAACTTCTTTCTTGTTTTGGCCACTGTCACTTATTAGCTTTCCCCGCCCCCCGCCACAGCTAATCTTTATCCTAACTGAAACAGAAAGGATTTGTAGGTAGAAATTCTCTTAGTCTTCATATGCTTGGAAATACCTCTTCTCGGCTTCTGTTTTAAATAATAATTATGGCGGAAACGTGCATTGGCCCATTAACATTCTCCCTTGCCTCCCAATACTAATGAAACTGAAAATAAAAATGTTCAGATTCCAGCCTCTCCTATAGCTCTGGTTGGCAAGGTAGCAGTTCTGGCCAAAAAGATAAAGGTAGAAGTCCCTAAGAAAGATGTCACTTCCCAGGTTCAAAAGCAAAGCGTCACAGAGGAATGGAAATTTTTTCTTCAAACTTTGACCTTGTCCCTTTCTTCTTGACTGGAATGTGATCCAGATGCCTCGTGATACAGAAGCCATCTTGTGACCATGAAGATAAAAGCTGCCCTCTCAGAACGGGGAAGCTGGAAGGAGTTGTTTTTCTGGTGCCATCATTGAGCCCTGAAACCAGCGCTGCTCTGCGAAATCCTGCACTTCAATGAGTGTCATGGATTGAATTGTGTCCCCCCAAAATATCTGTCAACTTGACTGGGTCATGATTCCCAGTATTATATGATTGTGTACTATTTTGTAAATCTAATGTGATTCTCTTATGTATTGTAAAGTCTATCACTATGATGAGGTTATACTGATGAGGTTTACAAGATTAGATAGTGTCTTAATCCAATCTCTTTTGAGATATAAAGGATAGAAGCGAGCAGACACACACGAGAACCTCATAACACCAAGAAAGCAGTGCTGGGAGCAGAGCGTGTCCTTTAGAACTGAGGTTCCTGTGCAAAGAAGCTCCCAGACCAAGGGAAGACTGATGACATGCACCTTCCTTCAGAGCCAACAGAGAAAGCCTTCCCCCTGAGCCGAAGCCCTGAATTTGGACTTGTAACCTACTAGACTGTGATAGAATAAACTCCTCTTTGTTGAAGCCATCCACTAGTGGTATTTCTGTTAGAGCAGCACTAGATGACCAAGACACTGAGTATGAGATAAATAAATCCCTGCGTGTTGAATTTCGACTCCCTGTGTGGCACAAAGGGTTAAGTGCTGGACTTCTAGCTGAAAGGTTGGCGGTTTGAACCCACCCAGAGGCACCTTGGAAGAAAGTCCTGGTGATCTGCTTCTGAAAGGTCGCAGCCATAAAAACCCTTTGGAGCAGTTCTACTCTGAAACATAAGGGGTTGCCCTGAGTCAGAATTGATTCAACAGGAAGTAACAAAAACAACAATGTGTCAAATTTACTGTTACTCAGATTTTCTATTTTCACGGCTGAACGCAGTCCTAGACATCATTTAGCTGGGTGCATTTTCCTTGCTCTTCATTTCTTCCTACATTTCCAACCTATCTGGGATCACTTTTCTTTTCTTTAGGGAACACCCTTTAGTATTGTCTTGGGAGTTTCTGCTGGTGACGAATTCTTTTAGTGTTGGTTTGTCCGAGAATATCTTTATTTCACCTGTATTTCGGAAGGATATTTTCATGGGATATATTCTCACTGGGCAGCTATTTTCCTTTAGCACTAAAGACATCATTCCTTCACTTTTTGCTTTCCCTGGTTTTTGCTGAGAAGTTTACAAATTTAATGCCCCAGGCCTTTTGCCTAATTGTTGCTCCCTTTAAGATAAAGAGTCATTTTTTTGGGGGGGGGGCTGCTTTAGGATTTTCTTTTTAGAGTTAGCTCCAGAAGTCTCACCAACGTGTGTGGATTCCTTCCACCTGAGGTCTGAGGTTCATAAGTCTTCTTGAATCTGTGCCCTGATCTTCCCGAGCCTTGATTTCCTTTCCTCAGAGCCAGTCACTTTCAACCCTTTCAGCCGGTTTTTTTTTTTTTTTTGGTATTTATATCCATATTTCTAAATAAATAGCTTATCTGATACTTCATGATTTGTAAGTTTTAGATATTATGCTGACTTTCTATTATGAAAGACAATTCAGTTCTTGTACATTTACCTCTTGTCTGTGTTCCCTCTCTTATCCTCTAAAAATAATAATGTCAAAAATTGTGGTATATTAATGTTTTGTGTTTATATTTGGTTATGTAACAGAGTACATATGTACAGCAGAGCTGTGGCAAGTGTTTGACTGTATTTCCTTCTTGTATAACGTTTTGGTTCTACTGGAGTTAATGTCTTTTTCGTTTGCTTTGTTTTCATAGATTGAGCCCTAGACTTTCTAGAAGTGGAAATCTCCTCTCATTATGTCCAAGCACATCAGTAATCTGTCCATGCCATTCTCCCCTTGGAGACATCTTGTCTTGACCCCTCTGTCTTCTTGCTCCATCTGGACTACTGGACTCTAGGCTGCTTCCCAGCCACCATCCTGAGCTTGCCCCTCACCGTATTCCTGGGACCCCTTTTGATTCTGTCCCATTTGAGACCCCTTGTTTCTTCTATCTGTGTCTTCCTCTTTCTTCGTTTACTCTCTCATTTTGGTGGAACACAACCTTTTAAGAGCTTCCTGAAGGTGCCTGGGAGGTTTTTTTATTTTCTTCCCATTTTTAAAATTATTGAAAGTATATAAATAACAAAACAATTAACATTTCAACATTTTTTTGGTGCAGAACTGGGCAACATTTTGTTTCATTGTACGGGGGGGCACCATGAGTCAGGCCAACTCCCGGGCAACTGACGACAACAACAACAACAACATTTTTGAAGCTTTACGTTTGATTGATAGTTTCACTAAGTATAGAAGTCTATATTGGAAATACCTTTCCTCAGTGTTCTGAAGACATTCTCCATTGTTTTCTAGCTTCTAGAGTTTACAGATTTAATGCCCCAGGCCTTTTGCCTGCAATCCATTCTTCTCTCCTCTGTAGCTTTTGTATCTTCTCACTGTGCCCAGTGTTCCGGGATTTCTGACAGCATTGGTGCAGATGTTTTATTCTTCACTATCTTTCGCTTCTCCGTCTGAGAGCTCTTCTTTTGCGGGGCCGGGAAGATTTTTGAACGATTTATTTGATAACTTCTTTTCCTCCATTGTTCATGTTCCCTCTTTTTGTGACGTCTATTTTTTTGGATTGTTAGCTCTGCTGCATGGATTCTAGAATTTCCCTTTTTTCTCATATTTTGTATCTTTTTTGTGCTACTTCCTGGGAAATTTCCTCTACCTCATCTTCCAGACTTTCCACTGAAATATTCAACTCATTACTGCCTTCACGTTTGCAATTTCTGAGAGATGGATTGCCTTTATTCTATGAATCTTCCTTCTATGAAAATAGCCTCTAGACTTGTGTCAGGGTTGCAGTCTCTTCTTTTTTATCTCTGATGGTTTGTTTGAAGTTTTCATCTGTTCTCTGCGTTGTCTCAGCATCTGTGAGTTCTTCTTCCCCTCTCTGGGTTGTTTTCATCCATGTCTTTTTTGTTAGAGGCTTTCCTCAAAAGCCTGATGACTCTGGCCATCCATTCAGATTTAAGGGGTGATACTGAAAGTTGATTACAATTCCAGATGAGCAGGTGGGGCCTGCTGGCAGGAAAACCTGCCCGTGTGTAAACTTGGATGGCCATTCCTGTGGGGTCCCCCAGCTATTGAACCTGCTGGTCCTAGCTCCTGAGCTATTCAGTGTCCCCAGGGAGGAAGCCTCTAATCTTCTGCTCAGAGAGTATAGACCTGGCTGCTTGCCATCTTGGACCCAAGTTAGGGAAGGGGACTTGGGTCTCACAATTTGGTATGGGTTCAAATTTCGCCTGTGCCCCTTTCCGACTACACACCCTTGGCAAGTTCCCTCGTCTCTTTTAGTCTCCGTTTCTTCCTTTAACCACGAAGACGATAGTATAGGCCTCATGGGCTGTTGTGAGGACTTCACGGACCAAGCAGTGTCTGGCGCTTCATAAACGCTCAGGTGCTGCTTGCTGTGGTTACTTCGCGTCATGGTTGTGGGACTCTGAGCTAGTCTTGTGGCTTTGTCCTCAGTCGGAGCCCTTCTGGGCAGCCACCTGTCTTTTGCCTAGTGGTGGAGGGAGCCACCTTACTGCACGGGGCCAGGGAGAACATCTGGGTCTAACTGCTACCTGCACTGTTTTCCCCCTGTTCGTCCCTTCCAGCCCCACAGACACCTCCTCTGCTGGAGGTTTCTTCCGCTTCCAGGTGCCGAGTTTGTGTGAGGTGCCGCAGTGTGTGCTGTGTTGCTTTTATGCTGACTTAGATTTTAGTTTTTAAATCAATGACCACTTCTCCCCTTGCTTTGCAGATTCAGAAATTTTGTTGCCATTGGCTCTTATTCTCTGGGCCCTTCTTAGTTTAGTGTAAGTGTTACATGCACTTAACCCTTCAAATCTGGCCTCTGGTGCTACTGGCTGTGTGACCTCCGCAAGTTAGTTACACTTTCTGGGCCTCAGTTTCCTCTTCTGTAAACTGTACACTAGGGCCCTAACGCTTACTTTGGGGTTGCCATGACTGCTAGGTGAAGCGTCTAGGACAAGGCCTGGTGCGCGGCAAGGACCAGGTAAGCATTTGACATTCTTGTTATTATTCTTATTTTAATGGGATTTTGGGAGGGAACATTATCATATGCATGTATTCAGTCCTTTATGTTGAACTGGGAGTCTCAAAAGCCAAACATTCAGCGTTTTATTAAATTGAAAAGGAATGTAGCTGATGAAATAATCCGTGCATTTCACAGCTCCCCGAGTCTGCACATGGTGACATTTATTTTGACTAAAAATTGGTGGCAGCCAAGTCCTCCTGACTCAGCTCTGCAAAAGTGTACTAAGGAAAGTTACCCGTGATGGTAATAATGGCCACAAGAGAAAATTCACCAGGACAGGAGCCATTTCACATGGAGACACACTGGCCCATGAATCAAGTCTTCCCTGTAAAATTTATGTAAACATGAATTTAACTATGTTTTTTGAACTAAGAATGAAATAGAGAACAGAAACAGTTTAATCGTAGGGCACAGAGAACTGACGAGCGTCCTCCTGAATGTTTGCTCCAGGAAATACTTTCATCATGACAGTTAATCAGTGTTGGTGCGCATATAATGGTGAAAATATTTAAAACAATGTAGACGTCGATCAGCAGGTGGTTGCAAAGACACTGCCTCGCACAAGGGATAACTGGGCATGTGCAGTCCCTGGGTGATGCAGATAGTTAACACACTCAGCCGCTAACCGAAAGGTTGGAGGATCAGGTTCACCCAGAGGTGCCTTGGAAGAAAGCCCTGATGATCTACTTCTGAAAGATCACAGCCACCGAAAACCCTGTGGAGCGCAGTTCTACTCTGACACACACGGAGTCTCCAGACCCACTGGACAGTGACTGGTTATATTTGTGAAAGGATGGAGTGGTGCTGTATTTACTAAGGGGAAGTCAAGAAAGCACAAGTGATAAAACAGGATGGTCCTCGTATTCCTACTTGGTATACTGCACGTATATATGTGTGTGTCCAGAAAGACACTCACCTAAGGGCCCGCCAGGTTGTCTCTGGGCTCTGAGGTTATGCTGACTTTCACCTCCCAGCTGGAGAGGCCAATCTGTGTCTGCAGAAAGACAGATGTCATACAGGTGAGTGTGGCAGCACGCAATGGTGGGAGAGAGCAGGGCAGGAGTGGGTGGAGGTGGGGGTGGAGTGGGGCGTGTTACAATGAGGGACCTGGCCAGGTGGGGCGTGTGTCAGGGTAGGCCCCCACTAAATGATGTTACACTGGGACTTGGCAATGAGCAGGAGTGGCTGGGAGGAATGGAAGGGACCATTTTTTTCTAGTAGAACTGCCTACAGAGCTTGCCTGCCCAGGAGCATCAGCCCTGTCGGGGCGGGAGGACTGACGACTCTCTGAGGACCTGCTCACGTGGGCTGGAACTTCGTCTTGACTGAGCGGACCCAGCCGCAGGCTGAACCCCAAAACCAACACCCGTTGCTGCTGAGTCGATTCTGACTCACAGTCGAACCCAAAGGGAGCCTCAATCTTGGTGGAAGTCACAGGTGGACTCCTGGCCCTGTCACAGACACTGCTGAACTTCTCACCTGCCTGGGGACCTCGTGGCGGGGGGGGGGGGGGTGTCTCTGGGACTCTGGGTCTGGCCCACGAAAATGGCCACTAGAGGGCTCCAGAGACTGAGCTCTGCCCAGGGCAGGTCTACAGGGTCCATTGTGGGGACTGAGGCGGTCTGTGCGGGGCTGTGGCTGGCACAGGTCACCCGCATCTGACCTTGACGCTGACTGAGCCCTGAGCTGCATCCTGGGCAGAGGCTGACCTTGGTCTGGAAGGGGCGGTGAGCTAACTAAACTCTCATCTCCTCCCCATATCTCCCTGCCCAGGACAGTGAGGTACTGGCCCATGGGCTTCAGTGTCCAGAGCTTTCACTGCGGTTTCATTTCATAGGCATGATTGATTGAATCATTGGCCACGTGATTTAACTCAATCTCCAGCCCCCGCCCTTCTCCTGGGCTGGCTTTGTTAGCATAAGCTGTAAGGGTGGTAATTACAAAGACACTCCGTCACTTGATCACTGTGGAAATTCCAAGGGTCTGGAGGTTGCCCATGAGTCCGAATCAAATTGATGGCAATGGGTTTGGTTTGGTTTTTTGTAGAGGTTACCTGGAGCCCTGGTGGCTCAGTGGTTAAGAGCTTGGCTGCTAACCAAAGGGTCAGCAGTTTGAATCCACCAGCCGCTTCTTGGAAACCCTATGGGGCAGTTCGATTCTGTCCTATAGGGTCCAACTATGAGTCAGAATCAACTCGACGGTACCTAATAACAACGAGGTTACCTCCCAGGAACCAATGACAAAGGCCAAATTCTTTGGGTAAAGTAGTTTTTTACCCCACACAGACCTTCTCTTCTTCAAGCATTCTTTCTGCAAGAGCAGCTGAAGCTAGACAGTCAGAGGTGCCTCATGCGTTTTTTCCCTCTAAGTCCAGAGGTGAACTGTTCAAAAACCGACTTGATGTGCTGAGGCTCTGGTAACCCAGCTTGTCCCTGGGCCCCCGACCCCTGCTCGCAGGCCCTCTGCTCTCACCCCGAGACACACTACGTTCCAGAAAGGGCTTGATTCACATTCTTCTTCTATTTTTCAAAGCTTGTCTATTGAGCCTGAATTTTATATTACACTTATACATTTTTTAAGTTTTTGAAGAAATTTATTGTGGTAAAATATATATAACATAAAATTTGCCATTTAAAACTATTTTTGACTGTCCAGCTCAGTGACATTAATGACATTCTCAATGTTGTGAAAACATCACTCACCACTTTCTGTTTCCAAAAGATTTCATCACCCCAAACAAACTCAGTACACACTAAGCAATCACCCGCCCCTCCCCAGCTCCTGGTTACCAGGAATCTACTTTGTCTCTCTGCATTTGCCTACTCTAGATATTCCACGTAAGTGGGAACGTATACTATTTGTCCTTTGTGTCTGATTTTTTATATATAAATTTTAATGTTTCTTTTATTTTTTCCTCCCGACTTTGGCCATATGCACAGATTATCTTTGCACTATTTCCTCCAGAAAGGTGGAATTTCTAAATAGCAGTCTTATTTTAAATCATGACATATTGTTTTTCATTAAACTTTTTGTTTTCATTCATCAATGTCAAGAGCAAACTAGCATGTCTGCATCCCTCCATTCAAGAGAAAGAGAAGCAACGGCCTTTGGGGAAAGCTTGGTGTAAATGATCTCATGATACACCTTCTGATGTCTCACAGGATTGAACATCAGAGTCATTTCCTTGTCCTAGAGGCACATTAAGACACCAGCCCACACACAGAGACATCAACTTCTGCTTAGGATCATGGGAGCTTCTGTTCATCTGACACAGGCCTGAGACCTGATCTCCATCTCCCAAGGTTGGTATTTCAGTGATTTCGGGACCACACAGGTTAGGGGCTGGAGGGAGAGGGAGTGAATGTTTAATTTGAGGTGACGAATATGTTTCGGAACTAGATCAATCTGATGGCTGAACAACCCTGTGAATGTACTCAATGTCACTGAATTGTTCTCTTTTGAATGGTTAATTTTATGTTAGGTGAATTTCACCTCAATTACTCACACACACACACACACACACACACACACACACACACACGCACGCAAAGACACACGAAAGATCCACAGGTGGAAAAGGCTTATATCGGAAAGCTTCTTTTCTGAAAAAAAGAGACACATTCTCAAAGCAAGCAACAACCTAAAAGCAAACTTGTTTTTCCTCCATCACAATATGAACTGTTTTAAAAGTTATCCTTGTTGAGGTAGCATGGGACCGATGGCTGTGTGCAGGCTCCACTACAGGCTGTGAAGAAACACGTTATTTTTTGTTTGAAGTTAAGAGAAAATAATACAATCCCTAAAACTGTAAATAGGGTTTCCTGTGAATCTGTTGCTGAGCAACTGGAGAAAAACCAACTCCAGACACAGCAAGAAATCCCATTTTTGCTCAACTCTGTCCATGATCCTGATTCTAGGCCCTGTGAAGGAGCCCTGGTGGCACAATGGTTAAGTGCTTGGCTGCTAACCAAAACGTTGATTGTTCAAACTCACCACCCGCTCCGCGGGAGAAAAGACCTGGCATTCTGCTTCCATAAAGATAACAGCTTAAGAAACCTTATGGAGCAGTTCTACTCCTGTCCTATAGGGTTGCTATGAGTTGGAATCAACTTCACGGTGCACAGGAACAGGCTCTGAGCTTCCCCTTGTGGTCCTGAACTCTCCCTGCAGCCCAGACCCTCCTGTAGCCCGGCTGGGAGGTCTGTGTCTGGGCTCTCACTAACTTTGCCTCACTGCGTCTCTCACACAGTGATACATGGCCATGTCCTTGGCGTCACGGAGCTCAGGTGCAAGGAAAACTGGTTCTTGGCAGTGTCTGGGTTGATGACTAGTCAGCCTTGGAGAAATGGCGCAGACTCTCTGTACCAGCCAGACCTGTAGAACAAACGCCGTTCCCATCCACTCGAGGCCTCTCCCTGGGTGCTCCCTCACCCAGCTCCAAGCCCAGTGCTGCTGGAGACTAAATCACTGGTGATAGCTCAGGTGAGGGTGAGGGTCTGTGGGGACCTCACCACCTGTAGCTGCACCTGGGACAGGACACCTGAGGACAAAAAGAAGCAAGGACATTAAACACTCTGTCTGCATGGATTGAATTGTGGCCCCCAAAAATATGTGTAGCAATTTGGCTTGGCCATGATTCCCAGTATTGTTTGATTGTCCACCATTTTGTCATCTGATGTGATTTTCTCATGTGTTGTAAGTCCCATCACTATGATGTTAATGAGATGGATTAATGGCAGTTATATTGATGCGGTCTACAAGATTAGATTGTGTCTTAAGCCAATCTCTTTTGAGCTATAAAAGAGAGAAGGGAGCAGAGACACAGGGGGATCTCATACCACCAAGAAAGCAGTGCCAGGAGCAGAGTGCGTCCTTTGGACCTGAGTTTCCTGCTAGGAGAAGTTCCTAGACCAAGGGAAGATTGATGACAAGGACATTCCTCCAGAGCCAATAGGGAGAGAAAGCTTTCCCCTGGAGCTGGCACCCTGACTCTGGGTTTCTAGCCTACAAGGCTGTGAGAGAATAAACTTCTGTTTGTTGAAGCCATCCACTTGTGCTATTTCTGTTATAGCAGCACTAGATGACTAAGACACTGTCCCTCTGTGAGTCCACTGTGACCCACTGCATCTCCTTGACACTGACCCAAAGGAAGACCGAGCACCGCCAGGAGGATGAAGAGGAAGGAGGCAGACATTTCTGGAGTGAGGTTGCCCTTGCTCAGCCAGATTCAGTAGGCTTTGGAGTTCCCCTAGCCTGGCATTTACCTGTGAGCAACACTGGATTATGATAAGGTTTGGGGCCAGTGAAGAGCTCTTGGAGGCACGGGGACCACAGCTCTACAAGGTGGTTTCTACAGAGGTTTCTTCAGAGCCCATTCCTGCAGCAGAGGATGCAGGCAGGTGGCAGAGTGCGAAGATTCCCCAGATTCCACCTCTTGTAATCTTACATCAATCACAGAGTCCCAGTGTACCTGTATTGATGGATTAGATTCCATTCATTCTTTCATTCTGATATCGGATTGCTGATCACATACCAGGCACTCTTCAGTGCTGAGGACATACTAGCAAATAAAACAAACAATTCTTGTCCCTGTGGGGCCTACATTTCTGGGAATTATGAGTCAGAGCTCACAATATCCTCCCCAATAGCTCTAGGCTGAACATTTTAGGGATAAAAAGGGGTGTAAGTCAGCATCTCTGACCTGGGAAACACACAAAGTAAAAAGGAAATAGGCTTTGTATCATGTTACAAATGAGCAGTAGAGAATGAAGAAAACAAAACACACAAAGGAAAGATGAGTCCAAAGGACGAACGGACCACAACCACCACGGCCTCCACCAGACTGAGTCCGGCACAACTAGATGGTGCCTGACTACCACCACAGACTGCTCTGACAGGGATCACAGTAGACGGTCCCAGACAGAGCTGGAGAAAAATATAGAACAAAATACAAACGCACAAAAAAAGACCAAACTCACCGGTTTGGAAAGAAACTCCCAGAGTATGGCCCCCAGACACCCTTTTAACTCAGGACTGAAGTCACTCCTGAAGTTCACCCTTCAGCCAAAGATTAGACAGGCCTATAAAACAAACAGTAACACACGTAGTTCAAACATGTATACAAGTCTAAATGGGCACACCAGCCCAGGGGCAAGGATGAAAAGGCAGGAGGTGATAGGAAAGCTGGACGAATGGAAATGGGGAAAGTCGAGAAGGGGAGAGTGTTGACACGTCACGGGGTTGGTAACCAATGTCACAAAACAGTATATTGTTTAAGGGGAAATTAATTTGCTCTGTAAGCTCACTCAGAGCGCGCGCGCACACACACACACACACACACACAAAGAGCAGTAAAGATAGAATTACCATATGATCCAGCAATTCCATTCCTAGGTAGACACCCAAAAGAGTTCAAAGCAAGAACACAAACAGGTACGTGTGTACGAGTGTTTCACTGCAGCACTACCCACAGTAGTCAAAAAGTGGAAACAGTCTACATGTCCGTCAGTGCGTGAATGAATGAACACAATGCGGCATATTCACACAATGGAATATTATTCAGTCACAAAGAGAAATGAAGGCCTGATACATGCTGCACCCTATGGATAAACATTGAAAACATTATAGTGTGGAACCAAATTTATATTAAAAATAGATATTTTACTTTGATTACAAGGGAGCTGTCGTGGATTGAATCGTGTCCTCCAGGAATGTCTGTCAACTTGGCTAGCCCATGATTCCCAGTACTGTGTGATTGTCCACCATTTTGTCATCTGATTTGATTTTCCTATGTGTTGTAAATCCTACCTCTATGATGTTAATGAGGCGGGATTAGAGGCAGTTATGTTAATGCAGGAGGACTCAATCTACAAGATTAGGTTGTGTCTTAAGTCAATCTCTTCTAAGATATAAAAGAATGAAGCGAGCAGAGAGACAGGGGGACCTCATATCACCGAGAAAGTAGTGCCAGGGGCATCTGTTTGTTGAAACATATCAGTTGGTCTTCTGTCGGTTCCTGGAGCCTCGTTTTTCACCAATGCCTTCAGTGCAATTTGGACCTCTTCCTTCAGTACCATGGGTTCTTGTCATATGCTACCTCCTGAAATGGATGAATGTCAACCAATTCTTTCTGGTACAGTGACTGTATGTATTCCTTTCATCTTCTTTTGATGCTTCCTTCATCATTTAGTATTTTCCCCATAGAATCCTTCAATATTGCAACTCGAGGCCTGAATTTTTTCTTCAGTTCTTTCAGCTTGAGAAATACATAGTGTGTTCTTCCCTTTTGGTTTTCTGTCTCCAGGTTTCTGGACATTTCATTATAATACTTTACTTTGTCTTCTTGAGCCACCCTTTGAAATCTTCTGTTCTGCTCTTTTACTTCATCATTTCTTCCTTTCGCTTTAGTTACTCTATGTTCAAGAGCAAGGTTCAGTCTCTTCTGACATCCATTTTGATCTTTTCTCTTTTTCCTGTCTTTTTAATGACCTTTTGCTTTCTTCATGTATGGTGTCCTTGATGTCATCCCACAACTTGTCTGGTCTTGGGCCATTAGTGTTCAATTCATTTACTCTATTCTTGAGATGGTCTCTAAATTCAGGTGGTATATATTCAAGGTTGTACTTTGACTCTTGTGGGCTTGTTCTAAGTTTCTTCAGCTTCGACTTGAGTTTGCATATGCGCAATTGGTAGCCTGTTCTGAAGTCGGCCCCTGGCGTTGTTCTGACTGGTGGTATTGAGCTTCTACATTGTCTCTTTCCGCAGATGCAGTCAATTTGATTCCTGCATATTCAGTCTGGCAAGGTCCACGTGTATAGTCACTGTTTATGTTGTTGGAAAAAGGTATTTGCAATGAAGAAGTCATTGGTCTTGCGAAATCTGTCATGCGATCTCCAACATCGTTTCTATCACCAAGGCCACATTTTCCAACTACTGATCCTTCTTCTTTGTTTTCAGCCTTCACATTCCAATCACCAGTAATTATCAATGCATCTTGATTGCATATTTGATCAATTTCAGACTGCAGAAGCTGGTAAAAATCTTCAATTTCCTCATCTTTGGCCTTAGTGGTTGGTGCGTAAATTTGAATAATAGTCACATTAACTTGTCTTCCTCGTAGGCGTATGGATATTAGCCTATCATTGACAACTTTGTACATCAGGATAGATCTTGAACTGTTCTTTTTGATGATGAATGTGATGCCATTGCTCTTCAATGATTGTCTGATTCAAAATGGTAAGTACCAGTCCATTTCAGCTCACTAATGCCTAGGATATTGATGTTTATGTGTTCTATTTCATCTTTGATGACTTCCAATTTTCCTGGATTTATACTTCGTACATTCCACGTTCTGCTTACTAACGGATGTTTGCAGCTATTTCTTTTCATTTTGAGTCATGCCACATCAGTAAATGAAGGTCCAGAAAGCTTGACTCCGTACACGTCATTCAGATTGACTCTATTTTGAGGAGGCAGCTCTTCCCCAGTCACTTTTGAATGCCTTCCAACCTGAGGGACTCATCTTCTGGCACTATATCAGACAATATTCTGCTGCTATTTATAAGGTTTTCACTGGCTAATTTTTTCAGAAGTAGATAGGCAGCTCCTTCTTTCTAGTCTGTCTTAGTCTGGAAGTTCAGCTGAAACCTGTTCACCATGGGTGACCCTGTTGGTATTTGAAGTACCAGTGGCATAGCTTCCAGCATCACAGCAATACACAAGCCACCACAAACTGATGGACACGTAGGGAAGAATTGATGCCTTTGCATTATGGTGTTGGCAAAGAATGTTGAATATACCATGGACTGCCAGAAGAATGGACAAACCTGTCTTGGAAGAAGTACAGCTAGAATACTCCTTAGAATAAAGGATGATGAGACTTCGTCTCACACACTGTGGCCATGTTATCAGGAGGGACCAGTCCCTGGAGAAAGACATCACCATTGGTAAAGCAGAGAGTCAGTGAAAAAGAGGAAGACCCTCAAGGAGATGGATTGACACAGTGGCAGCAACAATGGGCTGAAACATAGCAACAATTGTGGGGATGGCTAAGAACCAGGCAGTGTTTTGTTCTGCTGTACTTAGGGTCACTATGAGTCAGAACCGACTCGACGGCACTCAACAGCAACATGTATATATATATTTACTACAATAAAAAATGTGAAAGATAGCAAAGGAAGAAATTCAAGAATGTATAATATCTTAGGGAAGAACTCAAGGTGCTGTAACAAAGACACCCAATCATTTGATTGTTTGGTATGGTTGCAGCTGACTTTTGTTTCATCAATCACAGCAGGGATAGGTGGTGATTCAAAAGTAAACTTGTCTCCGACCTACGATATCATCCTGTGAAAAACAGCCTCTAACTTTCTTTCTTTGCCACTGTTTCTGTGAGGTCTCTATCCTGCAAATGAACCTTAGACCAAGTGTGTCCACTCTCAGGATGAGCTTTCTGTCTCTGAGTCTAGATTATCTGGATTCTTGGGACTGGACAGAGGGACACTGCAAAGCCTCAGCGTGGCTCGGTTTATGGAGAAGCAGAGACACAATTGGATTACTGTCACAACAATTTTTACATTCCTCTGTCTTTGGCTACACCGAGCATTGAGGGGACAGTTCTAGCAGAGATGTGACCAGTTGGGTAACTATCACTCTGCACCTAGCAGTACCTTCCCAGGTAAGTGAAGCAACTCCTGGCCCAGCAGACAGCAGCGGGGACAGGCCAGGGCAGAGACAAGACTTTGAACTGGTAGAGACAGTGAAGCTTGTCTGACTTCCTCCAGGACTTGTGACATGAAACTGTGTCCCACAGAACATTTGCCTGGCCACAGGCAAGGAAAAGAATTGGAGTCCTGGTATGTGTCCGCGCAGTGATGCCTTTCCTGCTGGGGTTGCTCAGAAGTCTGAGTGCTACCCATACTCAAACATCCCTGTGTTCCTTCCCTTTTCTCTTCAAGTCCGCCGCTCAGAAACACAACCCTCCCACCTACCTCACTCCAACCCCAGCTGGACTAAGTGTCCAGGCCCACCCACTGCCACGCCTGTGACTGTTGCCTAATCCCTCAGGTGACTAGGTGGCGCACCCAAGGGCAGGATGCTGAGAACCCTGTGGCAGCTCTATGTTCTCTGCCAGTGTCTCCACAGGAGGGGAGCGACCACAGCAGATGTTTCAGGCCTGGCTTCACTGAGGACACTCCCTTTATCCATTCTCTCTGGACGGATATCCCTGAGCTGGGGCATGAGGCTGGCAGAGGGCCAGGTCACCCTCAGGGGAGCCCTCTTGCTGCTTGGGCTCTGGGAGCTCTTGGCTCCTGTCCAATGTTCTCACGGCCGTCCTTCATGGCGCTACGTCTCCTCTGAGGTTGTGGTTCCCAGGAAGCAGATGGCTCGCGGCAAAGGTATGCAGGTTCCAGGCTGGCTCTCCTACAGCCTGCGTTTCGGGGGCCAGAGGCATGTTATCCACATGCGACGCAAGAAACTGTTTTGGCCCAGACATCTGCAGGTGGTGTCCCAGGACGACCAAGGAGCCTCGCAGATAGACCACCCCTACATCGCTCAAGACTGCCACTACCTCGGCTTCCTGGAGGAGATTCCTCAATCCATGGTCACTATTGGCACCTGCTATGGGGGTCTCGAAGGTATTATGAAGTTGGATGACCTTGCCTATGAAATCAAACCCCTGAAGGATTCCCAAATGTTTGAACATGTTGTTTCTGAGATAGTGGCAGATGCCAATGCCACAGGGCCTACATATAGACTAGGATACAAGGACCCCCCGTTGTCTAAAGCTAACGTTGGTGCAGCCTCGAGGATCTCTAGTAGGCTCTTTGCGTCTCACCATGGTGGCTTACGAGGCCTTCCTATAGCTTCCAATACAATGTATCGTACATTGAACAATGTAACACAGTGTATCAAATTTCTGATAGATTTAGCTAGTGTAGTTAACTCAATGTATCACAATCTTGATATAAGGTACTATGTTACCTCTTTGGTTATAAATAACGTTAGGGATCCAACAACTATGAGGGAGTTTGGACCGTCAAATCCATATAACCATTATTTTTCACACAGTATGTACGGTCCTCTTCAGGGGCAGTCAGCATTCATAGTGATTAGAGATGGACCTGAGGATATTAACTTTAATGCACGGATTAACAGCATATGCACACCAAATAATCTAGTCATGATCGGCCGGCTAGGAAGACATTATTTATTGTTATCTGTGATTACTTCCTTTCAAATTGGGAGAACTCTGGGTCTACACATTGATGATGAAACTTGTTATTGCCAGAGAAGGACCACCTGCATCATGTATAGATTCCCTGTGTTGACAGATGTGTTTAGTAACTGTTCCATTGTAGGCCTGTATGAGGCAAGTGGAACTGCAAGCCACTGCCTATACAGACGTATAGGATATTATCACAATGCAAGTATTATTAAGCATCGTTGTGGAGACGGTGTAGTGGAGGGGTCGGAGCAATGCGATTGTGGCTCCTTCAAGCAATGTTATAGCAGCGAGTGCTGCAAAACTGATTGTACGCTGACCCCTGGTAGTACGTGTAACGAAGGAGGATGCTGTACAAACTGTTCCTACTCCCCCATGGGGACGCTCTGCAGAACTATCCAAAATATATGTGACCTTCCAGAGTACTGCACTGGGGCGGCCCACAGATGCCCTGACAATTTTTATTTGCAAGATGGAACACCATGCACTGAAGAGGGATACTGCTATGAAGGTAATTGCACTGACCGCTCTATGCACTGCAAAGAAATCTTTGGTAGAGATGCTGTGAACGCTGACGACGCTTGCTATAGTATTAATAGAAAAGGCTCCCGATTTGGACACTGCAGGAGAAGGATTGAACACAAAGCATTTCAGAGTTGTGATGCACGTGATGTTAAGTGCGGAAGATTGCAATGTGGCAATGTCAGTCAGCTTCCCCGGTTGCAGGACCATGTTTCATTCCATCAGTCTTGGATCTCAGGGATCCAGTGTTTTGGATTGGATGAACATCGTGCGACAGAAACAACTGATGTTGGACATGTGAGACCTGGTACCCCTTGTGCTCCTGGAAGATTCTGTAGTCCTGGCAGTTATTGCAACGGTACTTTGACTGCACTGGGTTATGACTGCCTCCCTCAGAAGTGCAATTTTAGAGGCATGTGCAACAATAGAAGAAAATGTCATTGCCACACAGGCTGGGACCCTCCCCTATGTTTAAGCCCAGGTGCTGGTGGAAGCGAAAACAGTGGACCTCCTCCAAGAAGATTTAGGACAATATCACAAGGTGACAATTTAATCGTGTATTTCAGAGTGCTCTTTGGTCGTATTTATGCCTTAATAGGTGCACTGCTCTTTGGGATAGCCACAAATGTAAGAACCATCCAGAAAACCAAAGTTACAGAAAAGGAGTATGAATCAGAATAAAAAAAAGAAGTCAACTTCCCAACCCCTGTAACAAAAATAGGTAATACCAGGAAGGAACATCTGTGGGAAAAAAAAAAAAAAAATGGTAAAAGAGATGGCAAAGCTGAAATCAAAATGTGTAGAAGTCTTCAGAAAATACAGACATCCTGCTGCACACCCTGGGTGGAGCCAGGAGGCACGGGTCCTTTTGACAGCACTACTCTGATAATTGGTGATTCACCTCTGAAATAAATAAAAATTCAATGTTAATGTGTTCTACACATTTTTATAAGCCCCTAGAAGCGCAGACAGCCTGGGCTGCTGGCCAGGAGAGGAGATCTGAGTCAGCAGCTAGTTTGGATCTGAGCTTGCTGGGCCCAGAGTTGGTGGAAGCTGGCCACAATCTCCTTCAGGGGCACATTCATAACATGTCTCTAGTGTTGTTACATACTGCGGATTTCCTTACTCGGTTGGTAATCTGTTCTTCTGTAAAGCAAGGTGGGCTCAGGGAAATCGAGGGCCCCTCAATCTACTCTGCCTGGTGCACATGGGATGGCTGTGGGCTTTTGGGTGAGAGGGCAGTGTGTTCAAACCTACACCAGGCACTGGTGTGCTAACCTGGAGCACAGATTCTGCAGGTGAGAACCCAGGGTCAGAAAGGCAAAAGCAGCATCCAGTGCCATTCAATGAGAACACCTTATTCCTCCTTCTTGCCTTTACATTGTGACGAAGATGAACTGAGGAGGGAAGCAGGCTGAGCAAGCTATGATAAGGGATAAAATCCAGCCTTTTGGAAGGACGGGCCTTGTGGGGGTGGAAAACCAGATGTGCTAGTTTCCTGGGGTTGCCCTAACAGAGTACCACAAATTGGGTGGCTTAACACAACATAAATTTATCCTATCACAGTTCTGGAGGCCAGAGGAGGAGACCAAAATCAGGGTGTTGGCAGGGCCACACTCTCTCTGAGACTTTGGGGAAAGATGTCCTTGCTTCTCCCTAGCTTCTGGTGGTGGCCTGCAATGCTTGACTTG
>NW_004443981.1:18477954-18479088 GCF_000243295.1 Trichechus manatus latirostris
TCTTCCCCAGTCATATTTTGAGTGTCTTCCAACCTGAGGGGCTCATCTTCCAGCACTATATTAGACAGTGTTCCGCTGCTATTCATAAGGTTTTTACTGGCTAATTCTTTTTAGAAGTAGACCGCTGGGTCCCTCTTCCTAGTCTGTCTTAGTCTAGAAACTCAGCTGAAACCTGTCCATCATGGGTGACCCTCCTGGTATTTGAATACTGATAGCATAGCTTCCAAGCCCCAGTGGCACAGTGGTTAAGTGATAAGGCTGCTAACAAACCCTATGGGGCAGTTGTACTCTGTCCTCTAGGGTCTAGGGTTCCTATGGGTAGGAATCAACTCTACAGCAACTTTTTTTTTAAGCATAGCTTCCACCATCACAGCATCATGAAAGTCCCCACAGTAGGACAAACTGCAGACGCATGGGGGTAGTAAAGCAGAGGGTCCGGGAAAAAGAGGAAGACCCTCAACGAGATGGGTTGACACAGTGGCGCAACAATGGCTCAAGCATAACGACGATTGTGAGGATGGCGCAGGACCGGGCAGGGTTTCCTTCTGTTGTACCCAGGGTCCCTGTGGGTCGGAACTGACTCCACGGAGCCTAACAACAACAACGACGTGGATGGATTGGCTTTCTTTAAAGCCAGGGAAGGAAAATGATAATAAATTCTGGTTTGGGAATAAAAAAAGAAAAAAGTACGACGATGCCACTTGAATACGCCTCCTTTTAAAGTTGACGTGGAGATAGTCTAGAAAACGGACGGTTCTGTGCTCGCCGTTGGAGAAAAGTGTGTGGGAGAAGCCGGGCCGAGCTCCCTCTTACGCAGTCTGGGCTGAAGAGAGAGCGCTGTCCTCTCTGCTGATCCGGAGGCAGTTTGCTCTCGAAGCGGCCGCGGCTCCCTCCCTGGGGCGGCGGGAAGGAAAGCCCCTGCTCTCGCGGTGGGAGCGGCACCCAGGTCGGTTCCCACGCCGAGAGTGCCAGGAGGGCAGAACAGGCTGTTCGCGCGCTCTCCTGGCCGGCCGCAGAATCGCTGAAATTCAGTCCCAGGTAATTCGAAGCCACGATTTTTTAAGCTGAAACTAAAGTAGGGTCACCATCCAGTGCCTTGATGGGAGCGGTGGAGACAACAAGAAGTAACACAGG
>NW_004443981.1:18480224-18481336 GCF_000243295.1 Trichechus manatus latirostris
GATGCAGAAAAGGCATTTGACAAAGTCCAACACCTATTCCTGATAAAGACTCTCAATAAAATAGGTATAGAAGGGAAATTTCTCAACATAATAAAGGGTGTCTATGCAAAACCAACAGCCAACATCATTCTAAATGGAGAGAAGCTGAAAACATTCCCCTTGAGAACGTGAATGAGACAAGGATGTCCTTTATCATCACTCCTATTTAACATTGTGCTGGAAGTCCTAGCTACAGCAATAAGACAAGAAAAAGAAATAAAGGGCATCCAAGCTGATAATGAAGAAGTAAAACTGTCCCTATTTACAGATGATATGACACCATATATAGAAAACCCAAAAGACTCTACGAGAACTAATAGATTCAGCAGAGTAGCAGGTTACAAGATAAACACACAAAAATCAGTTGGATTCCTATACACCAACAAAGAGAACAACGAAAAGAAAATCAGAAAAGCAATACCATTTACAGTAGCCCCTAAAAAAATAAAATACTTAGGAATAAATCTAACCAGGGATGTAAAAGAACTATACAAAGAAAACTACAAAACACTACTGCAAGAAAACAAAAGACATCTACGTAATTGGAAAAACATACCATGCTCATGGACAGGTAGGCTCTATATTGTGAAAACGACAGTTCTACCCAAAGCAATCTATAAATACAATGTGATCCCTATCCAAATACCAACAACATTCTTTAAAGAGATGGAAAAACTAATCATTAACTTTATATGGAAAGGCAAGAGGCCCCGGGTAAGTAAAGCATTATTGAGGAGGAAACATAAAGTAGGAGGACTCGCACTACCTGACCTCAGAACCTACTATACAGCTACGGTAGTCAAAACAGCCTGGCACTGGTACAACAACAGATACATTGACCAATGGAACAGAATTGAGAACCCAGAAGTAAATCCATCCACCTACGGTCACCTGATCTGCGACAAGGGCCCAAAGTCCATCAAATGGGGAAAAGGTGGTCTTTTTAACAAATGGTGCTGGCAAAATTGGATATCCATCTGCAAAAAAATGAAACACCACCCATATCTCAAACTATACACAAAAACTAATTCAAAATGGACCAAAGACCTAAGTCTAAAAGTAAAAACTATAAA
>NW_004443981.1:18481436-18483190 GCF_000243295.1 Trichechus manatus latirostris
ATACAAAAATATGCAAAAGACGTTAATGAAAAGTTAATAGAAAAAGGATTCTGGGAACATGGCTCTATAGACAGAAGCACCACACCGTCTCTCCACAGCAGAGACCTGAGAAACTAAGTAAAACAGAGACAAACATCAATCCTGGAACCCTAAGTGTCAAATGAAGAGATAAAGAACTCAACCAAGCACTGAATGGTATAAGAAATTGACAGAGAACAGAGAGTGAGGAGAGTTATGAGCGGAGGTCCCCCATAAGCTAACGCAGCATGGATCCACCATCTTGGACTCCTGCTGGAGATCAGCAGACAGAGAGTACTGGAAAGCACATTCACAAGCTCCCAGCAGGAGACAGAGCACCCAGTAACCAGTGAGAGACAATTTCCCACCTCCAACCCTGCCTGTCCCTGCTCGATCTTCACTGCTTCCCGGCAGGCCAATTTGCTGCTTCCTGGTGGATGGATTTCCGAGAGCTTCCCAGCAGGCCGAGACTGTGGCACGGGAGCTGCTGGTTCTGTGCCATGCGAATTTGCCCAGCCCACACCAGCCTGCTTCTTCAGTACCCTTTCTTTGTTGCTGGTATTGCTGTTTTTGTCCTCTTTTGTTTTCCTCCCTGCCTCTCACCTCCTCCCCCTCCTTTCTCTTGAACACCTGACTCCATGTGCCTCTTTGCTTCTTCTTGACAGGCTGAGAAGCACTGCTCAGCTGTGGAACTGCTTCCTCGATCCATTTCTCCAGTCCGTGTGGCCACACTGGTAGGATCCTTGGGGGGCCTTTGTTTTTTGTTTATTTGTTTTCTCTTTCTTTTTTCCTTTTATTTTTCTTCATTTTTCAGTTTCTCGTCTCGTTTTACTTATCTTCTTTTACTGTCTCCTGAATACCTGGCACTGTGTATCATCTGCACCTCTTATAGCTGGGCTATACTGCACGGCTTGGGAGTTGTTCCCCGGTCTGTGCAGCTGCGTCGGTGAGATCCCTGGGGGCATTTTTGTTTTTAAATTTTTAATTAAAAAAAATTTAAATTATTTTTTTTTTCCTTTTTTGCTTTTCTCCATTTCTTGGTTTTTTATCTCTCCACTCCAAAGGCAAGCTCCTTCAGCATTTTTTTTGCTCCTGTTTCTCCTTCCTCTCGCTCTTCTCTTCCATACCAAACCTAGCTCTACACACCTCCCTCTCCCCCTGCCTCCTGCCTATCTGCATCATGTGCTGAACATTGTACTCCCAAGCAGCACAGGCGCAACCTACTGGAACCAGCCTTGCACTGACCACTGGCTCATCTTGTCAGCCCAAGTACATGCCACAAACAACCCATCCCAGCATCTCCCCTTCAGCTGGACCTGCCCTGCTACACCATAGCTGAGAGACTGGCCCTGCCCATTGTACAAGGAGGTAGAAAATATCGTGTCCACAGATGAGCAAGCAACAAAGAACGCACAGCCCACCTGCTCAGATATAACCAAATAAAACAAAAAAGCAGGATGAAACAAACAAATCTATAATCAATAAAAGAGGAAAATAACTACTGAATGTCCCTAAGACAGCAGACACTACCAAAGCATATTAAAAAACAGGATAGGATGGTTCCAGTAGGCATCCGAAATAAAACACCAGGTGATTTTCCAGTAGAAGAGAAGGTACTAGAACTACCTGATAGGGAATTCAAATCTCTAATATTCAGAGCTATCTAAGAGTTGAAGCAAAAAGCAGACAAAAATGAGGAAAAAATAGACAAATTCATGGAAAATACAGACAAAAAA
>NW_004443981.1:18484451-18494253 GCF_000243295.1 Trichechus manatus latirostris
TATGTACTAACTCTTTAATGAGAAGCCAGTTTGTTCTGTAAATCTTCATCTAAAGTTCAATATAAAAAATTCAGAGAAAAAGAATTATAAATAGCATTTAACACAGGAAACTATGGGGGGGGGTGCACAGAACATACAGCAACGGGGAGGAAACATGGGATCTGCCACATGACCAGAGCATTTGCAGTCTGCATGCGGCAAGGCGGGGCTCAAAAGCACGCTCTATCCTCAGCCAGCACGGCCCCTCTTTTGTTTTCTCATCTCTAGAATGGAGACGCCTTGTGAGGACTCACTGGGAGGATTATGCTCTTAATTCAGCGCGATACCATGACTACTTGGTTAACAAAGTGACTTGCGGTTCCTGATATTTTAAATCATACTCCACCTCAAATTCTGCACTGAAAGGCGAGAACCACTTTCTGCTGGAGGCACTCGTGTCTCTCCGCCTGCCACAAGTCACTGAAGGCCTGGTGTCTGAACTCTAGCCCTCAACCCTCCTGGGGCTGCGTGACCCCCATGGTGCTGCCTCTAACTGTGTGTCCCTTCTTTTTCCCACCTCCAGTGTGACCATGAGTTGGCCCTGGACCTGGATGAGACCTGCGTGGTGCAGATGGTCAAAGCAGGCACGCTGGAGAAGCTGGTGGACCGCCTGGTACTTGCCTTCCTGTGGGGCGACCTCTCACCTCTCCGACATCTCTACCTTCCTGGGCACCTACAGAGCATTCGCCACCACCCAGCAGGTCCTGGACCTGCTGTTCCTCAGGTGATCATCCCGGCCCTCCACATGCCGGTGGTGACACTGCCACCTACTACTTGCTGTGCTTCTTGGGAATACCACTTCACTGCTCTGAGCCTCTCCTTGCTCCTCTGAAAAGTGGGGTGGTAAGAGGATCACCTCCTAGGGGTATTATGAGGACCCCGTGGGGTAAGCCATGGACAGTGCTAACCCAGAGGCTGGTTCTGCAGAAAAGTTTGCTGAAGGGGCTGGGGGTGTTGACACCGATTCTTACCTCTCCCCAGTGTAGAAGCTCTGTGCCTCACCTCTCAGTGATCCCCTGACTTAGAGAAAGGCCATTTCCCATTTGTAAAGGGAGTTTGAGATTCTCTCTAGTGTGTTCTTGTCCTTGGTGTAGCCAGAAGAGGGATCCCTGGGGGCTCAGAGAGGGGCCCCAGGCCACTCAGATATAGGGGAAGGTGCTGGTTGAGTTCATTTAGACAGCACTGGATTAAGGTACCTGAGGGCCCAAAGCACTGATAATCTGCGGTGCCCCCTCTTCTGCTGACTCACACATTTGAATGGAATATGTGAGTTATATATATACGTATGTATACATATGTGTGTGTGTGTGAGTGTGCGTGGGTCGTAACTATCCCTGATGTAACTTCTTTTTAAATGCAGCTATAATATTAGTGATTGAACACAAAAGTGACATACCCTATTTTAGCAGAACAAGATGAACTGGATTATAAGATTTTAGTGGGTGCAGGGTACTAAGATTTTTGCTATATATCACATTTTCTACAAAAAGAATATTCCAACCCTGCTAACTCAGAACTGAAGCAATTCCCGAAGTCCACCTTCCAGCCAAAGATCAGACAGGAGTATCAAACAAACAACAACACCCTTGAGGAATGTGGTTCTTAACTTAATCGAGTGTACAAGACCAAATGGGCAACAGCTGAAGAGACAGGAAAACTGAACCAATGGACACGGGGAACTGGGTGTAAGGGGAAAATGTAGAGTGCTGACACATTGCGGGGATTGCAATCAATGTCAACAAACAATTTGTGGGTAAAGTTTTGAATGAGAAAAAAAAAAATCTATATGACGCCAAATGTTCAACATTTATCCTAAAGCAAATAAGAGAAGGTCAAGGCGGGGGTGGGGGTGGGGGAGGAGCAGGGAAGCTAGATTAATGGAAACAGAACAACCAGAACAGAAATAATGAAAATGTTGACACAATGTGAAAAATGTAACCAATGTCACTAAACAATATGTATAGAAATCGTTAAACGGGAACCTAATTTGCTTTGCAAACTTTCACAGAAACCACAATAAAATATTACCGTTGTTCGGTGCCATCAAGTTGGTTCTGACTCATAGCGACCCTACGAACAACAGAAGGAAACCCTGCCTGGTCCTGTGTCATCCTCACAATCGTTGTTATGCTTGAGCCCACTGTTGTAGGCACTGTGTCAGTCCATCTCATGGAGGGTCTTCCTCTTTCTCACTGACCCTCTACTTTACTGAGTATGACGTCCTTCTCCAGGGACTGGTTCCTCTTGATAACATGTCCAAAGTATGTGAGACAAAGTCTCACCATGCTTGCTTCTAAGGAGTTTTCTGGCTGTACTTTTTCCAAGACAGATTTGTTTGTTCTTCTGGCAGTCCATGGTATATTCAGCATTCTTCACCAACACCATAATTTAAAGGCATCAATTCTTCCATCTTTCTTATTCATTGTCCAGCTTTCACATGCATATGAGGTGATTGAAAACACCATGGCTTAAGGGTCAGGCACACCTTAGTTTTCAAAGTGACATCTTTGCTTTTGAACACTTTAAAGAGGTCTTTTGCAGCAGATTTGCCCAAGGCAATGCCCCCTTTGATTTCTTGACTGCTGCTTCCATGGGTGTTGATTGTGGATCCAAGTAAAATGAAATCCTTGACAACTTCAATCTTTTCTCTGTTTATCATGATGTTGCTTATTGGTCCAGTTGTGAGGATTTTTGTTTTCTTTATGTTGTGGTGTAATTCACGCTGAAGGCTGTGGTCTTTGATCTTCATCAGTAAGTGCTTCAAGTGCTCTTCATTTTCAGCAAGCAAGGTTGTGTCATCTGCATAATGCAGGTTGTTAATGAGGCTTCCTCCAATCCTGATGCCCCGTTCTCCTTCGTACAGTCCAGTTTCTCGGATTATTTGTTCAGCGTACAGATTGAATAAGTATGGTGAGAAGATACAACCCTGATGCACACTTTTCCTGACTACGCGATATCCCCTTGTTCTGTTCGAACGACTGCCTCTTGGTCTGTGTACAGATTCCTTATGAGCACAGTTAATTAAGGGGCCTCATAGCTTAAACAACCTTATGCACGGGCGTCTTTGTGACCTTTCGTGAACTTTGTTTTTGGCCTGCGCATCCTCATGCACTGGAGCTGGTATCAATTTCATTTAGTCCCCTGCCAGTTCCCCTCCACTGAGGTGCTCACTTTTCCTTGTGTCCTGTCTGCTTGGTATCTATGGGTCTTTGCTTTGGACAACAGGTGCCCGCATTTTGCTGATGCCCTAAGCATGTACTTACCTTGCTTATTGGGTAATCCGTCCCTGTTGTTAGGTTCCATCGAGTCAATTTCCACTTATAGTGACCCTATATGACATAGTAGAACTGTCCCATAGGGTTCTCTTGGCTGTAAGCTTTATGGAAGTACATTGCCAGGTTTTTCTTCCGTGGAGCTTCTGGGTGGGTTCATATCAGCAACCTTTCAGTTATCAGCTGAGCACTTATCTGTTGTGCCATCGGGGCTCCTTAACAAATATACAGGAAGCGCCTAATATGGACAGACTTTTCTAGGCACTTAGTATCGTTCAATGAACACAGCAGACAAAAGCCCCTGCCCTGCTGGGCCTCCATTCTAGTCGGAGAGGCAGGCAGGAACACCGGACACAGTAAGTGGGTAGTGTCCACAGTGCATTTGATGTGATGCCCTCATGCCTCCTCTAGGTACTGATGCACTCTTCCCTATTCTGACGGGGACGGCAGGTCCCAGGACCAGCTGAAGGAGTGAGTGGACTTTAGGTTGAGAAGGAGGGCCTCCTGCCTCCACAGAAGGGTGGAGGGCTGTGTTAGGGGAGGTATTAGGCAGAGCCCTGGGTTCCACACATTTAGATTCCCCCTAGAGAAATGAATTCAGGAGCTTCCCCCTGCAGGAGGAAAGAAGACACAGAGACCTGGAGATAGAGCCTGGGTGTCCTAGGGAACAGAGGGGAGGCTGGGGACTCAGAGCCAGCCCCTGAGAGAACTCATCCCCACCACAGTCCCCTCTCAGCTCTGCTTGACACCCTCCCAGATCCGAGATCCTCAGTCTCCTGAATCCCAGTCATGAGGGCTCAGCTGCATGTGGAGCTGGGGTGACTGGGCTCCTGCCCTTTGGGAGAACAGTGTCAGCAGGAAGAAGAGACTCACAAGCATACAGAAAATAAGGGAGCAGGCTGGCACACAAACTCCAGGTTGAGGAGCCATGAGGGTCCTGAGCAGGCTAGGGCAGGAGGACAGACATCGTTTCTCTCTCAGCTGTCAGATATTCATGGAGCACCTACTGTGTGCCAGGCCCTGCAGTGAACACACAGACACAGCCCCTCCCTGCCATCAGGGAATTTTCTTTCCAGTGTGGAGGGGGCTGGGGAGACAGACAGGGAAGTATGTCAGGCTTCCTGATAATGGAGTGAGTTGGTCAGACTATTGAAGGAGGGTTTCTGCGATCAAGGCTGTTTGCTAGCCTCCTGCTGGGTGACCAGGCCTGCCACTGCCAGGACAGCCAGAGTAGGGTGGGGCAGTGGGTGGGGCTGGTCCCTGGAAGGTCAGGGGCTGGCACAGAAGTCCAGCTCCTGCAGGGGTGCCGAGGGAGGGCGGTGTGGAAGGCAGGCCAGGCCCCTGACCCTTCTGTCCCCCTACCCACCCTCAGTGCTATCTCCTTCATCCTGGGCACTTAGCTGGAAGACCACTCAAAGGATTTTCATCAGCCTCTACACTTCCACCCCCTCAAGGTGCTGACAGCGTACGCTCAGCTGAACATGTCAAGTTTGGACCTGGAGTGCCGTGCCTCCCTGCTCCTTGCCATGCTGGAGCACCCAAAGCCCACTGAGACAGTCAGAGGGCGAGGAGGATGCGGCTGGGTGCGTGTGAGCATGGGTGCGGGGCTGGGCCACACAGGGAGGAGTCTCCAGAGGCTGGTGTTGGGCCAGAGCTCCAAGCAACCTCAGACCACTCACCCGGTGGGCTGCAGTCTAGGAAAACCTTCTGGAGAGGGGGAATTCTTGGGGTTGGACGTCTCTTAATGGCAGTGAAAAGCTTTTCGTCTTTGGAAAGGCACAAGGAAAGGCCGTCATGTTGGTGAACTTTTCTCCTCTTGCATCTCCAGCACAAGCATTGCCTCTGGAACCTGCTCCAGATCCACATCAATATGCACCTCTGGAACCTGTGCCAGATCCATGTCAAGCGTGACCTCTGAAACTCATTCTGGTTCCACATTGACTGTCACCTCTGGTCCCTGCTCTGGATTCACGTGGAGCCTTGCCTCTGGAACCCACTCAGGATTCACGTTGAGCGTTGCTTCTGGAACCCGCTTCTGATCCATATCAAGCATTGCCTCTGGATTCTGCTCCAAATCCACATCGAGATTCACCTCCAGAACTCACTCTAGATCCAGGTCGAGCATTGTCTCTGGAACCTGCTCCAAATATACAACCTGCATTGACACCAGAACCCACTCTAGATCCTCATTGATGATGTTCACCTCCAGAACCCTCTTCAGCTCCATGTTGAGCGTGGCCTCCAGAACCTGCTCTAGAGGCAGAACTGATCTCAACACCTCCTTCAGCATCAGATCCTGACCCAAAGCTGGCATTAGCTCACCTCCAGAGCCTTCGTGCTCCTTACCTGAGAGGGCATCTCTTTTATTTTGTTGTATTTTATTTCTTGTTCAACATTTACTTTATCATTTATTTAATTTAAAAACTTAGATTTGACAAAAAATAAAGTTTCCCATTTTGATCTTTTTAAAGTGTATAATCCATTGGCTTTATACGCTTTCAGGATGTTGTTCAACCATCACCACTATCTGGTTCCAGAGCATTTTCATCACCTGAAACGGAAACCCTGCAACCATGAAGCAGTCACTCTCCAGTACCATCTCCCCGTAGTCCCTGGCATTCACAGATTTGCTTCCTGTGTCTATGGATTTACCTAATCTGGATTTTTCATCTAAAGGGAATCATGCAATATGTGGCCTTTTGACCCCAATGTTTTTGATGTTCATCCAAGGTGTACCCTAGGTCAGTGTCCACTTCCTTTTTACGGCTGAATGTTATCTCATTGTATGGATTTCCCACGTTTTGTTTATCCATTTATTTGTTGATGGACATTTGGGTTATTTCCACCCCTTGACTAATGTGAGTAGTGCTGTTGTGAGCGTCCATGTACAAGTATCTGGTTGAGTGCCCGACTTCATGATAAATGCCAGGGGTGGGTAAGGAGGAGGAGGGGAGGGTGTGAGGAGACAGCCCAGGTGTGGGGAGTGAGAGTTTGGAGTGATGAAGAGGCAGGCAAGTTATGGGAGATGAGGAAATGGGGGAGGCCTAGAGAACTCCCAGATGTGGGTAAAAAGGAGACAGGAGGGGTCAGGAAGCAGCACTTGTGTGGTGACTGAGGAGGTGGGAGGAATAAGTGGGCAGACCTTGTAAAAGGACAGAGAAGATGGGCGGGGCCAGAACACCACCACCAAATGTGGGTGATGATGAGGTGGACGGGGCCAGGAGGCAGTCCAGTCACGGTAGGTGAGGAGGGTGTAGGGGATGAGGAGGAGGGACAGACCACAAAGAGGCACTGGTGTGGGAGGAAGTAGAAGGGAGGAGGTCAGTGGATGCACAGGTGGCCCAAGAGGAGGTCGGAAGGAGCAGGGAGCCACCGAGGTGTCGGTGTCGACAGTAAGGCAGTAGGTGGGGGCAGTAGAAAGCAGAGGTGTGGGGAGCGAGGAGGTGGGGGGGTGGTTAGGAGCCTTCCCAGGCGTGGGGGGAGGGTGTCTGGTCCTCGTGACTGGTCCCTGGGACGCTGTGGGGCTTCTGTTGCCTCCAGACATTTGGGTGCAGGAATGTTCAGGAGGTTATCTGGGCCCAGCGCCATCAGCCCAAGCAAGCCATTGCCCTCCAGGGCCCCGGGTCTCATCTCTGCTCCCATGCAGCAGCCTGACTCTTCAAGGGTTCGTTTTTCCCCACAGACCCAGCCAGAGTGTGGCATGGACAGAGAACTCAAAATACTTGCACTTGGCCCCAACTGGCCACAGGTTTCCCGTGTGAGGGGACACCAGGCTCCTTCTTAGGGACTTCCCCACTCAGCAGAAGTCCCTGTTCCAGTGGTTAGTCAGTGCTTCCTATGACACTTTTCTGGGTTGAGGTGGAGGCTAGAGCAATAGGAGGATGAGAAGGGAGCTCGTTGTCTGGGCTCAGCAATCGAGGAACAGTGAGTAGGGAAACCTTTCATTCTCCTTCTTCTGACCTGGGTTTTACTTACCAGGTAAAAACATTGCCACAAAAGATTAGATCGATTTCACCTGGAAAAGTAAAAGTGTACGGAACTGAGGGGAAGGATTAGAAATACAATAAAAAATAGCAAGTGTCCAGCAATTATTTGCAGTCACTGATAACCTCTGTGAGAGAGACACCCTTGGACCCTCCCAGGGCACCCTGCTGGGTTGGTCCTTGTGTGTAAGAAATAGTGTTTTCCCTGCCAAGAAGCTTTTTGGGTTCTAGCTGCTGACACATTGTAATTTCGGGCTTTCTTTTCTCTTTTATAGTTATGTAGACACATAGGTATGGATATAGCATGTATGGTATTTTGATTGTTGCCACATTATTGTGGAAAATTAGAAAACAGGAAAGAGTGCAATGAAAAGTATAGAAATGATCCATAATCTCACCACTGAGAACTTCTTCCCCTAACTTCCACATTTCTAGACCTTGGTGTTGAGTTTGGATCAAACTGGGAAGCATGTGTTTGGCTTTTTGGATGACATTTCCATTGCCCTCCCAACACTAACTACAGGGTCATAGATGGAAGGACTAACCAGTTAGAGATCACCTGGTTAGTCCACCTCCCATGTTTACAGATGGGCAGGAGGCCGAGACAGGGAGTGGAGGGAGGAAAGCCAGGGCTTTGGACTCTGTCTTCTGCACCTCAGGGTCTACTCTGTTCTTTCCCCCTCACCCTTCACCTTGAAAATATCTCTTGACTTGATCCTCATCCTTCTCCTCCTTCTGCTACAGGCCATTGTCTCTCATCTCCCTAGACCACAGAACGAGAACAACAAACACAGCCACGAGAACTATGACATACTGAGTTCTTGCTGTGGGCCAGCGAGGACTTCATTCCCTCAATAACTATGAGAGAGGGAACATACTTAACTCTATTTTACAGCTGAAGAAACCGAAGCTCAGAGACTTGGTAACTTGGCCAAGATCTCTGAGACAGGAGGTGATTAGAGCCAGGGTTGGGATCTAGATTCTGTAATTCCATAGTCTCGTACCAACCACTGTGTTATCTGGCCTTGGGACTACCCATAAAAAGCATAATCAACTGATTGGATTTGTGTACCGAAGCATAGCATATATACCCAGAAGTGTAGAAATGGTAAGGGTACAGCTCCATAAATCATCAAGGGAACACACCTGGGAGCCAGCACCCAAAGGAAATAGAACATTACCAACCCTCAGCCCCACTCATCTCTCCCCAAGCAACAGAGAGCATGGCCAGGGCCCGAATCAGGATCTGGACCACCCCCAGCGTCAGATTCAGGGTCAGAGACATGACCAGGGCCGGGGTCAGGGAATTTCTAGGTGGAGAAGGGCTTGGGGGTTATAATATGCAGGGATTTTTCCCTTTTGTTCCCTTCTGTGAAGTGGAAGAAATGGGATCAAGGCAACTTGTCCACAAATTAACACTTGTTGCAAATAAGTTACCAGTTTTTATGTAATTTATCATCGTGGAATGATATTTTAAACCAAGTGGGAGTAAGTAATGAAGCTCTCCAAGGAAAAATCCTGAAAATAAATAAAGCCGCACACTTTTATTAGAAGGCCTATCCCCTTTCTTACAATGAATGACAGAAAGTATTTTGAAAGTATGTTAGAGAGAGATAAACTTTAACAAGACATATGAATATACTTCCTTAATTTGAAAAGAAACAGAAAAGTAAAGAAATGTAAAATACTTGAATTGCTGGATGAAAGTATCAATTATTTTGGGAAAGAGGCATCTAACATGCCCCAGAAAGGATGCTGGCGACATCCTAAATTCACCTTTGAAATGGAGATACACAAAACTTAAACTAAGTACCTTCAGATTTTAAATTTTTAACAGGAGAAAATTTATCTTCAACTAAACATCTAATTTACAAAAGCAGCCACTGTCTTGGCTCTTGAATATTCTGACAATTGTAACTCCTGTAGATATTTCATCTTTAATGGTTTTAAGCAGTGTGCAATAGATGTTATTTAAAAAATCGTCATCATGATGAATGAAAAATTCTTCTCAGTACAATCTTATAAAATGTTCAGAAGTAACATTGTTTATTTGACTACTATTTATTTATTTTAACACCACCAGTCACAGTGGTGTCCTGTAGAAGACACTTCAGAAAGCTGAAGTTATTTAAAAATTAAAGATCATCACTGTGTCATGAGAAAATGTCAAATATGGCGACACTGTCATTTGAACAGAAGCTAAGCTAAGAAGTGTATTCATAAAACGTTTTTGACGAATTAGCTTCTTCAGAAACCCTGGGTAGTGCGGACAGTTAAGCCCTGGACGACTAGCAGAAAGGTTGGTGGTTCAAACCCATCCACAGGCTCCTCGGAAGACAGGCCTGGAGATCGGCTTCTCAAAGGTCACGGCCTTGAAAACGCTACAGAGCACTTCTGCTCTGCACACATGGGGCCGCCACGAGTAGACACGGACTCAGCTGACAACAGCAACAGCTCAACTAGCAACTGACAGCGACCACTACAAAGCCAGGGAAGTCAAATCCTAAT
>NW_004443982.1:0-29829 GCF_000243295.1 Trichechus manatus latirostris
ACCAGTCCCTGGAGAAGGACATCACGCTTGGTAGAGGGTCAGCGAAAAAGAGAAAGACCCTCAACGAGATGGATTGATACAATGGCTGCAACAATGGGCTCAAGCATAACAATTGTGAAGATGGTCCCGGACCGGGCAGTGTTTTGTTCTGTTGTACATAGAGTTGCGATGAGTCAGAATGGACTTGTCGTCACCTAACAACAACAACCAATGGTGAATTGATTTTTGACGAGGGTTCTAAGTTCATCCAACGGGGAAAGAGCAAACTCTTCAATAAATGGTGCTGGGACGACTGGATTTCCAAAGGCAAAAGAATGAATCTGGGCCCATACCTCACACTGTATATGAAAATTAACTCAAAAGGGATCAAAGACCTTAATGGAAGACCTGAAAGCATAAAACTCATAGAATAAAACGTAGGAGTAATGGTTTGGGACATGATTTTTGACAATGGATTCTTAGGTATGACACTGAATGCAAGAGCAACAAAAGGCAAAATAGATAAATGGGACCTCATCTAAAATCAAAATCTTTTATTCGTCAAAGGACTTTATCAACAAAGTGAAGAGACAGCCTACAGAGTGGGAGAAAATTTTTGGAAGCCACATATCAAATAAGGGTTTAATATTCAGTATATATAAAGAACACTTACAATGTAACAACAAAAAGACAAACAACCCAATCAAAAAATGAGCAAAGGACCAGAATAGACGTTTCACCAAAGAAGAAATTGAAATGGCCATAAAGCACATGAAAAGATGCTCAGTATCATTAGTCATTGGGGAAATGCAAATCAACACCACAATGAGCTATCACTTTACATCCAGTAGGATGGCTATGATTAAAAAGACAGAAAACAACAGATGTTGGCGAGGATGTGGAGAAATTGGAACCCTCATCCATTGTTGGTGTGAATGTGAAACGGTATAGCCACTGTGGAAAACAGTCTGGTGGTTTCTCAAACAGCTAAACATTGACTCACCATATGATCCAGCAATGCCACTCCTAGGAACATACTCAAAAGAAATAAAAGCAGGAACGAAAACAGATACTTGTACACCAAAGTTCATTGCACCATTATCCACAATAGCCATAAGGTGGAAACAGCGTTAATGTCCATCAACAGACGACTGGATAAAGAAAATGTGGTATATGCATACAATGCAATATTACTCAGCCATAAAGAGAAACGAAGTCTTGATACTTGCTACAATATGGACAAACCTTGAAAACATCATGCTGAGTGAAATAAGTCAGTCACAAAATGACAAATATTGTATGATCCCAAATATGTGAAATATCTAGCATAAGCAAGTGTATAGAGACCAAAGTTTATTAATGGTTACCTGGATAGGTGGTAGAGGGGAAGGAAGATGGAATAATTAGGGGACACTGAGCTTCTGTTAAGGGTGATGGAAAAATTCGGCAACGGTTAATGGTGATAGTTGAACAACATGATGTATGTAATTAATGCCACTGAACTATACACGCGAAGATGGTAGAAACGGCAAATGTTCTGTTACTTATACACTTACCACACACACACACAAAACATCAAGTAGGAACAGATGATGAAAATAGAAAAAAAAATTAAATGGAAATGACTTCCGCTAGCATATTTCCTTGAAATTCTAAGGCAAGAGCCCTGGTGGTGCAGTAGTTAAGAGCTACGGCTGCTAACCAAAAGTTAGGCAGTTCAAATCCGCTAGCCACTCCTTAGAAACCCTATGGGGGCAGTTCTACTCTGTCCTATAGGGTCACTATGAGTTGGAATCAACTCAATGGCAATGGGTTTTGGAGCCCTGGTAGCACACCGGTTAAGAGCTCAGGCTGCTAACCATAGGTTGGCAGTTTGAATCTACCAGCTGCTCCTTGGAAACCCCATAGGGTAATTCTACGCTGCCCCACAGGGTCGTTATGAGTCTGAATTGACTCAACAGCAACTGGTTTTGTTGATTTTTTTAACTCTTGTTAGTGTGTTAGTGCCCTGGTGGCAAAATAAACTTATATTTGCTTAAAAAATTTATAGTACTGTACAATTAAAATGGGTACATTTTTGTATGTAATTATATCTCAGTGAAGCTGATAAAGAAAAACATTGCTTATCATGATAGTTTAACTTTGAGGGACTCATTTTGCTAATAAACAATACCCAAAATCTGAACTGCTGATAATGAAAAGGTCCAGGTCTGTATCAGTCATTCAAGGATTCTAATTGTGAGCACCAAGTTGGGGCTCTGGCCAGCCTCTTCCTCTCCTGTTCCCCGTCCCCCAGAGCCACCCCCCCACCCCGCCCCGACACGCGAAGATTAATAACATACGTCTCAGGACAAGAATTTGAGATTATAGCTAAAGGATGACTGAGGTTGGCCTCAATCTCATGGCTTCTGAACCACACTGGTTCCTGCTCTTGCCCTTGCCCCTACTGCATCCCAATTGTCTTAGTTTCCTAGAGCCGCCATAGCAAAATACCACAAGTAGGTGGCTTTAAAGAATAAAAATTTATTTTCTCACAGTTTTGAAAGCTAAAAGTCCAACTCAGGATCTTGGCTGTGACAATTCATCCTGTGGGCCTCTCTCCTCGTTTCTCCTGGCTGCAGTCAATCTTTGGCATTCCTTTGCTGCTTATAGATGCATCTACCTACGTCATTACATGGCATCTGTCTTCTCCCTGTGTGTATGTCTCTCTCTCTCTGTGACTGTACTCCCATTTATAAGACACCACTCAAAAGGAACTAGGTGTAGGACCAGCTTTACTCCTCGTATGACCTCATTAACATCACAAAAGAAAAATTCTATTTCCAAACAGGATCACATTCACTGGTACAGGGGTTGGGACTTCAATTTCAGGGGGACACAATTCAATCCATGACAACAACATTGTGCCATGTAACTTCTTTGCCATTGGAGGAAAGGAAGCAAGAGGAGGAGCTTTGAAAGCGTGGCTTGATCATAGGGTTGCTCCTCAGTAGCCCCATTCCAATTGTCAGAATTCCACAGTTTCCTAGACAGCTTCAGAAACAGGGTAAAGCATAACTTGTGACTGCTTCCATCCCACAAAGCACATGATTATCTGGCCCTTGGTTGTCTCATATTTCTGGCTAAAGGCAATGGGTTGCTCTTAATAAAGCTACATATTTCCCCACTTTTTCCTGCTCTGCTTTCTGAAGGCTCACATTCGCCTGGACCTCGTCTTGGGTATCCCCTCCCTAAAGGCTGCATGAAGTATTTAACACACTCTAATTTCCTAATGTTATACAAATTAATACTTCCGTGGACAGACAGCACATGGGAGTTCCCTTTGCTCCACAGCCTCATCAACCCTTAGTACTCTCAGTCTTTTTCATTTTAACCTTTCACATGGTGTTGAGAGTGTACATTCTTTTCATTTCTTGGACTTTGTGCCCATGGATACATTAAACCTTCCAAATTAAAATTGCCTACGTACGCTGAACCGCAAACTAAGGCAGGTGGCCAGGCAAAGGACTGTTGAATCACCTTCAGGTGTGAGAGTCCATTTCTCATGTGGATGCTGAAGTGTGGACATTTCCAAGATATTTTGAGAGTATGTGAGGACAATGGAAACTGATGTCTGAAGTCTGTAATGTCCTGTAAACTTGGATCTTTTCTATGATGCTAGTTTCAAACTAAAGAGCACATGTAATGAGGAGTCATCCAGAACTGGAACCCAGGGAACTTGAGAACCTGACATTGGACAAGTCATTTCCTCTGCATGGTCCTCAATTTCCTCACTGGTAAAAGGTGATGGGGGTTGTGTGGGGGCTTGGGGACTGCTAGATTTCCGATACTGTTCACATCTCTACAGTTCGGTGCTATCTTTTGAGACGGTGAGGCAGGCACTCTAACCCTATTGTCCAGATGAGGAAATGGAGGCGCAGAGAGGTGAAGTGACTTCCCCAAAGCCACAGGACTCAAGGTGGCAGGGTTAGGAGCTGATCCCAGGTGCATTCCAGAAGTCCTCCCCTCTCAGATATGTGTGAAGTGTGAGAGGGCATGTGTACCTGCCGCTTGTGCACTGCTTTCTCCACTCCCACTTTCTGCCTGCTTTCATGAACACGGCTTCTCACAATTGCTCAGGGAGCTGAGCAGGGCAGGGCAGATGTTCTCACACCCATTCCTCAGGTGAGGAAACTGAGGCTCAGAAAGATGATGTGACTAAGACTGCAGCCCCACAGGACCTCAGAGCTACATCTAGTCCTGTGAGAGATGGGGACACTGAGGGCCAGAGAGAGAAAAGGCTGGGCCAAGGCCACTTATTGAGGCAGTGGCAGAGCCGGGTCTGAGACCTCAGGCATGTCGCTTCCCTCCTCTGAGTCTGTTTCCTCATCTGTACAATGGGGAACGGTAACCCCCCGAAGAGTATCCCTGAGGATAAAGTGCTTAGGGCATGACGGTGATGGTGATGAAGACGAGGGGGAGGAGCAGGCTGGCTGTCCTGGAATATGCCTAACCTGATGTCTCAGGAGGCTGGGAGGGCGGTGGCAGGCCTAGGAGGGCCCTCAGGACAGGGAGGCCAGGAGGAGTGGAGTTCCTGCTGAATGAAGGCAGATGGGGAGCGGTATGTGCAGTGTGGGTGTGTGGGTGTGTGGGTGTCAATGAAGAGTGGTGAGTAGGTGGGTGTGTCACCCACACAACAGCATGAGCGTTCGAGGGCAGAAGCAGCAGACTGCAGTGTGCAGAGCATACATCTTGGCCTCAGAGGGTCCTGGATTCGAGTCCCACCTCTGCCACTTCCTGGCTGTGTAACTTCAGGCAAGTATCTTCCCACTCGGGGCCTCAGTTTCCTCATCTACGGAATGGGCCTAATCCTCCCCTCCTCTCAGGGCTGCCTGTGAGGAGTCAGAGAGAGCAGCCTGGGCTGGGGAGAAAGCTGTGGGAGCTTTCAAGTGCCAGGCAGCCTCAGCCTTGGGCTCTTGCACATAATAGGGTCTCAGGAAACACTTGTTAAGATGAATTGTGGGCCTTTGAGGTGCGGGCACCTGTGGAAGGCCCAAGGCTGGGGGCAGGAGGGAGGCCTGCCTTGGTCTCCTGTTTGCCCTGCTAGTGAGGAGGTAGACCCGCCACTGAGGTGGCCAGCCTGACCCTCCTGTGGGACCTATAGTCTGTCTGCATTTCCCAGGGCCCTCCTCCATCCCTGTTCCTGAGGCCACCTCTCTGCTCTCGCCTTCCCTGCCCAACCCAATCTCAGCACTGCCCCCTACAGAGTATGGGCCCATGGCCCAGTGAGGCAGACCTTGGGGAAGGGGCAGGGTGGTGCAAGCCTGGAGCCTAGGAGGTGGTGCCCTCCTCCAGTGCTGTCCTTCTCTGAGGGCTGCTCTTTCCTCCTTTCCAGATGAGCTGCCCTATCTCAAGTGCCCTCTGCACACAGTGCTCAAACTCACACCTGTGGCTTATGGTGAGTGCCCCGCCTCATCCAAGGAGAGGCATGTGCCTATTGTGTACACAGCAGTGTCCTGGGAGGGCCCCAGGATGAGGGTGCCAGTCATGTTATGTGCAATTCCTCACCCCCAGGAAGAAGTCCCAGGCATCCTCCACCTCTCCCACAGTCCCACACATAACCTTGGAAATACTAAGGTAAGAAGACTCGATTTCTGTCAAAATCACAGAATGTCAGTGTGGCCAAGCAGACCCAGCACCCAGAAAGGCACAAATCACAGTGCTGGCCAACAAGGTGGAGGCCCATCCCAAGCCTGTCTGAAGGGGTGGGGTCAGGACAGGGTCAGCTTCCTGGGTGTGCAACCTGTGCAGTCAAACAGATCTTTGTGCTCAGAAGGACCCCACACTTGGTTTAATGCTCTGCTGCGCCGTCTTGAAATTCTTAATAATTTTTCAGCAAGGGGCTCAGGTTTTCATTTTGCACTGGACCTTACAAATTATGTAGCCGGTCCTGGGTCAGGATCCGGGTCTGGCTGAGGAGCCTCTTCTGGGGGGAAAGAGGCAAGAGGCAAAGGCTCTCACACTGCTGTCTCCCTCTTCTTCATACAGGGCCCTGTCCTCCCACGGTGTGGACATCGCTGCGGAACCCGGGAAAGCCCTGGACACTGTCCCTGCCCCTTGCTGAGCCCTTCCCAGGAGTCCAAACTGTCTCTGCCCTCACTGTCTTCCACCTGCAGGAGTTGCAGCCCTGTCCCACCTCCTCCAGGTATCACCCAGCCCTTGAAGCAGCCAGGACTGAAGCCTGGCCTTGGCCTCACGGGGAGAATCCTGCTTCCAGGGAAGAAGACCTCAGAAGTCTTGGTTCACAGTCGCAAGCAGTGGGCTGTCTAGCTCTGCATGGAGCTTTGTTTTTCTTACATTCTGCTCTTAGCAATAATGGCTCCTCCTCCATCCTGCTGGAGGGATGGAAATGTCATTGTGAGTTCTGCCTATTGTCCTTAAGCCAGGTCTTGAGGAGGTCTTGAAACCCTGTGGATGATGAGGGAAGTGTTCCAGGGCAGCGCCTCTAAAGACGAGAGAGCAGGATGTGGGTCCTGGTGAGTGCCTGTGGACCCTCTTTCCTTGATGGGAGGGACAGTAGGCACCAACCCACAGTCCTCTACTCCATCCCTTTCCCTGCTCCCCTGTTGGAGTCTACCTGGGGCTGCTGAGCAATGCTTGCGAGAAATCACACAACTATGTGGACCGGAGCCTCTAAAAACACGTGGTATCCACACACAGCTGGAACCTCAACACCTCTCAGCATCCTACCCATGCCGACCCACCTTTTAGGCAGAGGCGGGGCCCATCTACTCCAGACAGCCCAAAGAAGGTTCCTCCCTAAGAGCCCAACCACGTGGCAGTTCTAGTAACATGTGCACACGAAAAGGTGGCAACGTCCAGATTAATTCTGCAATTTTAATATAACACTGACATCAAAAACATGAAAGCACAAGAAAAAGCAAACAACAAAAGCAGAAAAAGTAAAGAAAGCTTCATCTTGCATGCCATCTTCAATTAACAGGTAGAAGTTGTCATGAGTGCTAGGTGAAGAAGGAATCTGAGGAGGCACTCTGGCTTGGAGAGTTAAGATTGCTACAGTTCATCAGCGGTGTCTGTGAACACAAGAAACAAAAGTGAAAACATAATTTGAAATACATTAAACAGTGAAGGATATAAATAACAGAAAGTGTCTTTCTACTCTTCATCGTTCCCCCACCCCAGGCCTCCCTCTGACATCCCACATCTCCTCCACACACACCCTCCTTCAGAGTCTAATTTAAACCAAAAACCAAACCAACCCTGCTGCTGTCGAGTCAATTCCAACTCATAGCGACCCTACAGAACTGAGCAGAACTGACTCCATAGGGTTTCCAAGGCTGTAAACTTTACGGAAGCATCTTTCTCCCGCGGAGCGGCTGGTGGGTTCCAACCACCGACCTTTCGGTTAGCAGCCAAGTGCTTAACTACTGCACCACCAGGGCTCCTTAGAGTCTGATTTATCAAGTGAAAATCTTACTGGATCCAGGAGAAGAAGTTGGCACCAGCTCTGGCGGCATTTCTGGTCCGGATGGTAGAGCTAGTGCTAGGGCCATCTAGGATGCTGGTGCTTGCCCCACCATTGGTGCCACTGCTGACACCAGCTCTCCATGTGGCTCTCCTGTTGGTGCGGTTGCTATTCAGAATGTACTGATGGTATCTGGCCCAGAAAGCAAACGGTATCCTGGCCCAGGCGTCGCCAAAATCTCCATCCTCATCCCAGGTCAGGAGTTCCACCTGTATGTCATCCCAGCTCCACCGTCCAATCAGAGCTTCATCCCCGATATTCATCTGGGCCCTCATCTGGGCCCTGGCATGTTCCTCAGCCATATCCACATCCATAGTTTTGAAAGCATCATCCACAGCCTCCAAGAAATGAGCCTTCCATTCCCGGGGGTCTCGGTTCTGATTCTGAGACGGAATAAGAGCAACCATAATCACAGAGCTACCTCACATTTGCTGAGCGCTCACTTCCTGCCATGCACCCTATTGAGCACGTTTCGTCAGAAGATAAAAATAAAGGTTACTGACATCAGGCTTCTATTATTCGGTGCCAGGCCTGGGATTTCACCCCATCCCTCACTTCTGACTGCTTCTGTGACCTTGTATAAGTTACTTAGAAACCTGTCTGAGCCTCTGTATCCTCACTGGAAACAGGAGGTGACAAGGAGGCTGTGACCCATTAACAAGCAAGGTATGGAATGTGCCTGCCTTAGTGTGTGGCACCTAACAGAGGCTCTCCATTACCTGGGCGATGAATCTCAGGACCCTCATCTTGCTGGTCTCGTGGCGGGCTCGCAGGCCCCAGAGGAATTCATACTCAGGCGGGCTGCTATTTGGGATCTTTTTGTATTCCAGGTACCTTAGTGAGAGGGGAAAATAAATTTTTGCTTCTAACCAAGCAGATCTGTTTTTCAACTAATGGGTTCCAGGTGGCACCTCCTCAAGCCTAATGCTGCAGCTCAGCTCCTGGAAGAGGATTTCTCTGCACCCAAGCTCACCCCCAGGGTTTTTGCCTCCAATATTGAGGTCTTCGGAGCCCTGGTGGTGCAGTGGTTAAGAGCTCGGCTGCTAATCAAAAGGTTGGCAGTTCAAATCCACAAGCTGCTCCTTGGAAACCCCATGGGGCAGTTCTACTCTGTCCTATAGGGTCACTATGAGTCGGAATCGACTGGACGGCAATGGGTTTGGTTTTGGTATTGGAGCCTTCAAAGCCTTATGTCATTGGTCCTACCCAGAAGCCACTGGAGGTGCAGGGGAGGCACGTGTAGGGTACTTGTTCATAGGAAGGCCACAAGTTGTGTGCCCCTTGTCACAACGAACCCGAATTCTGTTGGGTGTGTTGTACACAGAGGAGCCATTCTTCAGGCTCCCTGCTCTGAGCACACCCCACTGCAAGGGTCTCGTCTGAGGCCTGGCCAAACCCTACAAAGATCCACCATAGAAGACAATTGTAAAGGGAAGACACAGTCAACCGAGAGTGGCGTGCTCCATGCACATTCCATATTATACTCCTGGCCGTGCGTGCACGAGTGTGTATGTGTGTGGTATGTGTGCCTGTGTGGGGGTACGCATGTTTCCCAAGGACCAAGGATCGGGTGGGCCCTGGCCAGAAAATCAGGAGAACTGAGCTCCAGGCCCGAATGGTCCCATTACCAGCTGTGGGCCCTGCCCAGAGACTTCTCCCCAGGTTCCTTAGATGTAAAACGGGGGAATTCTCATAAAAGCCAATAGGGCAAGCACTAAATGAGATGGCGGTTGTAACACACCCTGCACCGTGTTCTCAATGTGTGTTCCCTTTCCCCGACACTGCCCTGGAATTCTCCTCCCCACAACTCACATACCCCCATCCACTTTCAGTATATCAGGCACCTGTCCCTCTAGTGCAAGATATGGGATGGGGAATGGCTTTCTGAGCCAGACCAGCACACAAGGAACACATGAGTGCGAGACAAAGTTAATTCAGTCAACACTTACTTCTGCTTCACAAAGTCATCTGTAAGGAGCTTCCTCAGATCGCCAAGGAATGGGTGTCTCACCCTGACAGCGAGAAAAAGAACCCACGGTTAGAGGTAGTAGCAGTGCCCAAATGTGGGCAAGAGCACTCCCTAACAAGATTGAGAGCTTCCCTGCCCATGAGGCTTCCCCGTGGAGGCCTGAGCATGCAGCAGAGGCCAGATGACTACTTGTCAGACATGCCCTATGTAGGGGTTCAAAGGGGCCCCTAACTCTGACCATCTATCTTAGATCTCTTCTGGGGACAGATAGGGGACCGAGAGCAGAGAGGGGGCCGAGAGATCAGGACCGTTTCGACTTCCACCTTGGTGAGATCCTTTGCTCTCTACTGGACCGGGACACCCCACTCCCCTGCACCAGACCACTAGGCTACTGAAATGCTGGGATCCCTTTTGCCAAGGGACAACACTGAGGGACAGGAGCTGAGAGAGGCCAATCATACCCAGGGCGCAGTCCCATCTTGCGCAGTGCCTCCCAGAGGACAGCTGCAAGGGGAGATGTAGCATGAGAATTCAGCACACGAAAATGAGACTGTGGACCTGAAAATTCAGCCACAGGTCCAGCCACTCACCCTCGCTGGCACAGTTGCCATTCATGAAGATGACGCCCAGGATCACCAAGAGGAGACTCAACCTGGGAGTGTCCTTGGTCCTAAAGGTGTAAAAAGAGAAATCCTGTCCAGCAGCCATTTGCACAAGAGACTACAGCTGGCTCACCCAACTAGCCTCTCCCAGATTTCTCGGCTAGAGGGGAAGTCTTCCCGGCGCTTGATCGCAGCAGACAAATCATTCCTCCACCTGAGACTTAATCACTTCATCCATACAATGTGTATACTAGCACTTTCCTTCCAGTGTTCTGCAGAGGGCAGGGGTAGTCACGGAACAAATGCTTGGCAAAGGTGTATCCAGAGGCACAGCCAAACCTTTCCTGCCCTCCGAGCCTCAGTATCTACCCTCAACAGGAAGCTCTCCCTTGAGGATCACTCAGCCAAACCCTACCACTCAGCAGGGAGAAGCAAGCAACAACAGGCCTGATTTCCTGGGAAGCTTCAGGAGGTGGGGAGCAAAACCCTGACCACAGCAATACCCAGGCTCAGGCTACTAGACGTTTCACCCAGTCATCACTGGGCACCACTGTCTGTGTGTGGGAGCTGTGCTAGCAACTTAAGCCCTGTTTTCCTGTTCCTCTTAGAGCATGTGGGTGGCTGGGCAGGAAAGGGGTGCCACTAAGGAAGGCCACCGCCCTCCTTCGCTTTCTTACTTTCCAAGGAGGCGAGCTGATGAGTCCCGTGTGCAGACAAGAATGTACAGGTGTTCTTCCTTGTCAATTTCCTTCAGGTGGATCCCAAATTTCTACATGGGGGAGGAAACAGAGTGTGAGATGAAAAATCCAGCCTGGGCCGCCTGCAGGCAGCCACTTGATTCCCTGTTAGAACTTTTCCTGAGTAGGGAACCCCAACTCGTGGGAGAGGGTGGAAGAAGAGAGGACATGGAGGACCTGGCTCCATGGCAGCTCTGGTACTGGCCAAGGAGATGAGACTCACTTCGAAAGACAATGAGACACTCAGAGAGCACGAGAACGGGGAAGTATGCCCCAAGCCGCCAGTGTAGTGGAAGCTCAAAGGTGGAGAGGCTAGGGAAGGCTTCTGGAGCAGGCAGTACTGAAGTTGGGACCAAAAGGGCTGCAGAGTTCAAGGCTTCCCCACTGCTTTTATTCCACCGCGCAGCTCCACATCCCTGCACCCACCTTTTCCAGAGTGTATGTTGCTCGTTCAATGATCTCTGGGAAATGTTCGTCGTATTCTCGGATGACATCCTTCAACATGTCTGCAGGAGGGGAGAGTTGGGGAGAGCTCCTGGGCTGAGCAGGGGCCACAGAGCTGCAGCCCCATGGCCAGCCCTGCTGAGGGTAGCACAGCCAGGGTCCTGTGCTGGTAGAAATGAAGGAACCAGCCATGGCCTGATGGGGTGGTGGCACATGAGCAAAAGGATGCCCAGAGGTGGGGGTGGGGGAAGGGCAGAGCTCAGGGAAGGGCACGGGTTGCCTACCTGAGCGCTTAATGGGGATCTTCTTGTAGTCCTTAATCATCAGGTACTTCACCAACTTATTTGCCTTGAAAAGGAGGAACACACGGGAGATCAAGGCCTGGGTGACTGCAAAGAACTGGATGGTGAGGGAGGAGAAGAGGGAGATGGGGGAGGGCAGGCTTCTTACTCTCTCTTGCAGAAGGGCCACATTGCGGGGTGGCAAGCACAGTATGTGCCTTGAGGGTATCTGCGACCTCAGGGTCATCGGGGGCTGAGGGGTCATCTGAGTCCTCGCCATCAATGGGGGCTGCGATGCTCTCCAGGTCGGTGGGAATGTAGGGAGTTCTCTCTCCTCCTCGCTGCTCTCATATTCGTCATCCAGGTGCTTGGACTGTGTCATTAGAGGAGAGACCCAGGGTTACCAGGCTCCCCGTGGAAAAGTGTCTGGCACACACCTTACCCACAGCAGGTACTTGGTAAATGACGGTAGTATGAGCAGCAGCTGACATGTGTTGAGCACTTACTATGTGCCAGGCACTGAACTAACCTCTTTTTCCACCAGTCTGTGTGCTCCCTGAAGACAAGAATTTCGTGGAGTAAAAACATACTTGGCATACTTGTGTTGGAGAAACATGGACAGGCTGAGAGAAGAAGAGAGAGGCGAGGAAAGGAGAGAAGAGGAGAGGGGAGAAGAGGAGAGGAGAGGGAAGGGGAGGGGGAGGGAAGGAAAGGGAGTGAGTGGGTGTGGAAATGGCAGGGAGATCTCACCTTCTTCGTCCTCTTGCCTCCCATCCTGGCCCGGGGCTCAGCACTGTGCTGAACAGTGGCAGCTGCACCCTCAGGCTCAGGGATGCTTGTGGCCATCTTGGCCTTGGCAGCAGTTGCTGACACAACATTCTGAGGCTCCACCCACCGAGTCTTGGCCAGAACCTTCCCAGACTTGGTTGTCTTGGGCTGAGCGGCTGCCACCTCCCTGGCAGATGCTGCCTGGGGCACACGAGAGGCAGCACTGGGGCCATCCATGGCAGCCTCTTGGGCCGGGGCAGGTCTCTTGGGCCGTGGAAAGGCTATGCCACTGACACCTGCCGGTTGCGTGAAATCAAAGACATCGTTCTGACCCAGGAAGACCGTCTTGGGCCTGGTGGCGTCCAGCTCATTGGCACGTGGAGCCTGAGAGAAAGCACTGGCAGCACTAGGGCCCTCAGTAGCAGCCTCCTGGGCCTGGGAGTCTGTCTGGGGCTCTGTGGAGGTTGCTGGAGCCCCAGGGGCAGTCATCTCACTGTTGGCTAGAATCTGGAAAGTCTGTGGAAAAGCAAGGGTTGTCCTAGGGGTGACTCCCTGAACCTCGACATATGTCATGGGGTGGGTATCGTTTCCTGAGGCCTGGTCTGTGGCCACTGGGTGGTTAGTGGCTGCCCTATTGTTGGAGGTGATACGGGCAGCGGCGGCAACGGCCCGAGCAGCCCGGTTGGAGGCGGCAGCGCGGGCTATGTTGGCAGCATGGGCGGCTGCCTCATTGGCAAGCGTTTCTGGATCCAGCTGCAGTGCCTCCACCAGGGTCTGGGCCAGCACAGGGTTTTCCAGTTCCCAGGGCTCATTCTGCAAGGCCAGAGAGAAGGGTAGGGGAAGGCAGGCAACTCTGCACACTTGCCTCATGCTTCCCCGTGCTGGCCAGCCTCCTCCCAGCAGACAGCCCTTCCAAATCCCCCCACCCCCTCGAGCAGGAGAGGGTTTTGGGGGAAGCCGGGCAATCCTTCCCCACTCAAACCTCCCCTAACCCACCCCCCTTGTCTCCTCCCCGGATTCACAGGGGAGAAGGCCCAGGGCAAGCAGGTGGCCAAAGGGGCCTCACCGACAAGATGCGAAAGCCTGGACCCAAGCTACCAAAGGCTCTGAGGATACGGATGTCAAAGCTGGTAAGGGTGCCGTAACCACCAAAAGCACCAAATTCTTCATAGTCGTTTCCTTCAATCATCTCTTCCTCCCCGACTCCCTGGCTACCCTCATCCATGTCTTCAACACTGTAGCCTTCTGATTCCATGCTGTAGTTCCCCTGGGCCATGCTGTGTGGCCCAAGCATAAGAGAGCTCAGCCTGAGAGGGAAGGTGAGGCGGCTTCAAGGCTAGGGGGCGGGATTCAGTGGGAGGCGGGACTTGGCGGGAGGTGGGGGCGGGTAATCACAAGGCTACTAGGCAGTAGAAAGATGAGGGGGTCTATTGGGGTGGATTCTGTCAGGCAGAGTCCTGGGAAAGGGATAGATGAGGCCAGAGGAGGCCCGCCACTGAAAGGGGAGTTTAGGATAGGCAGGATCCCCATCCCAGTGGCTAGGTGAGAAGAGGAGGCTGACCGAGGGCTTGGGTCTGAAGAGTCCCAAAGGGGATGCATGGAGAGAGGGAGAAACAAAGGGCTTGGATTTCGGGGTCTGAGCAGGGGATCAGGATGTAGGGGGAGCAGATGGGAAGGCTCAGGCAACAGGGACTTGCAGAAGGCTCTGAAAAACTGAATCGGAGGAATCGGTTTGGCAATATCTGGGTAAGGGAAGTCAGCTGGTTCCGGTCTAGGTTGGGCTCATACAGAAATGCTAGAGGCGGATAGGGTAGGGGTCTCGGACCTAGGTGAAGCTCGAATTGGAGGACTGGAGGTCTCAAATCCAAGGTACACCAGGCTAGGGACAAGAGGTCAGCTAGGCTGGAGTGAACTAGAAGTGGTTGGGGTTGGGGCGGGGCCTCCGGACTAAGAAAGCTCATTTCAGCACACAGGGGTCTGCTGAAGGGGCTCGGATCTGGGCCCCTGGGTCCAGTGCCGGGAGGGTTCCTATCTACATCTCACGTCTAATGGGGTTCTGGCTCTGCGGGATGGGGCTTTGTTACAGATCCTCTGGGGTAGGGGAGGGTGTTGGGTGCCACTCGCCCTCTCCAGGTCCTCTCTGGGCCTGGATCCTTACCTTCGCTGGGGCTCCAATGGCGCCCGTCCTCAGCACCACGAACCCGCAGCTTTGCCCTTGCCTACCGCTGCCAGCACAGCAGCTCCAACCACCCCGCCCCTTTTCTCCGCGCACCACCCCCATGCCCGGCTGGAGAGCGATGCGCATGCGCAAACCCATTTAGCCAGCTTTTCCCAGCGAAATCCCTTTTCACCAGGTCTACAGTGCGCATGCGATTTCTCTGGGGCTCGTGGTGTGGCAGGAATGGGGGTGGGGTGGAAGGGTGCTCTCCTTCCTGTCAGATTCCCCTGACCCCTCCCGCATCTGACCACAGGTGGGCACAAGCACACCCAGCAGTGGAGCTCAACTCTGGCAATCATCTACCACCAACTTCAACCTCTCCCCCTTTTGCACAGTGCTTTTCAGTCCTGTCTTTCACGCCCCCCACCCCGCCAAAATTTCTCCAGCCTGCTCCAGGATACACTATATGGCACTTCCCCCAGCATGATCCCTAAGTCACAGTTAAAGAGATCTCTGTCTGGTTCTCTGACTGCAACAAGTAAAAATCCTCAACCAAGGAGTCCTGGAATGGAAATGGCTGGAAGATGGTGGGTCCCTTTGTGTTCCTCTCCGTTATCCATCTCTATGAAGCACCTGGGAGCATCTGCTTCCTCAGCTACCCTTTATGCAGCTTGTATGTCACAGCATGATCTGTGATGGGGCTTGTTTTCCTCTCTCAGCTGCCTTGTCAAGTGAATGTCAGCATCCCCATTTTACAGATGAGGAAGCTGAGCCAGAGACAAGGTGAATGAATTACACAAGTCCACAGAGCCAGTAAACAGAAAATGCAAAATTTGTGCTTGGATCTTTCAGACTCCAAAGCCCTTGTGCCACTAGTGCTGGCCTGGGGACTGAGGCACCCTCCCCTCTTTAACTGGAAATGAGAGATCCCCCCAGTATCTGTTCTAAAAAAACAAGCTTTGTGTTCCTGGAGGCCCAAGCTCATGCTCTGCCTTCAGGAGAATTCAGGTAGAAAACCTGAGCCCTGCCCCCTGACTGCTCTATGTGGGTCCATCCAGGTGTGGGAATTGCTCCACTATTAGGTCTTTTCTTATGAGTGGCGTGAACAAGCTGTCCCTGAGGCCTCCCTGGTGCTCACTGGAGCAGCCAGGACAATCAGGCACTTGTGTTTCTGAGCCATGGCAAGCTCTGATTCAGAGTAAGGGTTTGCCCTGGTTTCTTCCAGGGCTGGGGCCTGGGGCAGCTGTGGTCTCATGGAAAGAAGCTGGACTGGGCTTCAGAATTCCTGGGGTGGAGTACTGGGACTGTCACTGGCTGTGTGAGCCCACTCAGATCACTCAACCTCTCTGAGCCCCAGTTTCTCAATATGCAGAAATGGGAAGCACAAGGAACACTTCCTGGGGTCCTACCCAAAGGGACACACATGCCACTGTGCTTGCCAGATGACTAAAAAACTCAAAAAGGTAGAAAATGATAGCCAGATGTGAGGTGTTCCTGACTCAGATTGAACCTGTTCTTTTTAAAAAATCCATGCAGTACTTTCAAACTGGATTTTTTATCAGCCTCTTCCAGGAACCCTATGTAGCAATGGAAATGATTGCTAAGACCACAGCTCTTACTCTAGTGACCAGTATCAATTCTGCCTGGCCGGATGGATGGCTTTCCCCGTCTGTTGCATACCAACCTCCCCTATCAGCTCCCTGTGGCTCTTCAGCCCTTCCTCTGTAACATGTCTTCTGTGAGACATGATCAGATCCTAGAAACAAAAGTCCTAACAAATCTGTCTATGTCAATAACTTGAAAATTTACAACACCAGTTCAAACTTCACCTTTGAAGTCCAAATCTATATGTTCATCTGCCTACATGATGTCTCTGCTGGGATGTCTCAAGAGTTTCTCATAGTTAGCCAGTCCACAACTGGTCACTTGGTATACGCACTCTTCCTACACAGTCACACGCTCACACCTCTCTCTCTCTATCTCTTTCTTTCCTCTTCACAATCTCAGTAAATGGCACCGTTATCCACTAAACTATTCACTGCAGAAACTGGAAGTCATCTGCCACCTCTCCCCTTTTCTTATGCACTGCACCCACCAGGAAAATCTCTGAAGATCTCCAGAGCCACCTCTCTGTGCAGCTCTCTCTTCTCCATTACTCCTAACAAATTCTTAACACTTTGATCTTTCTGAGTTCTCATCTCCTTCACTCAGGTTGTCCACTGTCTAAGCTGCAACCTGAAAACTCTATCCAGGCAAGAAGGTCTATGCATGAGGCAATGAGAAGTTCATCTCCTTACTTTTCCTTCTCTCAGGAATCACTGTCTTGTGTGGCCAGGGGTGTCATGCCTTAGAACCATCTATTTTATACTCTGTAGTTGTTGAGATGGAAAGGTAAGTATGGTTCTTGTTAATCCATCATGAGTAGAAGTTTAAGTATCCATAGTGTTTCTTTTCTATTTTTTTCACTGAGCCCTATGCTTTTAAGATGTATCCGCAGTGCTACACACGGACAACCCATGGTGTGTATCATGCCATTTTATCTATCTGCTTCCTCAGTGATTTACTCTTTCCTCTATGGAACAATAAAACAAAAAAAATATACAAAACTTACAGAGGTTAAAAGATATGAACACCAGCACATTGATAGGAAGCAATGCAACTCAGAAGAAAATGGTTACCATATTTAAAACAGTGAAAGAAAATTGACTGTCAGCCTATAACTCTGTACTTAATGAAGATATTTTTAAAAAAGAAAGTTGAAAAAGCAATCTCAAGATGGTGGACTAGTCAGATGCCCTAAGCCATCCTTCTGCAACAATGAAGTGAAAAACCAAGTAAAGCAGACACAGATGTCAGTCCTGGGACTCTGAACTTTAAATGAGGGGATAAAGTGTTAGATCGGAAGCCACTAAAAAGAAGAAAACGATAGAAAAAGGTGAACAAGTTGAAATACAGAGTGGAGGTTCCCGGCAAACCGTAGTACACAGCGTGGCCGTCTTTGTAAAAAGCCAGCTATCTCACAGGAAGAATGCAAGGAGGTACCTTCACAGAATTCCCAATAGGAGATAGAGGTACAATGCAAACTCATGTAGAACTAAGTAAGAACAGGATTGCTGGCTGCAGCTCAAGGTAGTGCTCAGACACTCTCACACAGAAACCACAAGAGCATGCTCCTAAATCCCCCACCCCTCTGGTGAATAGCGGCAAAAATCGCCGCATTCTGGCAGGCCTAACCGCTGGGGAGCACAGTATGAACCCACCCTATTGTCCTCCTCCATCTAGTCTCATCTGCCCCTCCCTTCAACCCCCCACCTCTCTCTCACACCCTAATGGAAGATTTCAGCGAAGTATCAGGATACAAGATAAACATAAAAAAGTCAGTTGGATTCCTCTACATCAACAAAGAAATTTGAAGAGTAAATCACCAAATCAATACCATTTACAATAGCCCCCAAGAAGATAAAATACTTAGGAATACATCTAACGAGAGATGTAAAAGACCTATACAAAGAAAACTACAAGACACTACTGCAAGAAACCAAAAGAGACCTACATAAGTGGAAAAACATACCTTGTTCATGGATAGAAAGACTCAACACTGTGAAATTGTCAATTCTACCTAAAACCATCTACAGATACAATGCAATCCCCATCTAACTTCCAATGACTTTTTTTTAATGAGATGGAGAAAAAAATCACCAACTTCATATGGAAAAGGAAGAGGCCCCAGATAAGTAAAGCATTACCGAAGAAGAAGAACAAAGTGGGAGGCCTCACACTACCTGATTTTAGAAACTATTATATCTCCACAGTAGTAAAAGTAGCCTGGTACTGGTACAACAACAGATACATAGACCAATGGAACAGAATTGAGAATCCAGGTGTAAATTCATCCACCTATGAGCAACTGATATTTGACAATGGCCCAAAGTTCATTAAATGGGGAAAAGAGTCTCTTTAACAAATGATGCTGGCATAATTGGATATCCATCTGTAAAAAAACTGAAACAAGATCCGTACCTCACACCATGCATAAAAGCTAACTCAAAATGGATCAAAGACCTAAATATAAAATCTAAAACAATAAAGATCATAGAAGAAAAACTAGGGACAATGATAGGAGCCCTAATACATGGCATAAACAAAATACAAACCATAAGTAACAATGCAAAAACACCAGAAGAGAAACTAGATAGCTGGGAGCTCCTAAAAGTGATAACGTGATACTCGTGAGGGGTGTGCTTCTTAGCTCAAGTAGATACATGAGACTAAATGGCAGCTCCTGTCCAGAGGCAGGATGAGAAGGCAGAAAGTGACAGGAGCTGGCTGAATGACAACAGAAATCCAGGAGTGGAAAGGGGGAGTGTGCTGTGACATTGGAAGGATTGCAACGGAGGTCACATAACAACATGTGTATGAATTTTTGTATAAGAAATTAACTTGAACTCTGAACTTTCACCTAAAGCACAATAAATAAATAAAATAATCAAAGGATGGAAAAAATGTATCAAGCAAATAGCAATGAAAAAAGAGCAGGATTAGCAATACTAATTACAGACAAAATAGACTTTAAGGCAAAATCCACCATAAAACACAAGGAAGGACATTATATAATGATTAAAGAGACTATCCACCATGATGACATAACCATAATAAATATCGATGCACCCAATGACATGGTTCCAAAATACTTAAAACCAACTCTAACAGCACTGAAAAGAAAAATCGACAGTTCCACAATAGTACTAGGAGACTTCAACACAACACTCTTGGTAAAGGACAGAACATCTAGGGAGAAACTCAACAAAGATACAGAAGATCTAAAGGCCACAAGCAACCAATCTCACCTCATAGATATATATATAGAACACTCCACCCAACAGCAGCAGAAGTATACATTCTTTTCCAAAACCCATAGAACTTTCTCCAGAATAGACCACAACTTAGGGCACAAAGCAAGCCTCAACCAAACTCAAAACACTGAGATAATTCAAAGCATCTTCTCTGATCACAATGACATAAAGTAGAAATTAATAACAGGAAGAGCAAGGAAAAAAATCAAAAACATAAAAACTGAATAACACCTTGCTTAAAAACCACTCAGTAATAGAAGAAATCAAAGATGTAATAAAAAAAATCCTAGAATCAAATGAGAGTGAAAGCACATCATTCCAAATCTGCTGGGATGTAGCAAAGGCGGTGTCCAGAGGTGAATTTACAGGAATGGATGCTTACATCAAAAAAGAAGAAAGGGATAAAATCAAAACATTAGGTTTACAACTTGAACAAATAGAAAGTGAACAGCAAAAGAAACAAAGAGCCACCAGGAAAAAAGAAATAATAAAGATCAGAGCAGAAAAAAATGAAATAGAGAACAGAAAAACAACATAAAGAATCAAAACAACTTAAGTTGGTTTTTTGAAAGGATCAACAAAATTGACAAACCACTGGCCAAACTGACAAAAGAAAAACAGGAGAGGACGCAAATATCCCAAAGAAGGAATGAAATGGGGGGCATTACAACAGACCCCACTGAAATAAAAAGGATCTTAACAGAGTGTTATGAAAAACCATACTCCAAAAAAATTGAAAACCTAGGGGAAATGGATAAATTTCTAGAAACACACTACCTTCCTAAATGATCAAAAACTGAGGTAGAATATAACTGAGGTAGACCCATAATGAGAGAAGAGATTGAAAACGTAATTTAAAAAACTCCCAACAAAAAAAAGTCCTGGTCCAGATAGCATAACTGGAGAATTCTACCAAATGATCAGAGAAGAGCTCACACCAGTACTACTCAAACTATTTCAGAACATAGGAAATAAAAGTGATACTTCCTAATTCATGTCATGAAGCCAGCATAACCCTGATATCAAAACCAGGCAAGGACACCACAAAAAAAGAAAATTACAGACTGATATCTCTCATGAATAGATGCAAAAATTCCCAGAAAATTCTAGCCGATAGAATTCATATAAAAAAATGATATACCACCACTAAGTGGGATTCATAGTATGTATGCAAGGATGGTTCAACATTAGAAAATCAAAGTAAATAAAAAAAGAGAATCACATGATCATCTCAATCGACCCAAAAAAGGCATCAGATATAGTCCAACACCCAATCCTGATAAAAAACTCTCAATAAAATAGGTATAGAAGGGAAATTCCTCAACATAATAAAAGGCATCTATACAAAACCAACAGCTAACATCATTCTCAATGGAGAGAGGCTGAAAACAATTCCTGAGAGTGGGAGCAAGACAAGGATGCCCTTTATCACCACTCCTACTTAACATTGTGCTGGAAGTCCTAGCTACAGCAATAGGGCAAGAAAAAGAGATAAAGGGCATCCAAATTGGTAAGGAAGAAATAAATCTATCCCTGTTCGTGGATGATATGATACTATACGTAGAGAACCCTAAAGACTCCACAAGAAAACTACTGGAACAAATAGATTCAGCAGAGTAGCAGAATACAAGATGAATATACAAAAATCAGTTGGATTCTTCTACACCAATAAACAGAACTGTGAAAAGGAAATCAGAAAAGCAATACTATTTTGTCATAGCCCCTAAAAACTTAAAATACAAAGGAGTAAATCTAACCAGATACATAAAATGCTTATACAAAGAAAACTACAAAACACATGCAAAAAACCAAAAGAGAACAATATAAATAGAAAAACATACCATGCTTATGGATAGGTAGACTCAACATTGTGAAGAAGAACAAAATAAGAGACTTTGCACTACCTGACCTCAGAACCTACTGTACTTCTGCAGTAGTCAAACAGCCTGGTACTGGTACAATGATAGACACATTTACCAATGAAATAGAATCAAGAACCCAGATGAAATTCAACCACCTACTGTCACCTAATCTTTGACAAAGGCCCAAAGTCCATTAAATGGGGAAAAGATAATCTTTTTAACAAATAATGCTGGTAAAACTGGATGACCATCTGTAAAAAAATTGAAACAGGACCCATACCTCACATCATACACAAAAAATAATTCAAAATGGATCAAAAACCTAAAAATAAAAAATATATATATCTATAAAGATCATGGAAGAAAAAATAGGGTCAACTCTAAAAAAGAAAACCAAACCAAACCCATTGTCAACGAGTGAATTCTGACTCATAGTGACCCTATAGGACAGAATAGAACTGCCCCATAGAGTTTCCAAGGAGCGCCTGGTAGATTCCAACTGCCGACCTTTTGATTAAGAGCCATAGCTCTTAACCACTACGCCACCAGGATCAAGTCTAGGGACCCTAATATACAGGATAAATAGGATATAAACCATAACTAACAATACACAAACACCAGAAGATAAATAACTGGGATCTTCTAAATATTAAACACTTATGTTCATCAAAAGACTTCACCAAAGGAGCAACAGAGCACCTACAGACTGGGAAAATATTTTTGGCTATGACATATCTGACAAAGATCTAACCTCTAAAATCTGTAAGAAAATCCAACACCTCTACAACAAAAAGCTAAATAATCCAATTAAAAAAATGAGCAAAGGACATGAACAGACACTTCACCAAAGAAGACGTTCAGAAAGATAACACATACATGAGGAAATGCTCGAGATCACTAGCCATTAGAGAAATGCAAATCAAAACTGCAATGAGCCATCTCACCCTGACATTACTGATACTAATCCAAAAAACAGAAAATAACAAATGTTGGAGAGGCTGTGGAGAGATTGAAACTCTTATGCACTGCTGGTGGGAATGTAAAATGGTACAACCATTTTGGAAAATGATATGGCGCTTCCTTAGAAAGCTAGAAATAGAAATACTATACGATCCAGCAATCCCATTCCTGCGAATATATCTTAGAGAAATAAAAGCAATCACAGGAATAAACATATACACATCCATGTTCATTGCAGCATTATTCACAATAGCAAAAAGATGGAAACAACCTAAGTCCTCATCAACAGATAAGTGGATAAACAAACTATGGTACATACACACAATGGAATACTATGCAACCATAAAGAACAATGACAAATCTGCAAGACTTCTCACAACATAGATGAATCTGGAGGACATTATGCTTAGTGAAATAAGTCAATCATAACAGGACAAATACTGTATGAGACCACTATTATACAAACTCAAACAAAGGTTTATACACAGAAAAAAAGTTATTTGATGGTTACGAGGGAGGGGAGGGGTGAGGAGGGAAAAACACTAACCAGATTGTAGATAAGTGGTAACTTTGGTGAAGGGTAAGACAGTACACAATACTGGGGAACTCAGCACAACTTGATCAAGGCTAAGTCATAGAAGCTTCATAGACACATTCAAACTCCCTGAGGGATCAAGTTACTGGGCTGAGGGCTGGGGACCATGGTCTCAGGGTACATCTAGCTCAATTGGCATAACATAGTTTATAAAGAAAATGTTCTACATCCAACTGTGTTGAGTAGCGTCTGGGGTCTTAAAAAGCCTGCGAGCAACCATCTAAGATGCATCTACTGGTCCTACCTTGTCTGCAGCAAGGAGAAGGAAGAAAACTAAAGACACAAGAGAAAGATTACTCCAAAGGACTAATGGACCACAACTAACACAACCTCCACCAGACTGAATGCAGAACAACTAGATGGCGCTTGGCTACTACCACCTACTGTTCTGACAGGGATCACAATAGAGGTTCTTGGACAGAGTGGGAGAAAAATGTAGAACAAAATTCAAACTCACCAAAAAAGACCAGACTTACTGGTCTGACAGAGACTGGAGAAACTCTGAGATTATGGCCCCTGGACTTCCTTTTAACTCAGTACTGAAGTCACTCCTGAAGTTCACCCTTCAGCCAAAGATTAGACAGGCCTATAAAACAAACAATAACGTGTGAGGAACGTGCTTCGCAGTTCAACCGTGTATACGAGACTAAATGGGTACACCGGCCAAAAAGCAAGGACTAGAAGGCAAGAAGGGATAGGAAAACTGAACAAATGGAAATGGGGAAACCAGGGTGGAGAAGGGGACAGTGTTGACACAGAGCAGGGCTGGCAACCAATGTCACAAAACATTTTGTATATTACTTTTTTAGTGAAAACTAATTTGCTCTGTGAACTTTCACCTAAAGCACAATTAAAAAAAATGAAGTTTGAGATCCTAGAACAGCAAATGTGAAATAGGAGAAGGAGAATAAGTTATACAGTTATTATATCTTACAGCTGCATACCATTTTCTATTTTTCCCCAATTTTTATTTTTAAAAAATTATTTTATTCTTTCAGCAACCTCATGATATAAATGGAGTCAATATTATTATCCTTATTTTTGAGATGAGAACTGTGAGGGCCATAAAGGGGAAATGTCCTCCATAAGGCCATTCAGTAACTCAAAGACACTTGAAGGAATATACCCAATTCTGTGCTCATTTAATCCAGAATTTTTTACCCTACTGGCTTTAAGCATCCCTTTCTGCTTTCTCCCTTTGGTGATTCCCTTTTGAAACTGAACTCTCGCCAGCTGTGGAGTGGAGATGATCCATGTTCAGAGTTGCAGAGAACTGTTGTTTAAAGATCCCCAAGGGACCAGTTTCCGCTGCTTACCTGCAAAGCAACTATTTGAACATGTGATGGAAATCCCTTAGAGGTGGCTGCTGGGATTCCTCCCACCCGAGACTCCTGTAATTAGCTCTGTTAACAACTGTGATTGAACATGGCTTGTCGTAGTCATTGTCCACTGACAGGCACAGATAAGAGCCACGTCTCAGCAAGTGGTGTTCTAAATGGTGTTCCCTGTTTGGCAAACTCATGTGAGGCACTTATCTGAAACACAGTTCCTAAATTCTGTTAGCAGCAGACAGTGTCATTGCAACATCTTCCAAAGCTGACAATGGAAGCCTTAACAGATTCCCAGGGAGTGCACTGCCATTCACTGGGAGAGACTGTTTCTATTCTGACCTTGCCCAGGATCTGGCTGCCCTTTCTTCTTATGGAAAACATAGCTGTGATTTTGCATGATTAAGAGAAAAGGCAGTCTTTGTCTTCCTTCTCCTTAAGACTCCCATGGTTTCAGATCTTCCCAATAGGAACAATTGTAAGTGAAAGTTATAATGGTATATTCAGCTTACGTTTTTCAGAGCCTGTGCTCTTATTAGAAGCAAAACAAAGTGCTGCTTACGAACACCAGTCCAAGACGGCAGTACAGAGCCAAGAGGTAGAGTAGGCGTTGGACGGGAGGTGTTGCCCTGGCAGTAAATCCAAGTTACACCAAAGGAAGTGTTTCTAGGGGAGCTATTTGAGCAAGAGGTAAATACTTAGTCATTCAGAACAGCCTATAAATGTCTGCTGCATCTCCAACAAGGGGAAGTTTGATTTGAAACAGCTCTCAGGATGGTGGGACAGCATTTTTCTCTTCAAAGCAACAGTTTATTCACAATACACATTCCTTTGTTAAGAAATTTAAGAGTCTGTATAATCAAACGCTTGTCAATAAAGTGATAAAGAGCTTAAATAAATAAATAAATAATGTTAAAAGAAAGTGTCTTTTATGCCTACATAATATGAAATAATTCATCATTGGTAGACCTGCATTCCATCTTCTAGGAATACGGAATGCAGGTCTACTAATGATGAACTAGTAGAAATGGTGGGCTGGTATTAGCCATATTGAATGGGACAATTATATGGTCTACTATGCTGGGAATGACAAATTGAAGAAGAATGGCATCACATTCGTCATCAAAAAGAACATTTCCAGATCTAGCCCGAGTACAATGCTGTCAGTGATAGGATAATACCCTTACACCTACAAGATAGACCAGTTAATATGACTATTATTCTAATGTACATACGAACCACTAATCCAAAGATGAAGAAATTAAAGATTTTTACCAATTTATGCACTCTGAAGTTGATCAAACCTGCAATAAATATGAACTGATAATTACCAGTGATTAGAAAGAGAAATTTGGAAACAAAGAAGAAGGATCACTAGTTGGAAAATATGGCTTTGGTGATAGAAATGATGCTGGAGATAGCAGGATAGAATTTTGCAAAACCAATAACTTATTCATTGAAAATTCCTTTTTTCAACAACATAAACGGCGACTATACATCTCATCAGGTGGGATATACAGGAATCAAATCAACCACATCTATGGAAAGAGACAGTAGAGAACCTCAAGATCATCAGTCAAAACAAGGCCAGGGGGTGACTGTGGAGCAGACCATCAATTGCTCATATGCAAGTTCAAGTTGAAGCTGAAGAAAATTAAAAGAAGTCCACAGAGTCAAAATACGACCTTGAATATATCCCACCTGTATTTCGAGACCATCTCAAAAATAAATATTACACGCTGAATACTAATGACTGAAGACTCGATGAGTTGTGGGATGACATCAAGGGCGTCATACATGAAGAAAGCAAAAGGTTATTAAAAAGACAGGAAAGTAAGAACAGACCAAAATGGATGTCAAAATAGACTCTGAAACTTTCTTCTGAACATAGAGTAGCTAAAGCGAACGGAAGAAATGATGAAATGATGAAGTAGAAGGGCAGCTCGAAAAGACAAAGTTAAGTATTAGAATGAAATCAAAGACCTGGAGTTAGAAAACCAAAAGGGAAGAATACGCTCGGCATTTCTCAAGCTGAAAGAACTGAGGAAAAAATTCAAGCCTTGAGTTGCAATATTGAAGGATTCTATAAGGAAAAAACTGAACGACGAAGGAAGTATCAAAAGAAGATGGAAAGAATACACAAGGTCATTGTACCAAAAAGAATTGGTCGTCGTTTGACCATTTCAGGAGTTAGCACATGATCAAGAACCACTGGAATTAATGGAAGAAGTCCAAGTTGCACTGAAGGCATTGGCAAAAAACAAGGTTCCAGGAATTGATGGAATACCCATCAAGATGTTTCAACAAACGGATGCAATGCTAGCAGCACTTAGTCGTCTATGCCAAGAAATTAGGAAGATAAGTATCTCACCAGACAACTGGAAGATATTCATATATGTGTCCATTCCATAGAAAGGTCATCTAAAGAAATGTGGAAATTATGGAACAAAATCATTAATATCACATGCAAGTAAAATTTTACTGAAGATAATTCCAAAACGGTTGCAGCAGTACATAAACAGAAAACTGCCAGAAATTCAAGTTGAATTCAGAAGAGGACATGGAATGAGGGATATCATTGCTGAAGTCAGTTGGATCTTGGCTGAAAGCAGAGAACACCAGAAAGACATTTACCTGTGTTTTATTGACTATGCAAAGGCTTTTTACTGTGTGAATTGTGACAAACTATGGATAACATTGCAAAAAATGGGAATTCTAGAACATTTAACCATGTTCATGCGGAACTTGTATATAGACCAAGAGGCATCATTTGAACAGAACGAGGAAATACTCTGTGGTTTAAAATCGAAGAGATGTGCCTCATGGTTGTATCATTTCACCATACATATTCAATCTGTACACTGAGCTTATAATCTGAGAAGCTGGACTATATGAAGAACATAGAAGGAGGATTGGAGGAAGATTAATCAAAACCTGTGATATGCAGATGACACAAACTTCCTTGCAGAAAGTGAAGAGGACTTGAAGCACCTATTGATGAAGATCAAAGACCACAGCCTTCAGTATGGATTACACTTTACCATAAAGAAAACAAAAATCCTCACAACTGGACCAATAAGCAACATCATGATAGACAAAGAAAACATTGAAATTGTCAAAGATTTCATTTTACTTGGTGTCAAAATCCATTCAATGGGGAAGAAACAGCCACTTCAACAAATTGTCCTGTCAAAACTGGATACCCAAATGCATAAAAAGCAACCAGGACCCATACCTCACACCATACACAAAAAAATAACCCAAAATGGGTCATAGATGTTAAAGCTAAAACTATAAAGTGCTTGGAAGAAAACATAGGGAGAAATCTATGGGACCTAATTATTCTTAAAGATAGATTATCAAACACAGCTACAAATGTAAGAACAGCAGAAGACAAATTAGATAACTGGGACCTCATAAAAATTAAATAATTATGCTCATCAAAAGACTTTATCAAAAAAGTAATAAGACAACTTACAGACTAGGAAAAAATCTTCAGGAATGACATATTCAATAAGGATTTAATATCATATATATATATATATAACTTCTACAACTGAACAACCAAAAGACAAATAACACAATTTTAAAAATGGGCAAAGGACACGAACAGACACTTCACCAAGGATGACATTCAAGCAGTCAACACACATGAAAAGATGCTGTCATTTGTTAGCCTTTAACCAAGAACCAAACCTGTTGCCATGGAGTCAATTCTGACTCATAGCGACCCTATAGGACAGAGAAGAACTATCCCATAGGGTTTCCAAGGAGCAGCTGGTGGATTCGAACTGCCTACCTTTAGGTTAGCAGCCTGGGCTCTTAACCACTGCGCCACCAGGGCTCCATTATTAGCCATTAAAGAGATGCAAATCAAAACTACAATGAGATACCATCTCACTCAGGATAAAATGACATTGATCAAAAAAGCTAGAAAACAACAAGTGTTGGTGAGGTTGTAGGGAAATTGGAACACTTATCCATAACTGGTGGGAATATAAAATGGTGCAACCACTGTGGAACACTGTATGGCAATTCCTTAAAAAATTAGAAATAGGACTTCCAGAAAAACGGTGCTCTAGACAGAAGCACCATGCCATCCCTCCACAGCAAAGATCTGAAAAACTAAGCCAAACAGAGAAAACGACAATCCTGAAACCCTAAAACATCAAATGAAGAGATAAAGAACTCAGCCAAGCACCAAATGGAGTGTGAAAACTGACAAGAGAACGGAGAGCGAGGAGAGATTCATGTAGAGATCCCCTACCAGCTAACGCAGCACGGATCCGCCATCTTGGACTCCTATCGGAGACCAGCAAACAGGGGGTACAAGAAAGCAGCTTCACAGAGCTTCCAGAGGGAGACAAAACAACCGGTAATTTGTGATATATGCTTTCCCACCCCCCATGCTTCTTCATCCCCACTCGACATCCTCTGCTTCCCCCGGCCACAATATCTTTCCCTGGAAACACGAGCTGCTTGGATTCCACACACCCGAATGGGCCGGCTCTCTGAGTGCCATTTTTCGGCTGCTGGTGTTGCTTTTTTTTCTGCTTCTTTTGATTTTTTCCTTACTTCTCACCACCTCCCCCTCCTTTCGCTCGAATACCTGGCTGCGTGCGCCATCTTTGCTTCTTCCTGAGGGGCTGTGGAGCTCCGTTCGAGTGTAGATCTGCTTCCCAGTCTGGGCTGCTGCGCTGGAGGGATCCTGGGGCTTTTGTTCGTTTGTTTGTTTTGAATTGTTTGTTTGTTTTCTTTTCCTTTTCTTGAGTTGGGAGCCCTTTATGGCCAGGCAGTGCTGCATGGCAAAGAGACTACCCCCTCGGCTTGCACAGACGTGCAGAGGGATCTCTGAGGGATTTCTTTTTTCATTGCTTTTTTTTTCTGTTTTTTTTGGGGGCTTTTCTTGTTCTTTTTTTTTAGTTTGTTTTCTTTTCCCTCTTTTTAACTTTTTGTCTTTCTTCATTACTCAGTTTCTCATCTCTCTATATCTTCCTTCTCTTTCTGTTCCCGGAATACCTAGCGTCGTATACCTCTACGCCTTCTAGCCAGGCTGTACTGCAACACCTGAGAGCGACTTCCCCAGACCTCACAGCTGCACCGGTAGGATTCCTGGGAACTTTGCGGTTCTTTAACCTTTCTGATTCTTATTTATTCATTCTTTTCTTTTCTTCCTCTTCCCCTTTCTGTTTTTCTCCATTTCATAGTCTCTCAACTCTCCACTCTAACGGCAAGCTCCCCTAGCATTCTTTTTTCTTTGTTTGTATGTTTTTGGCTCTTGTTCCTCTCCTCTCTCCCATATCCATCTTAGCTCCACACATAACAATCTCCCTGCTACATCCTGCCTACAAGCACCATGCGCTTAACATCACACCACCAAGCAGCACAGGCACAGCCTACTGGAACCTGCCTTGCACTGATTACTGACCCACCTGGTGGCTGTAGTAAGTGCCAAAAACAACCATCCCAGTAACTCCTCTTCAGTTAGACCTGCCCTGCCATACCATATCTGAGTGACTGATCCTGCCAATTGGAGAGGGAAGTGAAAAGTACTGTGCCCACAGACGAGCAAACAAAAAAGAATACACAGTCCGCATGCTCATAGTCAATTTTTTTTAAAACAGGGATGAAGCAAACAAATCTACAATCAACAAACGAGAAAAATAACTACTGAATGCCCCAAAGACAGCAGACATATCAAAACATTTACAAAAACAGGAGAGGATGGTTCCAGTAGGCATCCAAAATAAAACACCAGATGACTCTCC
>NW_004443982.1:30346-31484 GCF_000243295.1 Trichechus manatus latirostris
ACAAGAGACACACCTTAGAAACAAAGATGTGAATTTATTAAAAGTCAAAGGTTGGAAAAAATTATATCAAGCTAACAACAACCAAAAATGAACAAGAGTGGCAATTCTAATCTCAGATAAAATAAACTTTAAAACAAAATCTACCATAAAAGACAAAGAAGGACACTATATAATAATTAAGAGGACGATCCGTCATGAAGACATACCCATAATAAACATCTATGCACCCAATGACAAGGCACCAAAATACATAAAACAAACTCTAACAACACTGAAAAGAGAAACTGACGGTTCCACAATAATAGTAGGAGAGTTCAACACACCACTCTCAGTAAAGGAAAGAACAATTAAGAAGAAACCCAGCAAAGATACAGAAGATCCAAAGGGCACAATCAGGCAACTTGACCTCATAGACGTATATAGAACACTCCATCCAACCACTGCAAAGTACACATTCTTTTCTAATGCACACGGAATGTTCTCCAGAATAGACCACATCTTAGGCCACAGAGCAATCCTCAACAAAATCCAAAACGCTGAGATAATTCAAAGTATCTTCTCTGACCACAATGCCATCAAGGTAGAAATTATCAATACAAAGAGCAAGGAAAAAAAATCAAATACATGGAAACTGAATAATACCCTGCTTACACATCACTGGGTAATAGAAGAAATCAGAGATGGAATCAAAAGATTCCTAGAATCAAATGAGAATGAAAACTCATCATACTAAAACCTTTGTGACACAGAAAAGGCAGTTCTCAGAGGACAATTTATAGCAATAGATACACAAATCAAAGAAGAAGAAAGGGACAAAATCAAAACATTAACTACAGAACTCAAACAAATAGAAAGAGAACAGCAAAAACAGCCCACAACCACCGGAAGAAAGGAAATAGTAAAGATCAGAGCAGAAATAAATGAAATAGAGAACAGAAAAACAATAGAAAGAATCCCCAAAACCAAAAGTTGGTTCTTTGAAAGAATCAACAAGATCGACAAACCACTGGCCAGACTGACAAAAGACAAACAGGAGAGGACACAAATAACCCAAATAAGAAATGAAATGGGGGACATTACAACACACCCAACTAAAACAAAAAGGATTATAACAGAATATTATGAAAAAGTATACTCC
>NW_004443982.1:31850-52840 GCF_000243295.1 Trichechus manatus latirostris
TAGCTAGAGCAATAAGGCAAGAAAAAGAAATAAAGGGCATCCAAATTGGTAATGAAGAAGTTAAACTGTCCCTGTTTGCAGATGATATGATACTATACCTAGAAAACCCTAAAGACTCCACGAGAAATCTTCCGGAACTAATAGATTTAGCAGAATAGCAGGATACAAGATAAACATTCAAAAATCAGTTTGATTTCTATACACCAGTAAGGAGAACGATGAAAAGGAAATCAGGAAAACAATAACATTTATAATAGCCCCCCAAAAGATAAAATACTTAGGAATAAATATGACCAGGGATGTAAAAGACAACCAGAATGCTCTTTAGAAGCAAGGATGGCGAGACTACGTCTCCCATAGTTTGGACATGTTATCAGGAGGGACAAGTCCCTGGAGAAGGACAACATGCTTGGTAAAGTAGAGGGTCAGGGAAAAGAGAAAGACTCTTAATGAGATGGATTGACGCAGTGGCTGCAACAATGGGTTCAAGCATAACAAGGATTGTGAAGATGGCAAAAGACCGGGCAGTGTTTAGTTCTGTTGTACATAGGTTCTGTTGTACATAGGATCACTATGAGTCAGAACTGACTCGATGACACCTAACAACAACAACATGTGTGTGTATGTGTATGTACATATATGTGTATATGTACATATATATGTATATGTAAAAATGTAGCAGATTGTACCCTTTAAATATGGGCAGTTTACTGTATGTCATTTATACTTCGATAAAGCTGTCAAAAAAGGAACAGGATGTATATAATATGTATACAGTGTATCTACATATGCTATATATAACACAACATATCTAAAAGCAATCTTCTGTAAATCAAGAACACATGTCCCTCAGTAAACGTTTTTCAATCACATGAAGAAAGAAAATAATAACCTGAAGCTGAATAGAATTACTTATTTAAATGAGAGGTGCAGAGTGGGAATGGAGAATGCAAACAAAAAGTAACAAATGAATGAATGACAATAGCGGGGCTTTGTCTGAACCAATGAAGAGAATAGTGATATAAGCTGGAAATAAGATTTCCCCAAACCTCTGAATTTAGAGTATCCTTAGACCCTTCTCGTTTGAACAATTCTGACCTTTTATTAGGTCCTGGGAAGAGCCCTGTACATTCTAAGGAACTTTTAGTGCTGTTCTTTCCAGTAACCCTTAACTGGTAACCCTCTTTCCTCTGTTATCCACCTGTCTAGCTCATATTTATTTCTGAGGTCTCAAATATCACTTCTTCATGAAGGCATTTTCTGGCCGTGCACCATCTCATCCCGGATTTAAGTTAGTCATCCTCTTTTACTTTCTCTTAGTTTTTTGTGTGCCATCCAGTCGATTTCAACTCAAGGTGACTCTGTATAACAAATTAGAACTGCCCCATAGGGTTTCCTAGGCTGTAATCATTACAGGAGCAGATTCCCAGGTCTTTTCACCCCCAGAGCAGCTGATAGGTTTGAACTGCCGACCTCTTGGTTAGCAGCCTAGCACTTAACCATTGCGCCACCAGGACTCCTTTACTTTTTCTGTTGTTGTTGTTAGGTGCCGTCGAGTCAGTTTCGACTCACAGCGACCCTATATACAACACTGCCAGATCCTGCGCCATCCTCGTGATCGTCGTTATGCTTGAGCCCCTTGTTCCAGCCATTGTGTCAATCCATCTCATTGAGGGTCTTCCTCTTTTTCTCTGACCCTCTACTTTACCAAGACTAATGTCCTTCTCCAGGGACTGGTTCCTCCTGATAACATGTTCAAAGCATGTGAGATGAAGTGTTGCCATCCTAGCTTCTAAGGAGCATTCTGGCTGTACTTCTTCCAAGAGAGATTTGTTCATTCTTTTGGCAGTACATTGTATAGTCAACATTCTTCGTCAAAACTATAACTCAAAGACGTCAATTCTTCTTCGGTCTTCTTTATTCATGGTCCAGCTTTCGCATGCATATGAGGTGACTGAAAACTCCATGGCTTGGGTCAAGTGCACCTTAGTCCTCAAGGTGACATCTTTGCTTTTGAACATTTTTAAAGAGGTCTTTTGCAGCAGATTTGTCCAATGCAAAGTGTCTTTTAATTTCTTTGCTGCCTCCATGGGTATTGATTGTAGATCCAAGTAAAATGTAATCCTTGACAACTTCAATATTTTCTCCATTTATCATGATGTTGCTTATTGATCCAGTTGTGAGGATTTTTTTTATGTTAAGGTGTAATCCATACTAAAGAGTGTTGTCTTTAATCTTCATCAATAAGTGCTTCATGTCCTCTTCACTTTCAGCAGACAAGGTTGCGTCATCTGCAAAATGCGGGTTGTTAATGAGCCTTCCTCCAATGCTGATGCCCCTTCTTTTCATATAGTCCACCTTCTTGGATTATTTGCCCCCTGAAAACTCCCTCCGCAGCACTTATCAGTATTTGTCATATGATTGTATATCCCCAGAGGGAATGTCTCCCCATTCCACTGCAAGCCCCATGGTGAGAGTTGCCATTGTCTGTTTTTTTCTCCACTGTATATCTTGAGGGCTAGTCCAGTGCCTGTTGTTTAATAGACTATCAAACATATTTGTAGGAGGAATAAATGAATGGACAATTTTAAAAAATGAATGGAATGAGTGATGAATGGATGGATGGATGACTGTACATATTCATGGCCTTTCCTACATGTGTGGCTTCACATGTTCCTGGTAGTGGGTAAACAGGCAGGAATATGTGAGGGAGAGCAAAGGGGTAGGGATGAAAGAGACCCAATCATGCAACATAAGAGGAGAAAGAACCAAAGAGAAGAAGATGGAATGAGTAGAACAATCACTTGGAGGACTGAAAAGACATAAGAAAAAGAAAGAGGTTGAATATTTAGAGGAGCAGACAGGGAATATGAAGAAGAGATGGAGGAGAGAAACAGGAGGTAGGAGTGCAGGGTGAGAAGCAGATAGCAAGGACAGGAAGAAAGAAAAGGAGCACCTCTCCCTGGTGACACACCTTTCTCTGCAGCAATCAAAATACTGAATTCCATAAGCTCCTCTTTTCTTTCTAATCACCAGCTCTTAACATTGGCCATGAAAAATTAGAGCTGTTTGTAAAAATTAAGGTGGCAAAGCTACCACTCCAGTTCTTGCTTTTAGCAAAAAGTTAATAGCTGAGATCTCACCAGTGATAAAGGGACAGGGACAAGAAAGCACACCTCGTTCTGAAGCAAGCTGCTCTCATGTGGCTGTGTGGGAGACACATACTGTGAAGTTAATAGGCTGATGTGTGCATTGTCTGTAAAGAAAAACAAAGAAAATATCCTATCAAGTATTTTTATACCAAGGAGAATTCCCCATCGTGGGGCACTGGGATGAAATTGAATCCTCTCAGGGACAAACAAGGAATTCCAGATAGAAGTTGCCCTGCTGCTGGTATTGGGAATTCATTATATCAAACCTCTAAAATGAAATTGAGAATTTAATAATACAAGCCATGAAAACTTTGGAACAATGATCAGTTGATGCAAATGACATTTTTGCAGGTGGTGTTACTGCAGTGAGACTCAGGAAACAAACACCCATATTTTGTCATTTAAATGCTAACATTTCCCAAGATCTATGCTGTGTGAAGCACTATTTGAAGCACTTACTGACAGAGGTTAAAAACTACAGCCTTCAGTACTGTGATGGCTAAGATTGTGTATCAACTTGGCTGGAACATGATTCTCAGTGATTTGGCAATTATGTAATGATGCAGTTTGGCAGTTCTGTAATGATGCAATTTGGAAGTTATGCAATGATGTAATCATCCCCCATTTTGTGATCTGATGTGAGCAGCCAATCAGTTGAAAAGGGATTTTTCTTGGGGATACAGCCTGCATTCAATATATACAGATGTTCTGACAAATCTTGTGGTCTCTAGGTCTTGCACCCAACTCTTCATTCTCTGACTTACGGTTCTTAGGACTTGAGCCAGCAGCCTGCCACCTGATCTGCAGATCTTGGGATTTGCCAACTCCTTCAACCCTGTGAGCCAGCAGCCTGATGCCTGACCCACAGATTTGGGACTTGCCAGCCTCCACAACTGTGTGAGCCATTTTGTTGGGATAAATCTCTCTATATGTATTTATATATATAAGTTTCACTGGGTTTGCTTCTCTAGAGAGCCCAGCCCAAAACAAATATGGATTATACTTGAACATCAAAAAAAAAAAAAAATCCCTAACCCAAAAAGTCCTCACAACTGGACCAATAAACAACATCATTGTAAACCACAAAGAAATTGAAGTTGTCAAGAATTTCATTCTACTTCGATCAACAATGCTCATGGAAGCAGTGGTCAGTAAATTAAATGACCTATTGCATTGGGAAAATCTGCTGCAAAAGGCCTCTTTAAAGTGTCAAAAAGCAAAGATATCATTTTCGTTACTAAGGTGGGCCTGACCCAAGCCATGATCTTTTCAATCACCTTATATGCATGTGAAAGCTGGACAATGTAAAAGGAAGACCAAAGAAGAATTGAAGCATTTGAATTATGGGTGCTGGCAAAAAATATTGAATACGATATCTTGGACTGCCAGACGAACGAAAAAATCAGTCTTGGAGGAAGTATAGCCAGAATGCTCCTTAGAAGTGAGGATGTTGAGGCTTCATTTGGTTACTTTGGATATGTCATTAGGAAAGACCAATGGCTGAAAAAGGACATCATGTTTAGTAAAGAGGAGAGTCAGTGAAAACAAAGGAAACCCTCCATGAGATGGATAGACATGGCGGCTGCAACAATGGGCTCAAACTTACCAACAACTGTGAGGATGGCCCAGGACCAGGTTATGTTTCGTTCTATTATACATAAGATCGCTGTGAGTGGGAGATGACCTAAAGACAATTAACAACAACATGTTGTGTTGTTGTTAGGTGCCATCGAGTTGGTTCCCACTCATAGTGACCCTATGTACAACAGAATGAAACTGCCCTGTCCTGCACCATCCTCACAATCGTTGTTATGCTTGAGTCCATTGTTGCAACCACTGTGTCAGTTCATCTGCTTGAGGGTCTTCCTCTTTTTTGCTGACTGTCTGCATGCTCTGTTGTAATTCATCATATTATAATTACCATAAGTTAATAGAGCATTAGAGCCATGTTTTGAGGAATCAGATGAACTGATATGGAGAAATGCTTCCCATCTTGAAACCACTGTAAATCACTGATCTTAGTTTTGCCATAGCTCTGCCCCTCCCCTCTTCTGAGCCATGAGTTGGTAAAAGTTTACAATTATCTCACCTTTGGTAACTGAATAATGGTGCCATGTGGCATGGGTATGACCACACAGTGGGATATTTTAATATTTTTTTCTGGCACAAAAATCTCACATTTACAGGCCTGTCAACTACTAATATAAGCATATTCAAAATGTAATGATATAAGCTTCTCTTCGCTGATTCGTTTACAAATATGCCTCTACGTGAGCCGGTGAAATAGTTTCTATATTTCTACCTACACTGCCTGTTCCACAACAGTTTCTCCACCACTAGAAATCAATTCTCTTGTCCCATAGGCCTTTTAGATACCACTAAGTTTTATACTGAAATGTTTTTCACAACTCTTGTTGACTTCTTTCACATACCTAGCCATTCACTTACCCTCTTCCCACCTCCGTAAAAAGAAAAAGAAAAAACAAACAAAACAGATCTGAGGATAAATAGGATTCATCTAACGATAAATTTTTCTTTGATGACCACTCTCTGAATAGGTCCCACAAGTATGCTGGTTGGTCAGCCTTTTGGTTGGGCCTGTATTAACTGTCCCAGGGCTACTGCTTACTATTGGAAAACCAGTGTTGCACTCTCGTGGCTCTCATCATGCTTGCTTTCTGCTGTCTTCCCCAAATAAATGTCATTGTGAGGTCACACTCATGCCACATAGCACCATTACTCAAAGTATGCAAAATTCATGAACATGGACAAAGTGAAAAATAATACAATTATCAAAATTAGGATTGGGGAGGGGGTTAGCTAGTTCAATCCTAGATAGGATTAAGGTGACCTTCTTCTAACTTTATGTCAGAGAGCAAAAGTAAATCATCTCAGGAGGCCAAAGCCTTAAATGATCTCTATATAATTTATACTCAAAATATAGTATGCAAATAAAAATTAAAAACACAAAAGAATTCATTAATTAAGCTATAGATGCCTGAAATTTTCTGTGTAGGAATGTATTTAATAACAGATACAGCTTTTAAAATAACTTTAAGATCAATCACATTTTCTGTTTCTTCTGTCAGATTTGTAAGTTGTTTTTCTCAAGGAATCTCCCATTTTATCTAAATCTTCAAATTTTTTGATACAAAGTTGTCCATGACATACTCTTATGACCCTTTTAAAATTTATAGTGTTTCAAGTTTTGTCCACTTTTTCATTCTTGATATTGTAATTTATGCTTTCCCTATTTTTTTTTTGATGAGTCATACTATTGGTTTATCAGTTGTGTTAACTTTTGTAAACAATCAATTTTTGGCTTGGTTTATTTTCTCCATACCATGTCTATTTTTCATTTCTCTTATTTCTCCATATTGTTTTTATCCCATTTATATTTAATATAATTAGTAATATATTTGCATTTAAATCTATTGTTGTTGTTAGGTGCTGTGAAGTGGATTTCAACTCATAATGACCCAATGTGACAGAGTAGAAGTGCCTATGGGCTTTTCTGGGCTATAATCTTTATGGGAGCTGATCACCAGGTCTTTCTTCCTCAGAGCCACTGTGTGGGTTCTACCAACTTACAATTTGTTTCTAGGTCTATGTTTTGTTTGTTTGTTTTTAATCTTCCTTCTTGCCCTCTTCTGGATTAATCAAGTATTTTTTCATTATTTTATGTTCCCTTTTTAGTAGCTTATTAGATTTATAATTTTTCTTTTTCTTTTAGTGACTATTTTAGAGATTATGCCATGAGTTTTACTTATTACATTCTAATTTTAATGGATACTTTACTAATTTCCAGAAAAATGCAAGGTTATTAAAACACTTTAACTCCCCTCACATCTCTCTGTTTTATTTTAAACATGTATAGGATATTATCACTATTGTTTCATAACCAGTATTGATTTAGATTAATGCATATACTTTCCCTTTCAATGTCCCTTTATTCCTTTTTGTATCTCCATGTTTTCATTGGTGATCATTTCAGTGACATCGACTATGCTCTTCAAATTGTGCTACTATTCTCACTTTAGATGAGGTTTACAGATCAAAATAGTTTCTAATTAAGCAGTACAAATGTTGCCCTATGACAATCAACACTATGACATCAACACTGTCCTTACTCAACATTGGGTTCCCTATTACCAGCTTTCCTGTCCCCTTCTGACTTCTAGCCCTTGTCCCTGGACTGCTGGGACTCATTAGTCCCATTTGGTTTTATGGGGCTGTCCATTCCCCAGCTGAACAGTGAACCTCGGAAGTGACTTCACCACTGAGATAAACAGGTGTCTGGGGGCCATACTCTCGGGGTTTCTCCAGTCTCCTTTAGGCCAGAAAATCTGGTCCTTTTTTTGTGAGTTAGAATTTTGTTCTACATCCTTCTCCAGCTCTGTCCAGAACCCTCTGTTGTGATCCAGTCAAAGCAATCGACGGTGGTAGCCAGGCACCATCTAGCTGTACTGGACACAGTCTGGTGGAGGCCTTGGTAGCTATGGTCCATTAGTCCTTCAGACTAATCTTTCCCTTGCATCCTGTTCTCTTCATTCTCCCTTGCTCCTGAAGGGATGAGACCAATGAAGTGTCTTAGATGGCTGCTCACAGGCTTTTAAGACCCCAGACGCTACTCACCAAGGTAGAATGAAGAACATTGTCTTTATAAACTGTGTTATGCCAATTGAGCTAGATGTTCCCCGAGACCATGGTCCCCAGAGCCCTCTGCCCAGCAATTCAGTCCCTCAGGAAGTTTGGATGTGTCTATGGGGCTTCCATGACCTTTCCTTGTACAAGTTGTGCAACTTTCCCCTGTATTGTGTACTGTCTTACCCTTCCCCCAAGATACCATTTATCTATTGCCTATTTAGTATTTCCTCCCCACCCCTCCCATCCCTCGTAACTAACAAAGATTGTTACTTTTTGTGTGTGAACTTTTTCATGGGTTTTTACAAAAGAGGTCTCATACAATATTTGTCCTTTTGTGATTGACTTATTTCACTCAGCATAATGTCCTCCAGTTTCATCCATGTTATGAGATGCTTCACAGATTCATCGTTGTTCTTTCTCGTTGCATAGTACTCCATTGTGTGTATGTACCATAGTTTGTTTATCCATTCATCTGTTGATGGGCATCTAGGTTGTTTCCATCTTTTTGCTATTGTGAACAATGCTGCAGTGAACACCAGGTGTGCATATGTCTGTCCGTGTGATGGCTCTTATTTCTCTAGGATATATTCCTAGTGGGATTGCTGGATCGTATGGTATTTCTATTTTTAGATTTCTAAGGAAGAGGCATATCATTTTCCAAAATGGTTGTGTCATTATGCATTCCAACCAGCAGTGCATAAGAGTTCCTATCTCCCCACAGCCTCTCCAACATTTGTTATTTCCAGTTTGTTTTATTCGTGCCAGTAATGCTAGGGTGAGATGGTATCTCATTGTGGTTTTAATTTGCATTTCTCTAATTGCTAGTGATCGCGAGCATTTCCTCATGTGTCTGTTGGCTGCTTGAATGTCTTCTTCGGTGAAATGTCTGTTCATTTCCTTTGCCCATTTTTTAATTGGATTATTTGCCTTTTTGTTGTAGAGGTGTTGGATTTTCTTGTAGATTTTAGAGATTAGACCTTTGTCTGACTTGTACTCTCCAAAAATTTTTTCCCAGTCTGTAGGTCTCTTTTTACTCTTTTGGTGAAGTCTTTTGATGAGCATTTTAAGTGTTTAAGTTATAGAAGATCCCAATTATCTAGCTTATCTTCTTGAGTTTGAGTGATGTTGATTATGGTTTCTATCCTGTCAATGCCGTGTATTAGGGCCTCTAGCGTTGATCCTATTTTTTCTTCTATGAACTTTATTCTTTTTGGCTTAATATTTAGGTTTTTGATCCATTTTGAATTAGTTTCTGTGTATAGTGTGAGGCATGGGTCCTCTTTCATTTTTTTTGCAGATGAACATCCAGTTTTGCCAGAACCATTTGTTAAAAAGACTCTCTTTTACCCATTTGATGGAACTTGGGCTGTTGTCGAAGGTCAGGTGACCTTATGTGGTTGGATTTACATCTGGGTTCTCAATTCTGTTCCCTTGGTCAATGTATCTGTCGTTGTACCAGTACCAGGCTGTTTTGACTGCTGTAGCTGTATAGTAGGTTCTGAAGTCAGGTAGTGTGAGTCCTCCAACTTTATTCTTCTTCTTCAGTAGTGCTTTACTTATTCGGGGCTTCTTCCCTTTCCATATAAAGTTAATGATTAGTTTTTCCATCTCTTTAAAGAATGTTGTTAGTATTTGGATAGGGATTACATTCTATTTGTAAATTGTTTTAGGTAGAATTGTCATTTTCACAATGTTGAGTCTACCTATCCATGAGCATGGTATCTTTTTCCATTTATATACATCCCTTTGGGTTTCATGCAGTAGTGTTTTATAGTTTTATTTGTATAGGTCTTTTACGTACCTGGTTAGATTTATTCCTATTTTTTTTAGGGGATATTATAAATGTTATTGTGTTCCGGATTTCATTTTCATCATTCTCTTTATTGGTGTATAGAGATCCAACTGATTTTTGTATGTTTGTCTTGTATCCTGCTACTCTGCTGAATCTTTCTATTAGTTCCAGTAGTTTTTTCATGGAGTCTTTAGGCTTTCCTATGTATAGTATCATATCATCCACAAACAGGGACAGTTTAACTTCTTCATTACCAAGATGGATTTCCTTTATTTCTTTTTCTTGCCTTATTGCTGTAGCTAGAATTTCCAGCACAATGTTAAATAGGAGTGGAGATAAGGGGAATCCTTGTCTTGTTCCTGTTCTCAAGGGGAATGTTTTCAGCCTCTCTCCATTAAGAATGATGCTGGCCATTGGTTTTGCATAGATGCCCTTTATTATGTAGAGAAATTTCCCTTCTATACCTATTTTATTGAGAGTTTTTATCAAGAATGGGTGTTGAACTTTGTCGAATGCCTTTTCTGTGTCAATTGAGATGATCATGTGAGTTTTTTTCTTTCCTTTTATTTATGTGGTGGATTACGTTGATTGATTTTCTAATTTTGAACCATCCTTGCATAACTGGTATGAATCTTACTTAGTCATGGTGTATTTTTTCTGATATGATGCTGAATTCTATTGGCTAGAATTTTGTTGAGAATTTTTGCACCTATATTCATGAGAGTTATTAGTCTGTAATTTTTTTTGTGGCACCTTTGCCTGGATTTCATATCAGGATTATGCTGGCTTCATAGAATGAATTCAGAAGTGTCGCTTCCTTTTCTATGTTCTGAAATAGCTTGAGTAGTACTGGTATAAACTCTTCTCTGAATGTTTGGTAGAATTCTCCAGTGAAGCTATCTGGGCAAGGGCTTTTTTTTTGTTGGGATTTTTTTTTTTTATTACCTTTTCAATTTCTTCTCTTGTTATGTGTCTGTTCAGATTTTCTACATCCTTAGTTTGGGTAGGTAGTGTGTTTTTAGAAATGTATCCATTTCCTCTAGGTTTTCAAATTTGTTGGAGTGTAAGTTTTCATAATACTCTGTTATGACCCTTTATATTTCAGTTGGGTCTGTTGTAATGACCCCCATTTCATTTATTATTTGGATTATTTGCCTCCTCTTCTGTTTTTCTTTTGTCAGTTTGGCCAGTGATTTGTTGCTTTTGTTGATCCTTTCAAAGAACCAACTGTTGGTTTTGTTGAGACTTCCTATTGTTTTTCTATTCTCTATTTCATTTATTTCTGCTCTGAGCTTTATTATTTCCTTTCTTCAGGTGGCTGTGGGCTTTTTTTCTGTCCTTTTTCTATTTGTTTGAGTTGTGTAGTTAATGTTTTGATTTTGTTCTTTTCTTCTTTTCTCATGTGTGCATCTACTGCTGTAAATTGTCCTCTGAGGACAGCCTTTTCTGTGTCCCAAAGGTTTTGGTATGACATGTTTTCATTCTCGTTTGATTCTAGGAATTTTTTGATTCCATCTCTGATTTCTTCTATTACCCAGTGGTTTGTAAGAAGGGTGTTATTTGGTTTCCATGTAATTGATTTTTTTTTCCTTGCTCTTCTTGCTGTTAATTTCTACCTTGATGGTGTTCTGGTCAGAGGAGGTACTTTGTATTATCTCTACTTTTTGCATCTTTTTGAGGATTGCTCTGTGGCCTATGATGTGGTCTATTCTGGAGAACGTTCCATGTGAACTGGAAAAAAATGTGTACTTTGCAGCTGTTGGGTGTAGTGTTCTATATACATATCTATGAGGTCATGTTGGCTGATTGTGCCCTTTAAGTCTTCTGTGTCTTTGTTGAATTTCTTTCTAGATCTTCTGTCCTTTACCGAGAGTGGTGTGTTGAAGTCTCCTACTATTATTGTGGAACTGTCAGTTTCTCTTTTCAGTGCTGTTAGAATTTGTTTTATGTATTTTGGAGCCCTGTCATTGGGTGCGTAGATTTTTATTATGGTTATGTCTTCATGATCATTCGTCCCCTGAATCATTATATAGTGTCTTTCTTTGTCTTTTATCGTGGATTCTGTTTTAAAGTCTATTTTATCTGGATTAGTATTGCTACTCCTGCTCTTTTCTGGTAGCTGTTTGCTTGATATATTTTTCCATCTTTTGATTTTTAATAATTTTAGATCTTTGTTTCTAAGGTATGTCTCTTGTAGACAGCATATTGTAGATCCTGTTTTTTAATCCATTCTGTCACTCTCTGTCTATTTAAAGGTTCGTTTAGGTCATTTACTGTCAGTGTAATTATTGATAGGTGTGAGTTTATTGCTGTCATTTTGTAGTGCTTTTTTTTTTGTGGTGCTGACGTTTTCTTTGTTCCTCTTACTCTCCTGTGCTGGATTCCTTTTCCTGGTTGATTTTTTTTTCCATTTCTTTTATTTTTGTAGGTTTTGTTTTTACAGAGACTTTATGTTTTTCTTCTTTATTTTGATGGTTAGGTTTGTTAACTTTCTTTGTGGTTACCTTGAAATTTATCCTTATCTTTCTAGGTTTGAACCAGTATATTATTACTTGGTATTCTCTTGCCTTCCTTTCCATTAGAAGATTCTATACTTACACCATTTATTCCCTCTTTTATTGTTCTGATGTTGTTGTTATTTACACATTAACCTCTCTTGTTCCCTGTTGTAATTCTTTTGGTTTTGAATTGTCCTTGAGAGTTCATTTCCTCACTCTCTGTTCTCTGTCAGGTTCTTATTCCATTTGGTGCTTGGATGAGTTCTTTATCTCTTCATTTGATGCTTAGCATTTCAGGATTGACAGATGTCTCTGTTTGACTTAGTTTTTGGATCTTTGCTGTGGAGGGACAGTGTGCTGCTTCTGTCTATAACACCTTGTTGCCTGGAAGTCTTCTAGTATTTTTAACAATTTCTACTTATATAATTCATTTACATTGATTACATTCTTTCAATTGTGAAACCATTCTTGCTATTTTTCCAAATTATTGCACCACCATTAACATAAACTCAGTGCCCCTAAGTTAAAACTCTCCCTTTTCCACTCCCTCCCCACCTCCCCCATAACCACTTATAATCTTTCATTTTTATATATTTGCTTATGTCATATAAGTGAGATCATATGGTATTTGTCTTTTTGTGATGGGACTTATTTCACTCAATATAGTGTATTTAAGGTTCATTCATCTTGTGACATTCATCAGGACTTAATTTCTCTTTATGGTTGAGTAATATTTCATTGTGTGTATGTACCACGTTTTGTTTATCCACCCATCTGTTGATGGACATTCAGGTTGCTTCCACATTTTGAATGTTGTAAAAACTGCTGCAATGAACGCTGATGTACAGGTTTTTGTCTGCCGTCCTGCTTTCACTTCTTCTGGGTACATACCTAGGATTGGGATTGTTCAGTCATATGGTAGTTCTATGTTGAAATTTTTTTTTTTTTTTTTAGTAAAGCAAAAAGAAAATTTTATTTGGCATGTATTCTAAAAGGCAAAAGTGGGTAACGGACAACCATGCTGCCAGATGCATGTCTGCCCAAGTCCAAGAAAATATCACATTACAAACAAAAGTGGGAAAACAGACAAGCATGCTGCCACAGCCATGTCTGCCCAAGTCCAAAGAATATTACAGAATAGGCAAAAATGGGAAAACGGACAAGCATTCTGCCATAGCCATGTCTGCCTGAGTCCAGAGGATATTGCAGAATCGTCAGTATATATTAACATTACAAATGAGCAAAACCACTGAAAGCTTCGCCTTTTCACAGACTGGCTAGAAACTCTGATCCTACATTTTGAATTGTCTTTCTTAACAAGCTTGGAGAGTGGGGCTGGGGGCTGAAGAGGCCTGATCTTACCCCTCCGTCACTCTTTTGACTCAAGGAAGATATTTACAAATGTTTATGTTGACCTAGGCATTTTGAAGGGCAAAAGAAAACCAATTTCTCTTCTACTGGTCTGGAACTGCTACTTTCACTTTAAGACAAAAATTATTCTTTTTGCTTAAATAAAACACATTTCATATAATATCTAGCTTAGGTTTCTTAGAAAAGTTTCACTTTTCAGGTTGACATACTATAAAACATAAAGATCTTAGTGTACTTTTTAAATAGACTAATTTATATCAAAGTTTCTCCAAGTAGCTATTAAAAATCTAAATCATAAGACAGACACAAGACAAAGTTTTTTCTGGATGAAGAAAGAACTGAGGTTCTAGGACCAGCCTTACAAAAAGCACCAATTCTTAGCGGTAGCCACCAATCTAATACAAGACAAACTTAGACCCAACACTCTAGACCAGAAGCAAGCTCTTAGAACAAAAGGAGACAGAAAGACCACATAACCTCTCCAGATAATACCATGCAAAACAAGGATATGGGGATCTTAGTTTCTTAAAGTGTATATAGAAATTTTTGGTAAGATTGACTCAATTCAATGGAAAAAAACAGGTTCTAGATAAAACTTATTGTCAGAGCCTCAGATGGAGGAATATTAGACCTGTTGACAAAAACCTGAGCATCAAGTGAAATTTCTCTAAAGGAAAAAAAGGACAACACAAATGTAAGCTCATTTTCCCAGAGTGGTCATCGAAATTCCAAGTTACCTCTAGTATACTCAGTTTATAGTGGTTTTAAATGTGAACCCTTGACCAGTGTCTTGGTACATTTATCAAAGATGTTAAGCTCTAAGGTTCAAGATTTTGGTTTCTTTCTTTTTGAACCTAATTTATTCTGCTGGCTAGAGACCTAGTCTCTTATTTTAAACCTTAAACACACTAGTTCTTCGATTTGGAAAGTACTTTAAAGTTGCCAATGATTTTAATTTTAACATTGTGATTCTTCATTGAGAAACTATATCATTAAAAAAAGGTATGGAACTACCACTTCTTCCTGCAAATTTCATAACACAGGTCAGGAGATGCCACCTCCCCCTGAGAATTTGGCAAAACAGAGCACTATTTTCCAAGTATTCTCTGAGCCACAAAAAGGCCTGAATTTTGCAGTTTTTAGTGACTCAAAGCTCTTTGACAGTAGAATTACCTCTTTAATATTTCAAACTCCCAAATCCGGACCTAAACTGCAGTTCACCTAAAGAGATACTAAATGTCACTCTTAACCAAATGATCAAGCAAAAATCTAAGAAAGATTCTCCTTAATCAAACAACTGGTTTTTCAAACAAATATGCCAAACAAAATTTAAGAAAACATGAGAAAGAGAACTAAAAAGACTAAACAAAGGCTTGTTTTCTGAGAGCACTTACCCTGTTGGTGTCAAAGGAACATGGAGTGGGAACACATGGGTCCAGAAGATAGGACCTCTCTTTGGTAACTTCTGCTCCACAGTCCAGGTTTCCTCAAGGTCGACTGGATTCATAGCTTCAGAAATCCTTGACGACTATGCCATTAACTGTTGTAAGGGAAAAAACTTCACAAAGTTTAGCAAAGCAAAAAGAAAATTTTGTTCGGCATATATTCAAAAAGGTAAAAGTGGGAAATGAACAACCATGCTGCCAGAGCCATGTCTGCCCAAGTCCAAAGAAATATTACAGAACAGACACAGGTGGGAAAACAGACAAGCATGCTGCCATAGCCATGCCTGTCCGAGTCCCCTATGTTGAACTTTTTGAGGAGCCATCAAACTTTTCCACAGCAGCTGTACCATTTTGAATTCTACCAGCAATGGACAAGGGTTCCAGTTTCTTCACAGCCTCACCAACACTTGTTTTCTCTTTTCTTGATCATTGCCATTCTAATGGGAGTGATATATCTCATTGTGGTTTTGATTTGCATCTTTATAATTTCTAATGACATTAAGCTTCTTTTCATGTGCTTGTTGGTCGTTTGAATTTCCTCTTTGTTGAAATATCTGTTCAAGTTCTATGCTCATTTTTGACTGGGTTGTTTGTCTTTTTGATGTGAAATCTTCCAGTTTTATTTTTTTAGGCACTTATTGTATGCTTTAATGGTACTCTTTAGTCCAAGATGTCTACAGGTGATTATAGTCTTCCAGCATTACTGACTGCCCCTCCACCCTGTGTAATCTCTGAGACAGGTCAAACTGAGATGAGCACCTTGCTTTAGTCCTTTAGGCAGTCCACAGACATATTAAAATAGAAACACATAATAATTTGCTAAAAAGTCTGCTCTGCTCCACCTAGAGTCAGAGACAAGGCTCCATCTGTGGGAGTGTGGGCCACAGCCGTTTTAAGATGGCTCAGCCAAGCTATGGAGGGAGCAAGTCACAGGCAAGTAGTAAACCAAAGCATTTCTACCATTTAGATGTCACCTTTTTTGTTTTGATTTAGTGTTCACTTAGTTGCAGTAACCTTTCGACTGTTTTGCATATTTCTGACAAAATTGGTTCTGCCAGTTTCTAATTTTTTTTTTTTTGGTGTTTTTGTGGACATTTGGGAGCGTGTAGATACTCATGCCACCACGTTGTTCTAGACATCTCAAAGGTAGTCCTTCAACTTTGTTCTTGTTTTCCAGAAATATTTTTACTATTCTAATTTTTTCATTTCCATATATGTTTTATCAGTATCTACAAAATTGCTTTCCTGAATTTTGGGTGAGATCGTACTGAACCTATAGTCCAAATTTAGAAGAATATACATCTTAAAAACAGTGAGAGTTCCAATGAGTCAGCATGGTATATTTCTCCATTTGTTTAAATCTTTGATTTCTCTCACCGGTGTTTTATATTTTCTGCATACAAATTGTGCAGTTTTTTAAAATTTACATGCAAGTTCTTAATTTTTTTGGAGCTTTTGTAAATTAGATTGACTTTAAATTTCAGATTTCAATTGTTCATTGCTAGTATATTGTTGCTGTTAGTTGCCAGCAAGCGGACTCCAACTCATGGCGACCTTATGTAGAACAGAACAAGATGATTGCCCAGTGTTGTGCCATCTTCATGATCTTTGTTTTGGGTCCTTTGTTGTGGCTATTGTGTAAATCCATCCCATTGAGGATTTTCCTCAATTTTGCTGACCCTCTACTTTACCAACCATGCTGTCCTTTTCTAGTGATTGGTCTTTACTGATGATGTGTCTAAAGTAAGTGGGCTGAAGTCTTGTCATCCTCATTTCTAAGAGCGGATATTGTGATTGTATTCTAAGACTGATTTGTTTGTTCTTCTGGCAGTCCACAGAATATTCAATACTTTTGCCAACACCAAAATTCAAATGCATCAATTCTTCTGTCTTCCTTTTTCATTGTCTAGCTTTCACATGCAGATGAGGCAATTGAGACCATGGCTTAGCCCTTTCATGACCAATTATTTTCCACTTTGAATTTTTTGTTGAAATCATGTGTTTTCAGTAATGGAAGGCATACTGAAATCAATGAAAAATAATTTTTGAGGTAATATGGATTTTGATACAGTATGTGGGACACATATGTCCCAAGTGGACTCTGGTCATAAGATTGTTGAGATGAGGCCTGTTTCTTCAGATTTATGCAGTTAAACAGGCCCCCACCAGGTAGCAGCATGCACTAAAAGTGAGAAGGCTGCTTCCCAAGAAACCTCAGAAGCAGAAAATGTAGGTAGGCGAAGTATGTACCATGGCCCACGAAAGTGTTAGGTGAGGCTTACACTAATCATTGTCTTAGTTTTCTAGTGCTGCTATAACAAAAAGACCAGAAGTGGGTAGCTTCAACAAACAGAAATATGTTTTTTTACAGTGTAGGAGGCTAGAAGTCTAAATTCAGGGTGCCAGCTCTACGGGAAGGCTTTCTCTTTCTGTTGGCCCTGGGGGAAGATGTTTGTCTGTTTTCAGCTTCTGTTTCTTGGTTTCTTGAAGATCTCATTTGTCCTAGCATATATCTTCACCCAACTTTCTTTTTATATCTCAAAAAAGGTTGACTTAAAATGCATCCTACAAAAATACTGCCTCATTATTGTAATGAAGAAAACCATTTCCAAATGGAATTATAACCACAGGTATAACCAAAAACCAAACCCATTGCCATCGAGTCAATTCCGACTCATAGTGAACCTATAGGACAGAGTAGAACTGCCCTGTAGGATTTCCAAGGAGTGGCTGGTGGACTCAAACTGACGAGCTTTTGGTTAACAGCTGTAGCTCTTTATTGTGCCACCAGGGCTTCAACCATAGGTATAGGGGTTAGGATTTACAACACATATTTTAGAGGGACACAATTCAATTCATAACAGTCATCCAAGTGGCATCATGCTTTTTAAAACTTTAAGAGATCTTTTGCAACAGAGTTTTCCAATACAATATGTGGTTTGATGTCTTGACTGCTGCTTCCATATAGGAATAAAATTGACTTTTGTATGTTGACCTTGTATCCTGCATCTTTGCTAAACTCACTTATTAATTCCAGGATTTTTTTTTGTAGACTATTTGGGATTTTCTACATAGGAAATCAGATTGCGTTATAAAGACAGTTGTATTCTTTTCCAGTCTGTATGCCTTTAATTTCTTTCTTTCTTTTTTGCCTTTATTCAGTATCTAGGAATTCTTGTACAATGTTAAACAAGGGTTGTGAGAGAGGTTATCCTTATCTTGTTCCAAATGATGCGGGGAAAGCACTCAGACTCTCAACATTAAAATATTAACTGTAGCTTTTGCATATATGACCTTTTTCAGGTTGATGAAGTTACCTTCTATTACTCGTTTGCAAATAATTTTTATTATAAATTGGTGTTAATTTTTTGAAAGCTTGTTTTTGCATCTATTGACATGGTTGTATGTTTTTAATTAAGTTATTAATATTTATGTAGGTTGGTTTTCCGACTTGAAGTAGACTTGCGTTACTGGGATGGACTCAACTTGGTCATGATGTATTGTCCTTTTTATATAATGTTGAATTTTGTTTGCTAGAATTTTGTTAAAGACTTTTGTGTCTATATTTATAATAGATATTGGTATGCAATTTTCTTTACTTGTAATGTCCTTGTCTGGTTTTAACATTAGGGTAATGCTGGCCTCATAAAGTAAGTTAAAAGTTGTTCTCTCCTTTTTTATTTCCTGGGAGAGAATGTGTAAAATTGGAGTTGTTTCTTCTTTTGATATTTGATAAAATTCATTAGTGAAACCACTTAGTTCTGAATATTTTTGGAGGATTTTTACTACAAATTTAATTTCTGTAATATATCCAGGGATGTTCAGGTTATCTCACATTTCTTTAGTGAGCTTTGGTAGTTTGTCTTTTTTTTTTTTTCCCAAAAAGATGATACAGAGGCAGAGGCAACGTGACGCTATAGACAGAAGTACTATGCCATCCCTCTGCAACAAAAAAGCAAAAAACTAAGTAAAATAGATACAAATATCAATCCTGGAACCCAAGAATCAAATGAAGGGATAAATAACTAGATCAAGCACTAAATGGAATAACAAACTGAAAGAGAACAGAGAACGAGGAGAGCTACAGAGTGGAGGTTTCCTGCCAGCTAACGCAGCACGGATTCACCGTCTCTTGGACTACACCCACTAAGGAATGCAGACAGCAAGTACAGCAAGACAACTTCATGGAGCTCCCAACAAAAGACAGAGGACCTGGTAACCAGGGATACATGCTTTTCCACCCCGCAGCCTTCTTCCCTCTACACAGCCTCTGCCACTTTCCAATGAGTCGTGTTCACTCAGCAGGAGATACACCAGCTCACTGCCACCTGGTTCCACCTTGCCCACACAGCTGGCTCCTTCAGCTCCATTTTTTTTGTTTTTGACTTTTTTTGTTTTTTTCCCTCTCTCTCCCTTCCTTTACTTTCTCCTCCCCAGCTAGCCTTGTGTACCGTCCCCTCCCCTTCTTGACGGGTTGTGCCACACTGCTCAGCTAGAGAGCCACCGGCACACGGCCTCCCCGGTTCTGTGCTGCACCACTGGACGACCCCTTCAGTGCCATATTTGTTTTGTTTGTTTTGGTTTCTTCTTTGTCTATTCCTTCCTTTTCTTTCTCCCATCCACCTAGCCCTGTGTGCTGTCCCTGCCCCTTCTTGACTGGCTGTGCTGCACCACTTGGCTAGAAAGCCACTGGCACACAGCCTCTGCAGATCTGTGCCACTCCCACAGACTGGCTCCCTCAGAGCTATATTTTTTTGTTTGTATTTTTTGTTTATTTGTTTCTTCTCTCTCTCCTCCTTCCTCTCCTGCCTCCTGCCCACCTACCCTGGTGCTCTGTCCCCACTACTTCTCCAAGGGCTTTACCACACTGCTCAGCTAGAGAGCCACTGGCACATGGCCTCCCAGGGTCTGCACTACCTCTACCAATCAGCTCCCTCAGCGCCATATTTTTTAGTTTTTATTTTGTTTTTTTTTCTGTTTCTTCTCTCTCATCCTTCTTTCCTTTCCTTTCTCCTACCCACCTATCCTTGTGTGCCACCACTGCCCCTTCTTGAAGGGCCATGCTTCACTGCTCAGCTACAGAGTCACTGGAACATGGTCTCCCCTGTTCTGTGCCACTGTCACTGACCAGCTTCCTCAGCACTGTATTTTTTATTTTTCATTATCTTTCCCTTTCTCCCTTTCTTTCTCCCTCCCACCTAAGCCTTGCAGTGCCTCGGCCCCTTTATGATGGGCCATGCCACACCACACAGTGAGTCACCAGCTCGCTGCTGCTCCAATTCTGCCCTGCCTCCAATGGCTAGTTCCCTCAGCACTGTATTTATTATTCTGTTGTTGTCTTTTTCTTGTTTCTTCTCTCATTTCCCCTTCTTTTCTTTCCTTTCTCCAGCCCACTTAGCCTTGTACACTGCCCATGTCACTTCCCGACAGGCTGAGCTAGAGCACTCAGCTACAGACCACCAGCACAGGACTTCACGGGGTCTGCCCCACCCCCACCCACTGAATGTCACTGCTCTACTATTTTATTTAGTTTTTTACTTCATTTTTTTGCTTTTATCTTCTTGTTTCTCTCTCTTCTTTACCCCACCCACTTAGCTCTGCACACCACATCCCTCACTTCCCTCCTATGTATCTGTATCACTAGCTGAGCATCGTGTCCCTGAGTGGCACTGGCATGGAACACTGGACCCCGGGACCATGCTTTGCACTGCACTCTCACCCCACTCTGCTGGCCCTAGCTCATGCCACAAATGACCCAAGCCTACCACACCTGCTAGACCTGCCCTGCTGCACCATAGCTGATCAACCAGCCTTGCCCTCCTGGACAAGTTGGTGAGAAGTATCATGCTTACAGATGAGAAAGCAACAAAACATGCTCAGCCAGCCTGTCCAGACACAACCAAATAAAACAAAAAAAAGCAGGACTAAACAAACAAATCTACAATCAATAAACAAAGAAATAATTCCTGAATGTCTCACGGACAGCAGAAAATATCAAAACATATTTTTTTTTAATATTTTATTGTACTTCAGGTGAAGGCTTACAGAACAGATAGTTTCTCATGTAACAGTAACACACATGCTG
>NW_004443982.1:60576-76056 GCF_000243295.1 Trichechus manatus latirostris
TGTTGATTCTCTGTTTGGCTTAGTTTTTCGGATCTTTGTTGTGGAGGGACGGCGTGGTGCTTCTGCCTAGACCGCCATCTTGCCGGAGTCCGATCTCAAAACATATTTTAAAAAAGACAGGATAGCTCCAGAAAGCTACCAAAATAAAACACCAAGTGACCTTCTGGTAGAAGAAAAGGCAGTGGAAGTACCTGATAGAGAATTCAACTCTAATACTCAGGAGTCTCCAAGAGATTAAGAAAGAGATGAAGGAAAATGCAGACAAAAATAAGGAAAAATAGACAAAATCATGGAAAACATAAACAAAGCAATAGAAGACTTCAGGAAAATAATACAGGAAAAAAGTGTCAAAATAAATACATAACTAGAAATCATACAAAAACAGCAATTAAAATCCAAAAGATAAACACAACGATTTCAGAAATGGACAGTGCCATAAAAGGTTTTAGGAGTAAATTTGAAACAATGGAAGTCAGGAACAGTGAAATTGAAGATAAATCCCTGAATACCACATTGTTAGAGGAAAACTCAGAGAAAAAAATGAAGAATCTCTGAGAACAATGTGGGATACAATTAAAAGCAAAAATTTTTCTGTGATCAGAGTTCCATAACAAGGGGATAAAAAGGAAAACACAGAGAGGATCATTGATGATTTGCTGACAGAAAACTTGTCTAATATCATGAAAGATGAAAAGCTGACCATCCAAGAAGCTCAATGAACCCCATATAGGATAGACCCCAAAAGAAAATCAACAAGATGTATCATAATCACAATTGGCAAAAAAAAGACAGACTACTGAGAAAAACAAAAATTCACATAAAAATGGGTAACAATAAGACTAAGCGCTGATTATGTGAGACAAATCATGCCAGATAAAAGGCAATAGGATGATATATAAAAGCCTTGGGAAAAAAATTCCAATCAACAATAATATATCCTGCAAAACTCTCACACAAATATGATGGTGAAATTAGGACATTTCCAGATAAACAGTAATTAAGGGAATATGTAAAAACCAAACAAAATTTACAAGAATTATAAAAGGAAGTCCTTTGGTTAGAGAACCAACAACATCAGACAACAACCTGAATCTAAGACACAGAAAAGCATCAGCCAGATATCAATCTAGGTAATGAACCCTCAAGGATAAAACAAAACTAAAAGATTTACAACAGGAAACAAGAGAGGTCAATCTGTAAATGAAAAAAAAGTCAGAAAAATAAAAGAGGGAATAAATGGTGTAGGTGTAGAACTTTCAAATGGAGAGGAAGTCAAGGTGTTATCAAGGAAAAAAAGACTGGCTTAAACTTAGGACAATATTTCAAAGTAACCACAAAGAAAGTTAACAAATCTACTCATAAAAATAGAGAAACTTAAAGTCTCAGTAAACACAAAGTTTGTAAAAAAAGAAAGAAAAAAAAATCCACAAAAAAAGGAATTCAGCACAGAAGAGTAAGACGAATAAAGAAAACGTCAGTATCACAAAAAATAGCACTACAAAATGACAACAATAAACTCACACCTATGAATAATCACACTGAACATAAATGGCTTAAATGCACCCACAAACAGACAGAGAGTGATAGAATGTATTAAAAAAAAAGGGAACCATTAATATGCTGTCTACAAGAGACACACCTTAGACATAAAGACATAAATTTATTAAAAATCAAAGGATGGAAAAAAAATCAAACAACCGAAAGAGAGCAGGAGTGGCAATAGTAACCTCAGACAAAATAGAATTTAAAACAAAATCCACCATAAAAGACAAGGAAAGACATTATATAATGATTAAAGGGACAATCCACCATGATGACATAACCATAATAAATATCTAAGCACCAATGACAGGGCTACAAAATACATAAAACAAACTCAAACAGCATTGAAAAGAGAAAGTGACAGTTCCACAATAATACTAGAAGACTTCAACACAACACTCTTGGTAAATGATAGACCATCTAGAAAGAAACTCAACAAAGCTACAGAAGATCTAAGGGCCACAATCAATCAACTTGACATCATAGACACATATAGAACACTCCACCCAACAGCAGCAAAGTACACATTCTTTTCCAACACATATGGAACATTCTCCAGAATTGAACACATCTTAGGCTACAAAGCAAGGCTCAACAAAACAAAAAAACACTTAGATAATACAAAGCATCTCATCTGATCACAGTGCCATAAAAGTAGAAATTAATAACAGGAAGAGCAAAGAAAAAAGTCAAAAACATGGAAACTGAACAACACCTTGCTTAAAAGACACTAGGTTATAGAAGAAATCAAAGATGGCATCAAAAAATTCCAAGAAACAAATGAGAATGAAAATACATCATACCAAAACCTTTGGGACACAGCAAAGCAGTGCTCAGATGTCAGTTTATAGCAATAGATGCACACATCAAAAAAGAAGAAAGGGACAAAATTGAAACATTAGCTATACAACTGGAACAAATAGAAAGAGAACAGCAAAGAAGTCCGCACCAACCAGAAGAAAGGAAATAATTAAGATCAGAACAGAAATAAATGAAATAGAGAACTGAAAAACAATAGAAAGAATCAACAAAACCAAAAGTTCGTTTTTTGAAAGGATCAACAAAATCAACAAACCACTGGACAAACCGACAAAAGAAAAACAGAAGAGGACACCAATAACCAAAATAAGAAATAAAATGGGGGACATTACATCAGACCTGTCATGGATTGAATTACGTCCCCCCAAAAATGTGTGTATCAGTTTGGCTGGATCATTACTCCTCCATTTTGTGATTGTAATTTTATGTTAAAAAGGATTAAGGTGGGATTGTAACACAATAAGGTAACATTCCTGATCCAATGAAAAGGGAGTTTTCCTGAGGTGTGGCCTGCACCACCTTTCATCTTACAAGAGATAAAAGGAAAGGGAAACAAGCAGAGAATTGGGGACCTCATACCACCAAGATAGCAGTGCCAGGAGCAGAGCACGTCCTTTGGTCCTCAGGTTCCTGCTCAGAGAAGCACCTGGTCCAGCAGAAGATTGATGACAACAAGGAACTTCCTCCGGTGTGGACAGAGAGAGAAAGCCTTCTCCTGGAGCTGACGCACTGAATTTGGACTTCTAGCTTACTAGACTGTGAGAAAATAAATTTCTCTTTGTTAAAGCCATCCACTTGTGGAATTTCTGTTATAGCAGCACTAGATGATTAAGACAAAACTCAAATGAAATAAAAAAGAATCATAACAGATTACTATGAGAAACTACACTCCAACAAATTTGAAAACCTACAGGAAATGGACAAGTTTCTAGAAACACACTGCCTACCTAAACTAACACAAACTGAGACTGAAAATATAAATAGACTTATAAGAAAAGAAGATATTTAAAAGGTATTTTAAAAAATCCCAACCAAAAAAAGCCCTGGCCCAGATGGCTTCACTGAAGAATTCTATCAAACATTCAGAGAAGAGCTCACACCAGTACTACTCAAACCATTTCAGAACATAGAAAAGGAAGGGACACTTCCAAATTCATTCTATGAAGCCAACATAATCCCGATACAAAAACCAGGCAAAGACACCACAAAAAAAGAAAATTACAGACCAATATCTCTCATGAATATAGGTGCAAAAAATCTCAACAAAACTCTAGCCAATAGAATTCACCATCATATAAAAAAAAAATAATACACCATGACTAAATAGGCTTCATACCAGGTATGCAAGGATGGTTCAACATTAGAAAATCAATCAATGTAATCCAGAACATAAATAAAATAAAAGAATCACATGATCATCTCAATCGATGCAGAAAAGGCATTTGATAAATTCCAACACCTATTCCTGAAAAAAAAACTCTCAATAAAATAGGTATAGAAGGGAAATTTCTCAACATAATAAAGGACATCTATACAAAACCCACAGCTAACATCATTCTTAACAGAGAGAGGCTGAAAACATTCTCCGTGAGAACGGGAGCAAGACAAGGATGCCCTTTATCACTACTCCTATTTAACATTGGGCTGCATATCCTAGCTAAAGCAATAAGACAAGAAAAATAAATAACGGGCATCCAAATTGGTAAGAAGAAGTAGAACTATCTTTATTTGTGGATGATATGATACTATGCATAGAGAACCCAAAAGACTCCATAGGAAACTACTGGAACTAACAGAAAGATTCAGCAGAGTAGCAGGATACAAGATAAACATACAAAAATCAGTTAGATTCCTATACACCAATAAAGACAACAATTAAAAGGAAATCAGGAAAGTAATACAATTTATAACAACCCCTATAAAAATAAAATACTTAGGAATAAATATAACCAGGGACATAAGAGACCTATACAAAGAAAAATACAAAACACTACTGCAAGGAACTAAACGAGACATACATAAATGGAAAAACATATCATGCTCATGGATAGGTAGACTCAACATTGCAAAAATGTCAATTCTACCCAAAGCAATTTCCAAATACAATGCAATCTAAATACAAATACCAACAGCATTCTTTAAAGAGATGAAAAAACTAATCATTAGCTTTATATGGAGAGGAAAGAGGCCCCAGATAATTAAAGCAGTATTGAAGAAGAATAAAGTAGGAGGGCTCGTACGACCTGACCTCAGAACCTACTATATAGCTACGGTAGTCAAAACAGCCTGGTATAGGTTGAGAAGTTAGAGGGTTAATATGTTGTGGGGTTGTCAACCAATGTCATAAAACAACATGTGTACTACTGTTTCATGAGAAACTATTTGTTCTGTAAGCCTTCACCTGAGGTACAATAAAAAAATTTTTTAAAAAGCCTGGTACTGGTACAACGGCAGACACATTGACCAATGGAACAAAATTAAGAACCCAGATGTAAATTCATCCGCCTACAGTCACCTGATCTTCAACAAAGGCCCAAAGTCCATTAAATGGGAAAAAGACAGTCTTTTTAACAAATAGTGCTGACAAATCTGAATGTCCTTCTGTAAAAAATAAAAGGACCCATACCACACACAATAAACAAAGACTAATTCAAAATGAATCAAAGACCTAAATATAAAACCAAAAACTATAAAAATCATCAAAGAAAAAGTAGGGTCAGCGCCAGCAGCCCTAATACACAGCATAAATAGGATACATTCTATAACTAACAATACACAAACACCAGAAGATAAACTAGATAACTAGCATCTTCTAAAAATTAATCACTTACGTTCATCAAAAGACTTCACCGAAAGAGTAAAAAAAGAACCTATAGACTGGGGAAAAAAATTGGCTATGACCACGTTCTAATCTCTAGAATTCATAGGAAAATTCAACGTCCTACAACAAAAAGACAAATAATCAAATTAAAAAATGGACAAAGGATATGAACAGAGACTTCGCCAAAGAAGACAGTCAGGCTGCTAATACACTCATGAGGAAATGTTCATGATCACTAGCCATTAGAGAAATGCAAATCAAAACCACAATGAAATACCGCGTCACCCCGACATTACTGGCACAAATCAGAAAATAACAAATGCTGGAGAGGCTGTGGGAAGACTGGAAATCTTATGCGTTGCTGGAAGGAATGTAAAATGATACAACCATTTTGGAAAATGATATGGTGCTTAATTTAAAAGCTAGAAATAAAAATACCATATGATCCAGCAATCACACTCTTGGAAATATATCCTAGAGAAATAAGAGCAATCACGGGACTAGACATATACATACTCATATTCATTGCAGCACTATTCACAATAGCAAAAAGATGGAAACAACCCAAGTGCTTATCAACAGATGAATGGATAAACATACACACAATGGAATACTATGCAACAATAAAGAACAATTATGAATCTGCAAAACGTCTCACAACATGGATGAATCTGAAAGGCATTATGCTGAGTGAAATAAGTCGATCACAAAAGGACAAATACTGTATGAGACCACTATCATAAAAACTTATGAAAAAGTTTGCACACAGAAAGAAACAATCTTTGATGGTTACGAGGGAGAGGAGGGGTGGGGAAGGAAAAATACTAAATAGACAACAGATAGTGTTTTTTCCTTAGATAGGGAGCCCTGGTGGCTCAGCGGTTAAGAGCTCGGACCCTAACCAAAACGTAGGCAGTTCAAATCCACCAACCACTGCTTCAAAACTCCATGGGGCAGTTCTATTCTGTCATATAGGGTCGCTATGAGTAGGAATAGACTCGATGGCAACAGGTTTGGTTTTTTTTTCGCTTAGACAATAAATAAGTGGTAACTTTGATAAAGAAGGACTGGTAGTTGGAAAATATGGCCTTGGTGATAGAAACGATGCCGGAGATCGCATGATAGAATTTTGCAAGACCAATAACTTCTTCATTGCAAGTACCTTTTTTCACTACCGTGAAAGACAATTATACATGTGGACTTCACCAGATGGAATACACAGGAATCAAATTGACTACATCTGTGGAAAGAGATGATGGAAAAGCTCAATATCATCAGTCAGAACAAGGCCAGGGGCCGACTGCAGAACAGACCATCAGTTGCTCATATGTAAGTTCAAGTTGAAACTGAAGGAAATTAAAAAAAAGTCCACGAGAGCCAAAGCACGACCTTGAGTATATCCCACCTGAATTTAGAGACCATCTCAAGAATAGATTTGATTTGAACACTAAGGATCAAACACCAAACAAGTTGTGGAATGATATCAAAGACATCATACATGAAGAAAGCAACAGGTCATTAAAAAGACAGGAAAGAAAGAAAACATTAAAATGGATGTCAGAAGAGACTCTGAAACTTGCTTTTGAACATCGAGTAGCTAAAGAAAAAGGAAGAAATGATGACGTCAAAGAGCTGAACAGAAGATTTCAAAGGGCGGATCTAGAAGAAAAAGTAAAGTATTATAATGACATGTTCAAAGAGCTAGAGATAGAAAACCAAAAGGGAAGAACACGCTGAGCATTTCTCAAGCTGAAAAAACTGAAGAAAAAATTCAAGCCTCTAGTTGCAATAGTGAAGGATTCTATGGGGAAAATATTAAACGATGTAGGAAACATCAAAAGAAGATGGAAGGAATACACAGAGTCATTATACCAAAAAGAATTGGTCGACTTTCAACCATTTCAAGAGGTAGTATATGATCAGAAACTGACAGTTCTGAAGGAAGAAGTCCAAGCTGCACTGAAGACATTGGTGAAAAACTAGGCTCCAGGAATTGACGGAATATCAATTGAGATGTTTCAGCAAATGGATGCAGTGCTGGAAGTGCTCACTCTTCTATGCCAAGAAATTTGGAAGACAGCTACCTGGCAAATCGACTGGAAGAGATCCATAGTTATGCGTATTCCCAAGAAAGGTGATCCAACAGAATGCAGAAATTATCGAACAATATCATTAATATCACATGCAAGTAAAATTTTGCTGAAGATCATTCAAAAGTGGCTGCAGCAGTATATCTACAGGGAACTGCCAAAAATTCTGGCTGGATTCAGAAGAGGAAGTGGAACCAGAGGTATCATTGGTGATGTCAGATGAATCCTGGCTGAAAGTAGAGAATACCAGAAAGATGTTTACCTGTGTTTTATTGACTATGCAAAGGCATTTGGTTGTGTGGCTCATAACAAATTACTTATAATATTGCAAAGAATGGGAATTCCAGAACACTTAATTGTGCTCATGAGGAACCTGTACAAAGATCAAGAGGCAGTTGTTTGGACAGAACAAAGGGATACTGTGTGGGTTAAAGTCAGGAAAGTGTGCGTCAGGGTTGCATCCTTTAACCATACCTATTCAATCTGTATGCTGAGCAAATAATCTGAGAAGCTGGACTATATGAAGAGGAACCAGCTATCAGGATTGTAGGAAGATGCATTAACAACCTGGGTTATGCAGATGACACAACTTTGCTTGCTGAAAGTAAAGAGGACTTGAAGCACTTACTGATGAAGATCAAAGATCACAGCCTTCAGTATGGATTACACCTCAACATAAAGAAAACAAAAATCTTCACAACTGGACCAATAAACAACATCATGATAAACAGAGAAAAGATTGAAGTTGTCAAGGATTTCATTTTACTTGGATCCACAATCAACACCCATGGAAGCAGCAGTCAAGAAATCAAAAGACGCATTTCATTGGGCAAATCTGCTGCAAAAGACCTCTTTAAAGTGTTGAAAAGCAAATATGTCGCCTTGAAGGCAGGTGCGCCTGACCCAAACCATGGTATTTTCAATCGCATCATATGCATGCAAAAGCTGGACAAAAAATAAGACCGAAGAAGAATTGATGCCTTTAAACTGTGGCGTTGGCAAAGAATATTGAATGTACAATGGACTGCCAGAAGAATGAACAAATCTTTCTTGGAAGAAGTACAAACAGAATGGTCCTTAGAAGCAAGGATGACAAGAATTCATCTTTCATACTTTGAACATGTTGTCAGGAGGGATCAGTCCCTGGAGAGGGACATTATGCTTGGTAAAGTACAGGGTCAGCGAAAAACAGCAAGACCCTCAAGGAGATGGATTGACACAGTGGCTGCAACAATGAGCTCAAGCATAACAATGATTGTGAGCATGGCGCAGGACCAGGCAGTGTTTCATTCTGTGGTACATAGGGTTTCTACGAGTCGGAACCGACTCGAGGGCACCTAACAACAATGTCAACTTTGGTGAAGAGTAACACAGTACACAGTACTGGGGAAGTCAGCACAGCTTGACCAAGGGAAGGTCATGGAAGCTTAATAGACACATTCAAACTCCCTGAGGGACCGAATTACTGGGCTTAGGGCCGGAGACCATGATCTCAGGGGACATTTAGCTCAATTGGCAAAACATAGTTTATAAAGAAAATGTTCTATATCCTACTTTGATGAGTAGCGTCTGGGGTCTTAAAAGCTTGTCAGTGGCCCTCTAAGATACTCCACTGGTCTCACCCCATCTGGAGCATGGGAGAAAGATGAAAACCAAAGACACAAGGGAAAGATTAGTTCAAAGGACTAATGGAGCACAACTACCACAGCCTCCACCAGACTGAGTCCAGCACAACTTGATGGTGGTTGGCTACCACCCGACTGCTCTGACAGGGATCACAATAGAGGGTCCTGGACAGAGCTGGAGAAAAATGTAGAACAAAACTCTAACTTAGAAAAAAGACCAGACTTACTGGTCTGACAGAGACTGGAGAAACGCCAAGAGTATGGCCCCCGGACACCCTTTTAGTTCAGTACTGAATTCACCCCTGAGGTTCAGCTTTCAGCCAAAGATAAGACAGGGCCATAAAACAAAGTGAGACTATATAAGCACACCAGCCCAGGGGCAAGGATGAAGAGGCAGGAAGGGACAGGAAAGCTAGTAATAGGGAATCCAAGGTCGAGAAGGGGAGAGTGCTGACGAGTCGTGTGGTTGACAACCAATGTCACAAAACAATATGTGTACTGATTGTTTAATGAGAAGCTAGTTTGTTCTGTAAAATTTCATCTAAAGTACAATATAAAATAAAAAATAATTTAAAAAACCAAGGGGGAAATCAAGGCATTCCCAATAAATAGAAGCTGTGGGGATTTGCCACTACCAGATCAGCTCTGCAAGTATTACTCAAAGGAGTTCTCCAAATGAAAAGGCAAGAACATTAAACAAATACTCAAATCCATACAGGGTAAAAATAAGAGCCAGATTTAAAAAAAAACAAAAACAAAGACACCACGCAATAATATGGGCAATCAGAGAATAAACTCAATAATTCAATCCCACAAGCAATACAACATCAAGTTAGCAAGAAATAAGTACAAAGTAAACCTATCAGACGTAGGATATACAATGAAGTTAATGGAGACTCACCAACAAAAATGGAGGAGGGAAGAGCAAATCAGAAACAGATTTAATAGGTTAATGTTGTATGTCATCTCTTGTTCATATGTTAAATGTTGTCATAATTACAAGTTGTGTAATGTAATATATGTGGTAACCACTAAGAAATCACCTAGAAAAAATACACAGACGAAAAGAAGGAAGAAAACAAAAAGGCTCATCACAAGAAGGCAGCCAAACACAAATCTTAATAGAATGATGAGAATAAAAAGACAACATATGAAACACTCAAAAAACAAATAGCAAAATGAATAAGGTAGAAACTTAGTTTTCAGTAATAACCTTAAATGTAAATGGTCTAAACTCCCCCATACAAAAGTAGGGAGTGGCAGAACGGATAAAAACCAAAACAACAACAACAAAAAATGATACATCATTTTGCTGTCTACAAGAAACACGCCTTCGACATAAGGACACAAACAGACTGAAAATAAACAGATGGAAAAAGAATAGTCCATGCAACCAGAAGGAAAAAAAAAAAAGAAAGAGTAGAGCTGGCCATACTGATATCAGATAAAATGGACTTTAAATTATAATCTATTACAAGAGATAAAGGTCATCACATAATAATAAAAGGGTCAATCCAGCAAGAAGACATAATTATAAATATATATGGACCTAACAGCAAGCCCCCAAAATACATGAAACAAATACTGACTAATATGACAGGAGAAATAGACAACTCCACAATAATAGTTAAGTACTTAAACACACCACTTTCAGTTCTAGACAGAACAACTAAAAAGATCACTAAGGACATTGAGATCTTAACTTTTTAACAGGTGATGGCACATATATGTTCCAGCTACATTTTCCAACCCTGGAGGTTTATTGGCAGGCATTTGAGCCACTTTAGTACATTCTGGCATCGTGGTGGATACTGATGCAACTGCCTACAAAACAAGGAAGTTGGTTTGAGCCAAATATGAATGTTGAGAGCCATTCATATGAGGAGATGCTTCCCAGAGGAGTGATTTGTGAAACTTTTATGTCTTTTCGGTTCTGTACAGAGATAAGGCTTGCAAGTATGTTTACTATTTCCTTTGTGTTATTGGGAAGGTACAGTTACTGACATTCAGAAATATTCAAGTAAATGAGTTATTTTGGGGGTGAAAACAGTCCATGGTGCACTTCCTGGGCCATGGGATGGTTATGTACCACAAGTTGATGTGCTTCATGGAACCTAGGACCTATATGTCCCACTCTGTATCAAATTGATAACAATTATGTGCAGCAAGTGCAATGTTCATTTGGTATTTCATGTGTATTTTTGGAAAGTTGAGTAAGATATTTTATGGCTCAAGTGTAACCAGGAACTGTGATGCACTTCCTGGGCCATGGGATCGATATGTCTCTCATTTGTGAAGTGTTTCATGGAACATGAGACCAATATGTCCCACTTGCAACTGGCACGTCGTTTTTTCAAATAATAAAAAAACTACCAACAAAAAATGATTCAGTATCCATTCCATTAGTGAAAAAACATGGCATCACCAAAAAAAAAAATCCCCCAAAAAATAAATAAATAATTCACCCATGAAAGGGTTAAATAAAATCATAAGCCAATTTGACCTAATAGACATATATAGAACTCTCCACCCATCATCACAACAATACACATTTTTCTCCAGTGCACATGGATCATTCTCCAGAACAGACAATATTCTAGAACACAAAACAAGTCTCAACAAATGTAAAAAGACTGAAATCATACAAAACATCTTCTGTGACCATAATGATATGACGCTAGAAATCAACAACAGGAAAAATAAATGGATGTCAGAAGAGACTCTGAAACTTGCTTATGAGCACAGAATAACCAAAGCGAACAGAAGAAATGATGAAGTAAAAGAGCTGAACAAAAGATTTCAAAGGGTGGCTTGAGAAGACAAGGTAAAGTATTATAAAGAAACGTGCAAAAACCTGGAGTTAGAAAACCAAAAGGGAAGAATATGACTGGCATTTCTCAAGTTGAAAAAACTGAAGAGAAAATTCAAGCCTCAGGTTGCAATATTGAAATATTCTATGTGAAAAAAATTGAATAATGCAGAAATCGTCAAAAGAACTTGGAAAGAATACATGTACCATAAAGAACTGGTCAATGTTCATCCATTTCAGGAGTCTGCATATGATCAAGAACTGCTGGTACAGAAGGAAGAAGTACAAGCCACACTGAAGGCATTGGTGAAAAATAAGGCTCCAGGAATTGATGAAATATCAGTTGAAGTGCTTCAACAAATAGATGCAACACTGAAAGGATTTACTTATATATGTCAAGAAATTTGGAAGACAGCTACCTGGCCAACCAACTGAAACAGATCCATATTCTTGCCCATTCCAAACAAATCTGATCAAACAAAATGTGGAAATTATCTGACAATATCACCAATATTACATGCTAGCAAAATTTTGGAGTCCCTGGGTAGCATAAACGTTAAGCACTTTATTCCTAGCTTAAAGGTTGGAGGTTCCAACCTTCCCAGAGATACCTTGGGGGACAGGTCTGGCGATCTGCTTCCGAAAGGTCACAGCCTTGAAAACTCTATGGAGAAGTTCTACCCTGCACACATAGGGTCACCCTGAGTCAGAATCTACTCTAAGGCAACTATAAACAACAGCAGCAGCAGCAAAGTTTTGTTGAAGATAATTTTAAAGACTTGTGCAGCCATACTTCGACAGGGAACTTCAAAAACTAAAAGCAGGATTCAGAAGAGCACAAGAAACAAGAGATATCATTACTGATGTCATGTGGGTCTTTCCCAAAAGTACAGAATACCAGAAAGATGTTTACCTGTGTTTTATTGACTTTGTGAAGGCTTTTGACTGTGTGGATCATAAAAAATTATGGATAACATTACAAAGAGTGGGAATTCCAGAACACTTAATTGCCGTCATGTGGTCATGCAGAACCTGTACATGGATCAAGATGCAGTTGAACAGAGCAAGGGGATACTGCATGGTTTAAAATTAGAAAAGTTTCAATCTATATGTTGAACAAATAATCCAAAAACCTGGACTATATGAAGAAGAATGCTGCATCAGGATTAGAGGAAGGCTCATTAATCACCTGCAATATGTAGATGACACAAACTTCCTTGCTGAAAGGGAAGATGACTTGAAACACTTACTGATGAAAGTAAAAGGCTACGGTCTTTAATATGGATTACACCTGAATGTAAAGAAAACGAAAATCCTTACAAGTGGACCAATAAACAACATCATTATAAATGGCGAAGAAATTGAAGTTGTCAAGGATTTCATTCTACCTGGATCAACAATCAATGTCCATGGAAGCAGCAGCCAAGAAATCCAACAACATACTGCTTTGGACAAATCTGTTGCAAAGGACCTGTTTAAAGTATTAAAAAGCAAAGACATCACTTTGATGACTAAGGTGTGCCTGGCCCAAGCCATGGTATTTTCAATTGCCTCATATGCATGTGAAAGCTGGACAATGAAAAAGAAAGACTGAAGAAAAGAATTGATGCATTCAAATTGTGGTGTTGGCGAAGAACATTGAGTATCCCATGGACTTCCAGAAGAAAGAACAAATCTGTCTTGGAGGAAATATAGCCAGAATGCTCCTTAGAAGCGAGGGTGGCTAGACTTCATCTGGCTTACTTTGGACGTGTCATTAGGAAAAAACAATCCCTGGAGAAAGACATCATGCTTGGTAAAGTAGAGAGTGAGCAAAAAAGAGGGAGACCCTTAATGAGGTGGATCGAAACAGGGGCTGCAACAATGGCTCAAACGTAGCAATAAATGCGAGAATGGTGCAGGACCAGGCGAAGTTTTGTTCTGTTATACATAAGGTTGCTATGATTTGAAGCCAACTCTACGGCACCTAACAACAACAACAAGGGTGTAGTATACTGAGTATAAAAAAAACAAAAAAAAACAAAACAACTCTTACACTCAACAATAAAATAATAAATCATTTTTTAAAAAAGGGAAAAGGATCCGAGTAAACATTTCTCAAAAAATATATACAAATGGCCAATAAGGACGTGAAAAGATGCTCAACATCACTGGTCATTAGTGAAATTCAAATCAAAACCACAACGAGATACTAAGTCGCTTCCACTAGAATAGCTATAATAGAAAAGTACAACAGAAAATAACCATGTGGATGAGGATGTGGAGAAACTGAAAGTCTCATACTTGCTGGTGAGAATGTAAAGTGACTGTAGATTATATATTGGCAGTTCCTCAAAAATGCAAACATACAGTTACTATATGACCCAGCAATCCCACTCCTGAGTTTATATACCCAAGAAAAATGAAAACATATGTTCACAGAAAAACTTGTACACAAATATTTATAGCATTATTCATAATTGCCAAAATGTGGAAACCACCCAAACGTCCATCAAGTACTGAATGGGTGAACAAAATGTGATATATGCATACAATTAAATATTATTCAGCCATGAAGAGAAATGAAGTTCTGATACATTTATGAAAGAACCTTGAAAACATTATGCTATGTGAACAAAGCCAGATACAAAGGGTTACATATTGTATGATTTTGTTTATATGAAATGTCCAGAACAGAAAAGTCTACAGATACAAAGAATAGGCTAGGGCTGGGTGGGTGGGGGAAATGGAGAGTGACAACTAACGTGCATGGCATTTGGATGGGGAAAGTGATGAATATGTTCTAAAATTAAATAGTGGTGCTCATTGAACAATTCTGTGAATATACTAAAAATTTTTGAGTTGTACACTTTAAATGGGCAATTTGCATGGTAAGTGAATTGAATCTCAATATATCTCTTAAAAATGACCAGAAGAGACTCAGCTGGGGCACTGCATACACCGGATTCTGCTTGCTCACTCCTTGCTTCCTCTGCAACCATGTCTAACAAATCCAATATGGCTGATTTAAGAAATTCGATAAATCTAAATCGAAGAAGGCAGAATCACAAGACAAAAATCCACTGCCTTCAAAAGAAACTATCGAACAGGAGAAGCAAGTGGGCGATCATAATAAGGTGGCGCCACAGATATGCACTGTACTTTCCAAAAGAATTGCCTGCTTATTTTCCTTCTTTTAGATGTTTAACTTTGTAAGCTGCAAAGAGGGTGGATCAAGGTTAAATGACTGTGCTGTCCCTTTTCACATCAAAGAAGAGAGAACTACTGACAAATAAGGCTGCGCCTGTGGCTCCCATCAGCCGGTCTGGCTTGCAGGGAAGGAAAAGAACTTGCATGTTTGTGAAGGAAGAAGCTAGGTGGGACAACAGTGAATAAATATATAGAGTAAAAACAAATCTGGTCCAAGGTGTCCTGTAGGCATAGAATACACTTTAATCAGAGTGCCGTTTTTTGTTCAAATGATTTTACTGGAATGCATAATTTTTTTAATATGCAAATAAAAAGTATCAAAACCTGAAAAAATTATCAAAAGATTGGAATAGACACCATGGAAATATTTGAATAGTTAATACACACATAAAAAGATGTTCATTATCGCGGGGTTCCAGCAAAATGGCGCTCTAGGCAGAAGCACCACGCCGTCCCTCCACAGCAAAGATCCGAAAAACTAAGCTGAACAGAGAATACAACAATCCTGAAACCCTAAAACATCAAATGAAGAGATAAAGAACTCAACCAAGCACCAAATGGAGTGAGAAAACTGACAGAGAACGG
>NW_004443982.1:76259-77645 GCF_000243295.1 Trichechus manatus latirostris
CGGCCTACTCTGCTTCCTGTGGCCACAATCTCTTGACCGGGAAACACCAGCTGCTTGGATTCCACACACCTGAACGGGCAGGCTCTCTGAGTGCCATTTGTTGGCTGCTGGTGTTGCTTTTTTCTGCTTCTTTTGATTTCTTCCTTACCTCTCACCACCTCCCCCTCCTTTCGATGGAATACCTGGCTCCGTGCACCATCTTTGCTTCTTCCTGAGGGGCTGCAGAGCTCCGGTGATTTGTGATATATGCTTTCCCACTTCCTACCCTTCTTCACCCACACTTGGCCCCCTCTGCTTCCCGTGGACACAGTCTCTTGTCCGAGAAACACCAGCCCGCACTAGCTGGCTCTCTGAGTGCCATTTGTTGACTGCTAGTGTTGCTTTTTTTCTGCTTCTTTGGATTTCTTCCTTACCTCTTGCCACTTCCCCCTCTTTTCACTCAAATACCTGGCTCCGTGCGCCATCTTTGCTTCTTCCTGAGGGGCTGTGGAGCTCCGTTCGAGTGTGGAGCTGCTGCCCAGTCTGGGCTGCTGTGCTGCTGGGATCCCGGGGCTTTTCTTCGTTTGTTTGTTTTGAATTGTTTGTTTGTTTTCGTTTCCTTTTCTCGAGTTGGGAGCCCTTTCTGGCCGGGCCATGCTGCGTGGCAAGCAGACTTCCCATTCGGCTTGCACAGAAGTGCAGAGGGATCCCTGAGGGCATTTCTTTCTTCATGGGTTTTTTTTTCCGTTTTTTGGAGGGCATTTCTTGTTTTGTTTTTTTTTAATTTGTTTTGTTTTCTTTTCCCTCTTTTTCCCTTTTTGTCTTTCTTCATTGCTCATTTTCTCATCTCTCTATATCTTTCTTCTCTTCTTGTTCCCTGAATACCTGGCGTTGTATACCTCTACGCCTTCTAGCCAGGCTGTACTGCAGCACGTTGTGGCAACTTCCCCAGACTTTGTAGCTGCACCAGTGGTATCCCTGAAAATTTTGCAGTTCTTTAACCTTTCTGATCTTTATTTATTCATTCTTTTATTTTATGTTATTTTCTTCCGCTTCCCCTTTCTGTTTTTTTCCATTTCATAGTCTCTCATTTCTCCACTCAAGCAGCAAGCTCCCCTAGCATTATTTTTTGTTTGTGTGTTTTTAGCTCCTGTTCCTCTCTCCTCTCTCCCATATCCATCTTAGCTCCACACATAACAGCACTGAAAAGAGAAATTGACACTTCCACAATAATAGTAGGAGACTGCAACACACCACTCTCAGTAAAGGACAGAACAACTAAGAAGAAACTCAGCACAGATACAGAAGACCTAAAGGGCACACTCAGCCAACTTGACCTCATAGACATATATAGAACTCTCCATCCAACTGCTGTAAAGTACACATTCTTTTCCAATGCACATGGAA
>NW_004443982.1:81558-103030 GCF_000243295.1 Trichechus manatus latirostris
GTAAGGATATTGTTGATGTGTTGTGAGATTGTTAACCATTGTCATAGGGCAACATTTGTAGTAAGTGTTAAATGAGAAACTATTTTGTTCTGTAAACCTGCATCTTAAGTGAGAATAACAGCATAATTGGAAGAGTGTAGTCAGCTTCACTGAACTCTGCCTGTAGAAATTTTTGAAATGGTGTATCTTTGGCTATATGTATTTTCACCAAAAAATAAAAGGTTGAGAAGTTAGAGGGTTGACATGTTGTGGGGTTGTTAACCAATGTCATAAAACAATATATGTACTACTGTTTCATGAGAAACTACTAGATCTGTAAGCCTTCACCTGAATTAAAAAAAAAGATATTCATTATCATTAGTCATTAAAACAAAAACAAACCCATTGCTGTCGAGTCAATTCCGACTCCTAACGACCCTAGAGGACAGTGTAGAACAGTCCCATAGGGTTTCCAAGGAGTAGCTGGTGGGTTGGAACTGCCAACCTTTTGGTTAGCAGCCAAGGTCTTAACCACTGTGCCACCTCTAGGGTGGCTATATTAAGAAAATGAAGAAAATAAGAATGCTGAGAAAGTGGAACCCTTCTCCATTTATAGTGGGAATGTGAAATGATACAACCACAATCACTTTGGAAAACATTTTCACAGTTTCTTGAAAAGTTAAGCATAAATATTTTCACATGACCAAGTCATTTCCCTGCTTGATATTTAACCAAGAGAAGTGAAATCATATGCCTACATAATGACATGTATGTGAATGCTCACTGCACAATTATACACAATAACCAAAAACTAGAAACAATGAAAATGCCCATCAACCTTTGAATGGAAACAACTTGTGGTTCATTTATCTTGTTGTTGTGTGCGGTCCAGTTCATGCCAACTCATAGTGACCCTGTAGGACAGGGTGGAACTGCCGCATAGGGTTTCCAAGGCTGTAAATCTTTAAGGAAGCAGACTAACACATCTTTCTCCCATGGAGCAGCTGATGGGTTCGAACCACGACCTTTTGTTTAGCAGTTGAGAGTTTAACCACTGTGCCATTAGGGCTTCTGTGCTTTATTTGTACAATGGAATAATATTCAGCAATTAAAATAACATACTACTGATATATGTTATAATATTATAAAACTGTGTTAAGTGAAAGAAACTAGACACTGTTCTTGTTAGTTGTTGTCAAGTTGATTCTGACTCATGGGGACCCCATGTGTGCAGAGTAGAACTGCTCCATAGAGTTTTCAAGCCTGTGACATTTTGGAAGTAGATCTCAAGCCTGTTTTCTGAGGCATCTATAGGTAGGTTCACACCACCAACCTTTTGACTAGTAGTCTAGCACTTAACAATTGGTACCAAGCAATATTATAAAATTACGCTAAGTGACTGAATGTAGACATAAAGGATTACATATTGTATGATTCCATTTATATGAACAGTCTAGGAAAGACATACATTTATATGTAGAGAAAGCATACCAGCACTTGCCTAGGGGTGGGCGTGGGAGTCTGTATTCACTGCATACAGGGATGAGAGAATTTTTTGGGTGATGGAAATGTTCTTAAAGTGGATGGTGTTGATGGTTTCACAACTCTGTAAATTTACAAAATTATTGAATTGTACACTGACAATGAGTGAAATTTATGGAAGTGAATTATAGTTTAACAAACCTACTAGAAGTAATTGGCTTTTTAAACAAAAACAGTAAATAATGCATTGTGGTGTTTATAACATATGTAAAGTTTAAATGTATGGCAAAAATAGCACAAAAATTTTGGGGGAAGAAATAGAAGTATACTTTGGTATGGTTCTGACACTAAACTAGAAATGTATATAATTAGAAGATAGACTGTGATAAGTTAAGGATGTATACTATTAATCCTAAGGAGCCACTAAAACAATAAATATTTACATATAAAATGCCAGCAAAGGAAATAAAATGGAATCATAAAAAAATTTAATTAATCTAAAATAAAGCAGAAATGAAAAAAATCAGATAGAATAAACAGAAAACAGGCAGCAATATTTAAACTTAACCATATCAATAATCACTATAAATGTAAATGATCTAAATACCCCAGACTAAAGGCAGAGGTTGTCAGATTGAATAAAATAGAAAAACTCAACTGTATGTTTCCCACAAGAAATTTACATCAAATAAAAAAGCACAAATAGTTTAGAAGAAAATGGTAGATCGATATACTAACATAAATCAAAAGAAATCTTCAGTATCTGAATTGATATGAGGCAAAGAAAATTCTAGAGAAAAATATCAGGGATAAAGAAGATCATTTCATAGTAATGAAGATGTCAGTTCATCAAGGGAACGTGACCATCATAAACATTTAGACACCGAATAACTGTGCTTCAAAGTAAATGAAGCAGGAAATGATAGGAGAAATAGATCAATTTACAATTATAATCAGAGATATCAAATACTTTTGTTGTTGTTGTTGTTAGGTGCCTTCAAGTTGGTCCCCACTCATAGTGATACTATGTACAACAGAATGAAACACTGCCTGGTCCTGTGCCATCCTCACAATCGTTGCTATGCTTGAGCCCATTGTTGCAACCAACCGTGTTAATGCATTTCATTGAGGGTCTTCCTCCTTTTCGCTGACACTCTACTTTACCAAGCATTATAGCCTTCTCTAGGGACTGGTTGCTCCTGATAACATGTGAAAATTACATGAGACAAAATCTTGCCATCCTCACTTCTAAGGAGCATTCTGGCTGTACTTCTTCCAAGACAGATTTGTTCATTCTTCTGGCAGTCCATGGTATATTCAATATTCTTTACCAATACCACAATTCAAAGGCATCAATTCTTCTTCAGTCTTCTATATTCATTTTCCATACTGTAAAATTCTAGTCTGCCAATAATTGATAGTTCTCAATAATTAACAGAAAATCAGTTGATCTACACTATCATTCAATTTGTCCTAATTGATAATAACAGAAGAGTCCACCCAACAATAGAATACACAGTCTTTTCAGGTGAACACGGAACAAATACCAAGATAGTCCTTATTACAGGTCATAAAACAAATCTCAATAAGTTTAAAAAAATTCAAGTCATACAAAGTCTGTTGTTTAAATACAATGTTATTAAATTAGAAATCAGCATAAGAACAGTTACTGAAAATAAAAAAGTGTAAATTTAAAAATCATAATAAATATGTTAAAAATAAAAAAGAGGAGCTATAAAGAATACAGAAACGCATTTACTTGATTCTCTATGAATAGAATATGTTTGAAATGCTGTGCAAGACACTGATAATATTGAAATAGTGGTTTCCTCTGTGGAAGGTAACAGCATATATGGAGGACAGGTTGGGAGGAGGACTTTTCACTATATCGTTTTATTTTTTTTTTACTTTTAATTCAGATATAATTGGCATAAAATAAGCTACCCAAATTAAAGGGTACAAATTAAATACACTTTGACCTACGTATACAGATGCATAAACATCAGTACAATCAAGGTAATCAACATATCCTTCATCTCCAAAAGTTCTCTGTGCTCCTTTTTAATCCTCTCCTCCCATTAATTCTCAGGCAATCACTGATCTGCTTTCTTCCATGCATGGTAGGTTAGTTTGCATTTTCTGGAATTTTATGTCAATGGAGTCATATAGTAGGTAATCTTTATTTTCTTTATTATTTCAGTTAGCATAATTATTTTGACATTTATCCATGTTGTTTAGTGTGTCAATAGTTTGTTGTTTTTTATTGCTGAGTGGTAATCCACTGTATGAATATGTCACAATTTATCTATTCACCTCTTGATGGACATTTAGGTTATTTACAGTTTTTTACTATTACAAATAGTTTCTATGAACATTTACACAAGTCTTTGTGTTGATCTGTTTTATCCCCTTAGGTAAATAGCTAAGAGTGGAATAGTTAGCTCATATGAAAGGTGAATATCTAAATTTTTAAGAAACCACCAAACTTTTTTCCAAAGTGATGGTATTATTTTTCATTACCACCAACAGAGTACAAGTTCCAATTGGTCCTCATCTTTGGCCACACTTTATATAATCAGGAATGCATTTTTTAATTTTTTTTATTGTACTTTAGGTGAAGGTTTACAGAACAAATAGTTTCTCATTACACAGTCAGCACGCATATTGTTTTATGACATTGGTTAACAACCCCACAACATGTCAATGCTCTCCCTTCTCAACCTTGGAGGACCTTTTTTCTTTTGTGGTGAAAATATACGTAGCCAAAGATACACCATTTCAAAAATTTCTACATGTACAATTCAGTGACATCGATTACTGTCTTCTGGTTGTGCTGCTATGCTCACTATCCTTTTCCAAATTATTCCATCATGATTATCTTCAACTCACTGCCCCCTAGGCTTCCCATCAAAGCTTTTGAGTTGCTGTTGTCAATTTGATCTCACATAAATAATTCTTTTTTTTTTGTACTTTAGATGAAGCTTTACAGAACAGAATAGTTTCTCATTAAACAGTTAGTACACATATTGCCCTATGACAGTGGTTAACAACCCCACGACATGTCAACACTGACCCTTCTCAACCTTGGGTTCCCTATCACCAGCTTTGCATAAAGGAGTCCTGTAAGACCAAAGACTTATTCATCAAAAATACTTTTTTTTCAACAACACAAACAACTATACGCATGGACCTTGTCAAGTGGACTACACAGGAATCAGACTGATTATATTTGTGGAAAGAGGAGCTCAGTATTATCAGCCAAGGCAAAGCCAGGGGTTGACTGCAGAAGAGACAATAAATTCCTCATATGCAAGTTCAAGGTGAAGCTGAAGAAAATCAGAGCAAGTCCATGAGAGCCAAAGCACAACCTTGAATACATTCTGCCTGAATTTAGACAGCAACTTAAGAATATATTTGACACACTGAACACTAATGACTAAAGAGCAGAAGATTAGTGGGATGACATCAAGGACATCATACATGAAGAAAGTACAAGGTCATCAGAAGACAAGAAAGAAGGAAAAGACCAAAACGGATGTCAGAAGGGACTCTGAAAATTACTCTTAAGAGCAGAGCAGCTAAAGTGAACAGAAGAAATGAAGAAATACAAGAACTGAACAGAAGATTTCAAAGGGTGGCTCAAGAAGACAAGGTAAAGTATTACAATGAAATGTGAAAAGACCTGGAGTTAGAAAACCAAAAGTGAAGAACACAACAGGCATTTCTCAAGGTGAAATAACTGAAGAGAAAATTCAAGCCTTGAGTTGGTATACTGAAGGATTCTATGGGCAAAAAATTTGAACTACGCAGAAAGCATTAAAATAAGATGGAAGTAATACTCAGAGTCACTGTACCAAAAAGAATTGGTTGATATTCAACCATTACAGGAGGTAGCATATGATCAAGAACCACTGTACTCAAGGAATAAGTTCAAGCTGCACTGAAGCCATTGGCGAAAAACAAGGACCTAGGAATTAACAGGATACCAGCTAAGATGCATTAACAAACAGACGCAACACTGGAAGTGCTCACTTATCTACATCAGGACATTTGGAAGACAGCTACCCTGCAAACTGACTGGAAGAAATCTGTATTCATGCCCATTCCAAAGAATGGAAATCAAACGGAATGAGGAAATTATTGAACAATATCAATAATATCACAGGCCAGCAAAACTTTGATGAAGATAATTCAAAAAGGGCTGCAGCCATATATCAACAGGGACCAGCCAGAACTTCAAGCTGGATTCAGAAGAGGAGGTGGAATGAGGGATATCATTGCTGATGTCAGATCGATCTGGCTGAAAGCAGAGAATAATGGAAAGATGTTTATTTGTGTTTTATCAAGTACATGAAGACATTTAACTGGATCAGAACAAATTATGGACAACATTACAGAGAAAAGGAATTTCAGAACACTTAATTGTGCTGTGGGGAAGCTGTACATGGATCAAGAGGCAGTCATTCAAACAACACAAGGGGATATTGCATGGTTTAAAATTGGAAAAGGCATCCATCAGGCTTGTATCCTTTCACTTTAGTTATTCAATTTGTATGCTGAACAAATAATCCCAGAACCTGGACAATATGAAGAAGAATGTGGCATCAGGATTGGATGAAGACTCATTAACACCTGAGATATGCAAATGACACAACCTTGCTTGCTGAAAATGAAGACAACTTGAAGCACTTACTGATGAAGGTCAGAGAGTATAGCTTTCAATGTGGATTACGCCTGAACATAAAGAAAACAAAAATCCTCACAACTTGTCTGATAAACTACATCATGATGAATGACAAAGAAATTGCCAAGGATTTCATTCTACTTGGATCAACAATTGTCCATGAAAGCAGCAGTCAAGAATTTGAATGATGTATTACAGTTGGAAAATATGCTGCAAAAGAACTCTTTGTTAAAAAGTGAAGAGTTCACTTTTTTATTATTTTTTATTCAAGTTTAGATGAAGGTTTACAGAGCAAATTAGTATCCCATTAAAAAATTAATACACATATTGTTTTGTGACATTCGTTGCCAACCCCACAACATGTCAAAACTCTCCCTTTCTCGACCTTGAGTTCCTCCTTACCATCTTTCCTGTCCCCTCCTTCCTTCTAGTCATTGCCCCTGGGCTGGTGTGCCCATTTACTCTCCATTTGTTTTATGGGCCTGTCTAATCTTTGGCTGAATGGTGAACCTCTGGAGTGACTTCATTACTGAGCTATAAGGGTGTCCGGGGGCATACTCTCAGGGTTTCTCCAGTCTCTGTCAGACCAGTTAAATCTGGTCTTTTTTTTTTTTTTTGTGAGCTAGAATTGTGTTCTACATTTCTCTCCAGCTCACTCCTGGACCCTCAATTGTGATCCCTGTCAGGGTAGTCGGTGGTGGTAGCTGGGCACCATCTAGTTGTGCTGGACTCAGTTTCGTGGAGGTTGTGGTAGTTGTGGTCCATTAGTCCTTTGGACTAATCTTTCCCTTGTGTCTTTGGTTTTCTTCTTTCTCCCATGCTACAGATGGGGTGAGACCAGTGGAGTATCTTAGATGGCCACTCAAAAGATTTTAAGACCCCAGATGCTACTCACCAAATAGAATGTAGAACATTTTCTTTATACACTATGTTATGCTAATTAAGCTAGAAGTTCCACCAAGACCATCGTCCCCAGAACCCTCAGCTCAGTAATGCCATCCCTTAGGGAGTTTGGATGTGTCCCTGAAGCTTCCATGACCTTGCCTTGGACAAGTTGTGCTGGCCTCCCCAGTATTCTGTATCTTACTCTTTACCAAAGTTACACTTATCTATTGTCTATTTAGTGTTTTCCCCCCTACCCCTCCCTTCCCTCCTAACCATCAAAGATTGTTTTTTTGTGTGTAAACCTTTTCTAGAGTTTTTATAGTAGTGGTCGCATACAATATTTGTCTTTTTGTGATTGACTTATTTCACTCGGCATAATGCCCTCCAGATTCATACATGCTGTGAGATGCTTCGCAGATTCATCACTGTTCTTTATCTTTTCATAGTATTCTATTGTGTGTATGTACCATAGTTTGTTTATCCATTCATCTGTTGATGGGCACCTAGGTTGTTTCTATCTTTTTGCTATTGTGAACAATGCTGCAATGAACATGGGTGTGCATATGTCTACTCACATGACGACTCTTATTTCTCTTGTATATATTCTTAGGAGTGGGGTTGCTGGATCCTATGGTATTTCTATTTCTAGCTTTTTAAGGAAGCACCATATCGGTTTCCAAAATGGTTCTACCACTTTGCATTCCCACCAGCAGTACATAAGAGTTCCAATCTCCCCGCATTCTCTCCAACATTTGTTATTTTCTGTTTTTCCAATTCGTGCCATTAACGTTGGGTACAAAAGTATCTCATTGTGGTTTTGATTTGCATTTCTCTAATGGCTAGTGATCACGAGCATTTCCTCATGTGTCTGTTAACCATTTGAATGTCTTCTTTGGTGAAGTGTCTGTTCATATCCTTTGCCCATTTTTTAATTGGATTATTTGTCTTTTTGTTGTAGAGGTGTTGGATTTTCCTGTAGATTTTAGAGATTACGCCATTGTCGGATTTGTCAGCACCAATTTTTTTTTTTCCCAGTCTGTATGTTGTCTTTTCACTCTTTTGGTGAAGTCTTTTGATGAGCATAAGTGTTTAATTTTTAGACAATCTCAGTTATCTAGCTTATCTTCCAGTATTTGTGTATTGTTAGTTATGGATTGTATCCTATTAATGTCGTGTATTAGGGCCTCTATCCTTGACCTCATTTTTTCTTCTATGATATTCATAGTTTTTGGGTGTTTTTTTGTAATTAAATGAAGTTTACATTTCAAGTTAGTCTCCCATACAAAATTTTTTTTACATACTTTGTTATGAGACCCCAACTGCTCACCCCATTCTGCGATAGCACACTCCTCCCCTCCGCCCATGATTCCCCATGAACATTCAACCAGCTCCTAACTCTTTCTACCTTCCCATCTCACCTCTGGACAGAAGCTGCACCTTTGGTCTCTTGTATCTACTTGACTAAGAGTCACATTCTTCACAAGTATCACTTTAAGTCCCACAGTCCAGTATAATCTCTGTCTGAAGAGTTGGCCTCGGAAATTTAGTTCTGGGGTGATAGAAAGTCCAGGAGCCATGCTTTCTGGGGCACCTCCCGTCTCGGTCAGTGTAAAGGAATCCAATTGATTTTTGTATGTTTATCTTGTATCCTGAAACTTTGTTGAAATCTTCTATTAGTTCCAGTAGTTTTCTTGTGGATTCTTTGGGGTTTTCTGTATATAAGATCATATCATCTGCAAATAGAGATACTTTGACTTCTTCCCTACCAATTTGGATGCACTTTATTTCTTTTTCTAGCCTAACTGCTCTGGCTAGGACCTCCAGCACAATGTTGAATAAGAGAGGTGATAAAGGGTATCCTTGTCTGGTTCCTGTTCTCAAGGGGAAAGCTTTCAAAGACTCTCAATTCAGGATGATGTTGGCTGTTGGTTTTGTATAAATGCCCTTAATTATATTTAATAATTTCCCTTCTATTCCTATTTTTTGAGAGTTTTTATCATGAATGCATGCTAGACTTTGTCAAATGCCTTTTCTGCATCTATTGATAAGATCATGTGGTCCTTGTCCTTTGTTTTATTAATGTGATGGATTAAATTGATTGTTTTTCTAATGCTGAACCATCCCTGCATACCTGGTATAAATCCCACTTGGTCGTGGTGAATTATTTTTTTGATATGTTGCTGAATTCTATTTGCTAAAATTTTGTTGAGGATTTTTTGCGTCAATGTTCATGAGAGATATCAGTCTGTAATTTTCTTTTCTTGTGGTGTCTTTACCTGGTTTTGGTATCAGGGTTATGCTGGGTTCATAGAATGAGTTTAGGAGTATTCCGTCCTTTTCTATGCTCTGAAATACCTTCAGAAGAAGTGGTGTTATCTCTTCTCTGAAAGTTTGGTAGAATTCTCCAGTGAAGCCATCCAGGCCAGGACTTTTTTTGTTGGCAGTTTTTTAATAACCTTTTCAATCTCTTATTTTGTTATGGGTTTATTTAGTTGTTCTACCTCTGTTTTTGTCAGTTTAGGTAGGGAGTGAGTTTCTAGAAATTTGTCCATTTCCTCTAGGTTTTCAAATTTGTCAGAGTACAGTTTTTCTTAGTAATCTGTTATGATGCTTTTAATTTCAGTTGGGTCTGTTGTAATATCACCCATCTCATTTCTTCTACCAGTTATCTGCTTCTTCTCCTGTTTTTCTTTTGTCAGTTTGGCCAATGGTTTATCAATTTTGTTGATCTTTTCAAAGAAACAGCTTTGGTCTTGTTAATTCTTTCACTTGTGTTTCTATTCTCTGTTTCATTTCATTCTGCTCTTATTCTTATTATTTCCTTTCTTCTGGTGCCTGAGGACTTCTTTTGTTGCTCTCTGGCTACTTGTTCCAGTTGTAGGGTTAATGTATTGATTATGGCCCTTTCTTTTTTTTGGATGTGTGTGTTTATTGCTATAAACTGACCTCTGAGCATTGCTTTTGCTGTGTCCCAGCGGTTCTGGTAAGATGTGTTTTCATTCTCGTTTCAGTCTATGAATTTCTTTATTCCATCCTTAATTTATTCTATAACCCAGTAGTTTTTGAGCAAGGTGTTGTTCAGTTTCCATGTATTTGATTTTTTTCCCTTGCTTTTTCTGTTATTGATTTCTACTCTTATGGCTTTATGGTCAGAAAAGATGCTTTGCAATATTTCGATGGCTTGGATTCTGTTAAGGCTTGCTTTATGGCCTAATATGTGGTCTATTCTGGAGAATGTTCCATGTGCGTTGGAAAAGAATGTATACTTGGCTGCTGTTAAGTACAGTGTTCGGTATATGTCTATGAGATCAAGTTGGTTGATTTTAGCATTTAGCTCTTCTGTGTCTTTGTTGAGCTTCTTTCTGGATGTTCTGTCCTTCAGTGAAAGTGGCGTGTTGAAGTCTCCTACTACTGTTGTGGAGCTGTATATCTCTCTTTTCAATGCTGTTAGAGTTTGTTTTATACATTTTGGAGCCTGTCTTTGGATGCATAAATATTGATTATAATTATGTCCTCCTGGTGTATTGACCCATTAATCATTGTACAGTGTCCTTCCTTATCATTTGTGGTGGATTTTACCTTATAGTCTATTTTATCAGCAATTAATATTGCCACTTCTGCACTTTGACTGTTGTTTGCTTCATATATTTTTTTTCCATCCTTTGAATTTTAGTTTCTTTTTATCTTGAAGTCTAAGGTGTGTCTCTTGTTGGCAGCATAGAGACGGATTTTTTTTTTTATCCAGTCTGTCACTCTGTCTCCTTAATGGTGCATTTAGTCCTGTCATTTTGATGTCTTTTCTTGTGTGTTGTTCACAGTTTCTTTGTTCCACTTAACGTTTTGTGCTGATTCATTTTTCTTCACGTATTTTCTTTTAATCTTTTTCATCTTTGTTGATTTTATATTTCCTGAGTCTTTATATTTTTCTAGTTTTTTATTTTGACTTGTAAGATTGTTAGTTTCCTTTGTGGTTACCTTAATATTTACCCTTATTTTTCTAAGTTTATACCAGTCTTGTATCTCTTTATAGCACCTTGACTTCCTCTCCATATGAAAAATCTATGTCTACATTTTTTAAGTCCCTCCTTTTTTTGTTTTAATGTTGTCATCTTTTACATATTGACATCTTTTTCCCTATTTTCAGTGTTTTAGCATTGATTTATTTTTGTGACTTCCGTATCTGGGTTGATATCTGGTTGCTCTGTCCAGTGTTCTAGTCATGGGTTGTTATCTGATGTGCTTGATGTTCTTGATTTTCTAACAAGAGGGCTCCCTTTAGTATTTCTTGTAATTTTGATTTACTTTTTGCAAATTCCCTAAACTTCTGTTTCTCTGGAAATGCCCTAATTTTGCAATCATTTTTGAGAGACAGTTTTGCTGGATATATAATTCTTGGCTGGCAACATTTTTCCTTCAAGGGTATATGTCATCCTATTGCCTTCTTGACTGCATGGTTTCTGCTGAGTAGTCCAAACTTCGTCTTACTGACTCTCATTTGTTGATGACTTTTTGTTTATCCCTAGCGGCTCTTAAAATTCTCTGTTTGTCTTTGGTTTTGGCAAGTTTGATTATAATATGTCTTGGTGACTTTCTTTTGGGATCCACCTTATGTGGGGTTCGATAAGCATCTTGGATAGATACTTTGTCATCTTTCATGATATCAGGGAAGTTTTCTGCCAAAAAATCTTCAACAGTTCTCTCTGTATTTTTTGTTGTCCTCCCCTTTTGTGGTACTCCAATCATTCATAGGGTGTTCCTCTTGATAGAATCGCACATAATTCTTAGGGTTTCTTCATTTTTTTAATCCTTTTATCTCATTTTTCCTCAAATAAGTTGGTGTCAAGTGCTTTATCTTCAATCTAGCTAATTCTGACTTCCATTCCCTCAATTCTGCTCCTATGACTTTCTACTGAGTTGTCTAATTCTGAAATTTTATTGTTAATCTTCTAGATTTCTGATTACTGTCTCTCTCTGGATTCTCGAAGCCTGTTAAATTTGTCATTATGCTCTTCTGTAATCTTTTTAATTACCTCTATTGCGTGTTCTGTGTTTTGATTAATTTCCTTCCTAATCTCTTGAAGAGTTCTGTATATTAATCTTTTGTATTCTGTCTCTGGTAATTCCAAGAAATTTTCCTCCTCTGGAATTTCTAGGGTCTTTATTTTGGGAGCTTGCTGAAGCCATCATGGACTGTGTCTTTATGTGATTTAATATTGACTGTTGTCTCCAAGCCATCAATAAGTTATTGTATTTATTTATTTTGTTTGTGCTTACTGTGTCTGAGCTTTTTGTTTTGTTTTGATATGCCCAAATAGGCTCCTCATGTGAGCTAGACTGATTATTGACACCTTTGAAGCTCTAATGTCTGTCACCAGGTGGTTAGATCTGTTACTAGGTATGTGGGCTCAGGAGTCTGCACACTCCTCCTGTATGGATTCAGCTTTGGTGCCCAGGAAGATAGCCACCAAATGTGTGGTGCAGCCTCTCACCTTCAGTCCTAGACAGGCATGGGTGATTGGTGTAGGCACAGGCATCTGGCTGCAACAGGTGTACAGACTCTGAGCAAGGCAGGGGGCTGACAGCCTTCCCCGCATGTTCAGGAGGAAGGCATTCCTTCCCTAGAGCATGTAGGTCAGTGGGTTTTGCAGCCAGACTATGAGCACCCAACACTGTTGGCTGTAAGGACTGGAGGGCACCTCTTATTCTTGGGCCCCTATCACAGGTGGCTAGGTGGTGTGTGTGGAGCTGCCGGTCCTCAGGCCCCTGATGTGGGTAGGTAAAGACCCTGCTTAATGGACAGAGCAGAGTCATATGTCATGAACCAGCCACTTCACAGCTGAAAGAGTTGAAGTTAGACTTCAGGTATATACTCTGTTGTACTGTTGTAATGAGGGTCTCCTCTGTTGAAATGGGCCCACACAAGTCTATGCAGGGGGGAAGGCACTCAAAGTCTGTGGATCCCTTATGCCTGTGCCTAGTCAAAGGAGCTGTGCCTACCCTGAGCTCCTGGCTTAGGGAAGCTGGCAGTTTATTTTTTCTCCATTTGTTAATTTGTTTGCTCTCCAAGGCCGGGAGAATGACTCAGGGTGTGTGACAGATCCTACTTCTGGCCCAGGGGACTCGGCAATTGCTGAAGCCAGTCTGGGACCCAGTGCAGAGCAGGGAATGGGGAGATAAATGGAAGAGAGTTTTTTCCATAAGTGTGGTGTTTTTGATCCACTTTGTAGGCTGGATGCAAGTAGTTATCTTTCACTGATAGAGGGCTCCTTCTCACTCATTCTGGTTGGCCTAGTAGACTGTCTGCCACTGGGTCTCTCCGAGTGTGGAAAATGCCTCCGGAGCACCTGCTTGCCTGCCTCACCGCTCACTCATGAGCTGATCAAGCCTGAAGGGCTCAAGCTGTCACTGGGTCAGGTTTTGCAACTCCTCGCTGCTTCCAAATGGTCTCTCCCTAACCCTGACACTCAGTCCTGTTCGTCAACTTTGCCTTTGATGTTCAGGGCTCCTAGATTGTCATATATAATCAATTCACTTTTTTAGGGTCTTTGTTGTAAGAGGGTCCACCGGAAGCATCTGACTACTCCACCATCTTGGCCTTGCCCCCAGTATTTTAATTTTTTAAGGGCTATTACAAATGGTATTCTTTTCCTAATTTCCTTTTCTTAGTTCTCTTTATTGGTGTATAGGAATCTAACTGATTTTTGTATGTTTATCTTTTATCCTCCTACTTTCTGAATCTTTCATCCTCCTACTTTCTGAATCTTTCTATCTTTCAAGTAGTTTTCTTGTGGAGTCTTTTGGATTTTCTATGTATAGTATCATATGATCCACAAATAGGGACAGTTTTACTTCTTCCTTACCTGTTTGGATGACCTTTATTTCTTTTTTTCTTTTTTGCCTTATTGCTCTAGCTAGAACTTCCAGTACAATGTTAAATAGGAGTGGTGATAAAGGGTATCCTTGTCTTGTACCTGTTCTCAAGGGGAATGATCTCAGCCTCTCTCTTTTAAGAATGATGTTGGCTATTGGTTTTGTGTAGAAGTCCTTTATTATGTTGAGAAATTTCCTTTCTATACCTATTTTATTAAGAGTTTTTATCAGGAATTGGTGTTGGGCTTTGTCAAATGCATTTTCTGCATTGATTGAGATGATCATGTGATTCTTTTATTTTATTTATGTGGTGGATTACATTGACTGATTTTCTAATGTTGAACCACCCTTGCATACCTGGTATGAATCCCACTTGGTCGGGGTGTATTATTATTTTTTTGATACGATGGCTAGAATTTTGTTGAGAATTTTTGTATCTATATTCATGACAGATGTTGGTCTGTAATTTTCTTTTTTGTGGTATCTTTGCCTGGTTTTGGTATCAGGGTTATGCTGGCTTCATAGAAAAAATTCGGGTATTCCTTTTCTATGTTCTGAAATAGTTTGAGTAGTACTAGTGTAAGCTCTTCTCTGAATGTTTGGGTAGAATTCTCCAGTGAAGCCATCTGGGCCAAGGCTTTTTGTTGTTGTTGTTGGGAGTTTTTAAATTACTTTTCTGTCTGTAAAGATGTCACTTTAATGACTAAGGTGCACCTGACCAAGCCAAGGTTTTTTCAATTGCCTCAGAAGTAAGCAAAATCTGGACAATGACAAAGGAAGACTGAAGAAGAATTGATGCATTTGAATGTTTCATTGATACAGAATATTGACTGTACTGTGGACTGTCAGAAGAATGAACAAATCCGTTTTGGAGGATGTACAGCCAGAATGCTCCTTCTAAGTGAGGATGGCAAGACTTCATCTCGCTTACTTTGGGTATGTCATCAGGAAAGACCAATTTCTAGAAAAAGACATCATGATTGGTAAAGTAGAGGTTATCAAAAATGAGGGGAATCCTCCATGAGATGGACTGGCACAATAGCTGCAAGAATGGGCCCAAAAATACCAACAATTTTGAAGATGGCACTGGAAGGAGCTATGTTTTGTTCTGTGATACTTAAGGTCTCCATGAGTCAGCGTCAATTCCATGACAAGTAACAACAACAACAAGCTGCTGTTAATTCCATGAGTATTTTTCATCACAGATATTACATTTTTAATCTCTGGAACTTTTATTTACGTCTTCTATATATCTTTTATGTCTCTCATGAACATGCTCATGCTTGCTTCTATTTTATGAACATATGCAATATAGTTACAATAACTCTTTTAATGTCCTTATCTTCTAATTCTATTATTTGTGTCATTTCTGTGTTGGTTTTCAGTTGTTTGACTTTTCTTTTCTGTCTACATCTTGCCAAACACTGTGAATTTTACCTTGTTGGTTGCTGGATATTTTTGCATTCATGTAAACATATTTAATCTTTGATTTAGAATGGAGTTAGGTTACTTGCAAGGAATAACTGTGATGGATACATAGGTTACTTGAAATGCCATTCAGCATTAAAAAGGAACAAATTGTTGATACATACATATGGCAACATGAATGAATCTGAAAATATGCTGCCTGAAAGAAGCCAGATACAAAAATGGTACAATATTACATTATATGTAATCTGTAAATCAAGAACACATGTCCCACAGTAAACATTTTTAATTACACAAAGAAAGAAAATAATAACTGTAAGTACAATAGAATTACTTATTTAAATGAGGGGTGCAGAGTGGATGTGGAGAATGCAAACAAAAAGTAATACATAAACAAATGACAATAGAAGGGCTTTGTCTGAAGCAGTGAAGATAATAGTGATAAAAGTTGGAAAGAAGATTTTCTCAACCCTCTGAACTTAGGGTATCCCCAGCCCCCTCTTGTTTGAACAATTATGACCTTTTATTAGGTCCTGGTAAGAGCCCTGTACATTCTTAGGAACTTTTAGTGCTGTGCCTTCCAGTAACGCTTAGCTGGTAACCCTCTTTCCTCTTTTATTCACCTGTTTAGCTCATATTTATTTCTGAGGTCTCAAATACCACTTCTTCTGGAAGACATTTTCTAGCCATGAATCATTTCATCCCCAATTTAAATTAGTCATCCTCTTTTACTTTCTTTCATTGTGTTGTGTGAAGTCCAGTCGATTCCAACTCAAGGTGACCCTGTATGATAGGGTAGAACTGCCTCATAGGTTTCCTAGACTGTAATCATTAAGGGAGCTGATTCTCAGGTCTCTTCTTCCCTGGAGCAGCTGGTGGGTTCAAACTGCTGACCTTCTGGTTAGCAGCCAAGCACTTCACCTTTGTGCCACCAGGGCTCTTTTACTTTCTCTTAGCACCCTGAAAACTTCCTCCATAGCACTTATCAGTATTTATCATAAGATTATATATTCTCTAGAGGGATCGTTTTTGAAATATATCTCTCCGTATTACAGTGCAAGCCCCATGGTAAGAGTTGCCACTGTCTGTTTTGTTCTCCACTGTATATCCTGAAGGCCTAGTCCAGTGCTTGTTGCTTAATAGACTGTCAAACATATTTGTTGGAGGAATAAATGAATGAACAATTTTTAAAAATGGATGAATGGATGGATGGATGATGAGTGTACGTATTCATGATCTTCCCTACATGTGTGGCTTCATATGTTCCTGGTAGTGGGGAAACAGGCAGGGATATGTGAGGGACAGCAAAGGGATAGGGATGAAAAAGACTCAGATGTAGAACACAGGAGGAGGAAGAACGGAAGGGAGAAGGATGGAGTGAGTAGAAAAATCACTTGGAGGACTGAAAAGACATAAGAAAGAGAAAGAGGTTGAGGCTTCAGAGGAGCAGACCGGGACTATGAGGAAGATATGGAGGAGAAAGACAGGAGGTAGAAGTTCAGGGTGAGAAACAGATAGCAAAGGACAGGAAGAAAAAGAAAAAAAAAGCACCTCTTGCTGATAACACAGCTGACTCTGTGGCAATCAAAATACTGAATTCCATAAGCTCCTTTTTTCTTTCTACCATCACCAGCTCTTAACATTGGCCATGAAAAACTAGAGTCGTTTGTAAAAATTAAGGCAGCAAAGCTACTACTCCGGTTCTTGCCTTTGGCAAAAAGCTAGTAGCTGAGATCTCACCAGCAATAAAGGGAAAGGGACAAGAAAAGCGCTTCTCATTCTGAAGCAAGCTGCTCTCATGTGGCTGTGTGACAGACACATACTGTGAAGCTAATAGACTGATATGTGCATTGTCTGTAAAGAAAAACAAAGAAAATATCCTATCAAGTCTTTTTATACCACAGAGAATTCCTCATCGTGGGGCACTGGAATGAAATTGAATCTTCTCAGGGACGAAACAAAGAATTCCATATAGAAGTTGCCCTGCTGTTAGTATGGGGAATTCAGTATACCAAACCTCTAAAATGAAATCAAGAATTTAATACAGCCACGAAAACATTGGAACTATGATCTTTTGATCTCAAGGACATTTTGCAGGTGGTGTTAGAGTAGTGAGACTCCGAGGAAACAGTCATATTTTGTCATTTAAATATTATTATTTTCCAAACTCTATGCTGTGTTATCATTCACCATGGACTTGTATTGTTACCATAAATTTATAGAGGATTAGAGGCAATGTTTTGAAGAGTCAGATGAACTGAAATGGACCAATGCTTTTCACACTGAAAAAAAAATCACTGATCTTCGTTTTGCCATAACTGTACCTTTTTTTTCCCTTAAAAGTTTACAATTATTCCACTGTAGGTAACTTTGAGTGATAATGTTATATGGCTTAAGTGTGGCCTCAAATAGGATTTATTTGTTGAAGATAGAGGAAAGAAAGCAAGATTAGAGCTTATGACAGTGCAACATTGGTTTTTGAATAGTAAGCAGCAACCCTAGGACAGTTAATACAGGCCTAACCTAAAGGTTGATCAACCAGCATACTTGTGGGACCTATTCAGAGGGCGGCCGTCAAAAAAAAATTATTCTCATATAAATCCTTTTTATCCTTGGATAATTTTGGGGGTGAGGTGAGGATAGAGGGCAGTGATTAGCTAGGTACAGGTGAGAAATCAACAAGAATTATGAAAAACCTTTTCATTATGCAAATTAATGATAGCTGCAAGGCATGTTTCAAGAGGGCAGTAGTCATAAGCTGTTTATTTCAAGGCAATTGTAAACTTGAGTTCCATAAAATAACATGTGTGCAAGGAAAACCAGTGATGAGTTAGATGTGTGAAGGTAATAACTGAAGATGACCTGAAGGGGCCAATTATAACAGTAAAAAAGGCAAGTGAGAAATAAAAAGAAAAGAAGCAAATTCTTTGGCTTAGTATGTGTCTGCAGTTTGCTCAGTCTAAATGCCAAGGTCAAACTACTCAGTGGTAACCTGAGGACTAAATGAGGACAACCTGCTTGCTGCGAGACTAGTTTAAGAACCAGAAAACCGGCTACATGATACCCAAGAATGGAGCATGAGCTTCTGAGGGAAAAGACAGCTGGGGCGGGGGAACCCTGAAATTCAAGGGGCCTTGACCACTCTTTCCATCAACAGATATTTAGGTTTTAAGTAGACTTGCTAATATGTCAGCATGAGACCTAAGAAGACAGAAGAGTGACACCTTGATATAAATACAGAAAATGAGACCAAGTGGCATAATGGTCAAGAAAAACAGAACTTCCCAAGGAAAAAATGGGGAAGAAGCATCTCCATCTCCCTGCCAGTCCTTGTACAGATCAGCATTGTATCAAACCAGTATGGCAGAAAGAACCTCCTAACTGGTATTTCTGTGTTTCTATACTTACTCCTCTCCACATTTTTCCCAGAGATATTCTTTAAAATATGACAATAAAAACAGTATGAAACTCCCTTCCTTAAATGTCTATTTATTGCCATAGGTGGGGAAAGTGTCCACCTGTGGTGGAGCAGATAGGTAAAACAGCATGATGCACGCCATGGGTTGTCTGTGTATACCACCATGAATACATCTTAAAAGCATAGGACTCAGTGGGAAAAAAAAAAAAAAAAACACGATGGAGAGTTGTACTTCCAGTCATGACGGATTAACAAGAACCAGATTTACCCTCCCGTCTAAACAACTATGGACTATAAAATATGTGGCTTTAAGGCATGGCACCAATGGCCACACAGGACAGCAATTCCTGAAAGAAGGGAAACTAAGGAGATGAACCCTCTGATTGCCTTGTAGAGCTTCTTGCCTGGATAGAGTTACCAGGTTGCATCTCACAGAGAGTGGACAACCTGAGTAAAGGAGTTGAGAATTCAGAGAGACAGATGTGATGAGAATTTGTCAGGGGTAATGGAGAGGAGAGAGTTAGAGAGGTTGCTCTGGAGATCTTCAGAGGTTCCCCTGTGGATGCAGTGCATGAGAAAGGGGGGGTGGTGGCAGATGACTTCCAGTTTCTGGAGTGAATAGTTTTGTGGATAACTGTGCCATTTACTGATTGTGAAGAAGGAAGAAAGAGAGAGAGAAAGAGAGGTGTGAGTGTGTAAGTGTGTGGGAAGAGTGGGTATAACAAGTGACCTGTTGTGGACAGGCTAACTATGAGAAGCCCTTGAGACATCCAAGTGGTGAAGTCATGTAGGCTGGTGAACGTATGGATTTGGACCTCAAAGACAAAGTTTGAACTGGTGTTGTAGATTTTCAAGTTAACATAGATTTGTCAAGGCTTTTGCTTCTAGGGTCTGGTCATGTCTCACAGAAGGCATGTTACAGAGGAAGGGCTGAAGAGCCACAGGGAGCTGATAGGGGAGGTTGGCATGCAACAGATGGGGAAAGCCATCCATCCAGCCAGGCAGAATTGATATTGGTCACTAGAGAGTAAGAGCTGTGGTCTTAGCAATCGCTTCCATTACTACATAGGGTTCCTGGCAGAGACTGATATACAAAACGAATATAAAGTATAGTATGGATTTTTTAAAAAGAACAAGTTCAATTTGAGTCAGGAACACCTCACATCTGGCTATCATTTTCTGCCATTTTGAGTTTTTTAGTCATTTGGCAAGCACAGTGGCAAGTGTGTCCCTTTGAGTAGGACCCCAGTAAGTGTTCCTTGTGCTTTCCATTTCTGCATATTGAGAAACTGGGGCTCAAACAGGTTGAGTGATCTGAGCGGGCTCACACAGCCAGTGACAGACAGGCCCAGTACACCACCCCAGGAATTCTGAAGCCTGGCCCAGCTTCTTTCCATGAGACCACAGCTGCCCCAGGCTACACGCCTGGTAGGAACCAGAGTAAACATTTACTCTGAATCACGGCTTGCCAAGGCTCAGACACACAAGTGCCTGATTGTCCTGGCTGCTCCAGTGAGCACCAGGGAGATCTCTGGGACAGTGTGTTCTTGCCACTCACAACTAAAAGGCCTGATGGGGAGCAATTCCCCTGGAGCAATTCCCACACCTGGATGGACTCACATAGAGCAGTCAGGAGGCAAAGCTGGAGTTCTCTACCTGAATTCTCCTGAAGGCAGAGCATGAGCTTGGGCCTCTAGGAACACAAAGCTTGTTTTTTTAGAACAGATACTGGGGGGATCTGTCACCCCAACTAAGGAAGGGAGGGTGCCTCAGTCCCCAGGCCAGCACTAGTGAGTGGCACATGAGCTTTGGAGTCTGAAAGACCCAGGCAGAAATTTTGCATTTTCTGTTAACTGGCTCTGTGGACTTGTGCAGTTCATTCACCTTGTCTCTGGCTCAGCTTCCTCATCTGTAAAATGAGGATGCTGACATTCACCTCCCAAGGCAGCTGTGAGAGGAAAACAAGCCCCAGCACAGATCCTGCTGTGAGATACAAGCTGCATAAAGGGTAGCTGAGGAAGCAGATGCTCCATAGAGATGGACAGTGGAGAGGAACACGAAGGGACCCACCATTCTCCAGCCATTTCCATTCCCTGGACTCCTTGGTTGAGGATTTGTATTTGTTGCAGTCAGAGAACCAGAGATCTCTTTGACTGTGACCTAGGGATAATGCTGGGGGAAGTGTGGTATAGTGTATCCTGAAGCAGGCTGGAGATATTCTGGGGGAAGGGGAAGGACAGGACTGAAAAACATTGTGCAAAAGGGGGAGGGGTTGAAGTTGATAATAAAAGATTGGGTAGGTTGAGCTCCACTGCTGGGTAAGTGCGCCTGCCCAACTAAGGTCAGAGGAGGGGTCAGGGGAATCTGAGGGAAGGTGAGCACCATCCAGTCCCCACTCCCCCACCCCCGACCCCCCAATCACCCCACCGCCTCCCTTAGAATCGCATGCGCACTATTAACCTGGTGGAAAGGGGTTTTGTTGGAAAATTCGCTGGGTGGAGGGGTGCGCGCATGCGCCAGGCTTTCCAGCAGCGGGGGGTGCTCGAAGAAAAGGGGCGGGATGGTTGGAGCTGCTGTGCTGGCAGCAACAGGCGAGGGCGCGGCTACAGGGTTCCCGGTGCTGAGGACGGACGCCATTGGAGCCCCAGCGAAGGTAAGGATCCAGGCCCAGAGAGGACCTGGAGAGGGCGAGTGGCACCCAACACCCTCCCCTACCCCAGAGGATC
>NW_004443982.1:124538-128447 GCF_000243295.1 Trichechus manatus latirostris
ATATGCTGTCTACAAAAGACTCACTTTAGATCCAAAGACACAATTGGGTTGAAAGTAAAAGGATCAAAAAGACATTCCACGAAAATAGTAACCAAAAGCGAGGAGGAGGCTGTGCAATATCAGTCAAAATCGATTTTAAATCAAAAATTGCTACATGAGAATAAGAAAGAAATATATATTGATAAAAGGGTCGATCCATCAAGAAGACAAAGCAATTATAAAAATGCACACCAAGCAATAGAGTCCCAAAATATATGAAGCAACAATCGACAGAAATTATGTTGAGAAATAGACAGTTCTAAAATAATAGTTAGAAACAACATTACATCACTTTCAATTGATTCTTCTGTATAGTTGGATAGAACAACTATATAGAAGATCAATAAGAACATAGAGGACTTGAACAACACTATAAACCAACTAGTCTTACAGACATACACAGAACATGCTACCCAGTAACATCAGAATGCACGTTCTTTCCAAGTGCACATAGAATATTCTCTAGGATATAGCATGTTAGACCACAAAACAAGTCTCAATGAATATAAAAATATTGAAATCATACGAAGTATCTTCTGCAACCACAAGGGAATGAAATTAGAAATCAAAAACAGAAGGGAAACTAGAAAGTTCAAAATATGTGGAAATTATTCAACACATGGTTAAGAAACTAAAGGGTCAAAGAAGAAATTACAGGGGAAATTATTAAATACTTTGAGATGGATGAAAATGAAAACACAACATACCAAAGCTTGTGGGATGCAGCTGTAAATGCCTAAATTAAAAAGAAGAAACATCTGAAAACAATAATATAAATTAAGGAACTAGAAAAAGAAGAGAAAACTAACCCCAAAGTCCTCAACAAAGTACTCACAAATCAAATGCACCTGCATATTAAAAGGATTATATACCATAACCAAGCGGGATTTATTCCAGGAATAAGGGTGATTCAATGTAAGAAAATCAATCAGTTTAAACATACCATATTAACAGAATGAGGGGAAAAAAAAAAAAAAAACCAAAAACTCAAATGATCATCTCAATTGACACAGAAAAGCATTTGACGAAAACCAACACAATTCCATGATATAAACATTCAACAAACTGGGAATAGAAAGGAACTCAATTAACAAGATAAAAGACATTTATGAAAAACTTACAGCTAACCTCATACTCAATGGTGAAATAATGAAAGGTCCTACTGATATCAGAATAAAGACAAGGATGACCACTGTCACCACTTCTATTGAATATCGTATTGCAAGTTCTAGCCAGAGCAATTAGGCAAGAAAAAGAAATAAAAGGCATCCAAATTAGAAAGGAATAAGTAAATCTATCTCTGTTTGCAGATGACTTTATCTTATACAGAGATGATTGTAACGAATCTACAGACAATTGCCGTCAAACTGGCTCTGACTCAGGGCTACATTATGTATAACAGAACAAAGCATTCCCTAGTCCTGTGCCATTCTCACAATCCTTTGTATTTTTGAGCCTATTACTGCAGCAACCATGTCAATCCATCTCATGGAGGGTTTCCCTCCATTTCGCTGAAAGCATAATGTCCTTTTCTAGTGATCGTCTTTCCTAACGACGTGTCCAAAGCAAGCAAGAGGAAGTCTTGCCATCCTCACTTCTAAGGAGCATTCTGGCTGTATTTCAACCAAGATGGATTTGTTCATTCTTCTGGCACGCCAACAGTATATTCCATATTCTTTGCCAACACCACAAATCAAATGTTCCAATTCTCCTTAGGTCTTCCTTTTCATTGTCCAGCATTCACATGCATATGAGGTGTCTGAAAAGGCCATGGCTTGGGTCAGGTGCACGTTGGTCATCAAAGTGATATCCTTACTTTTTAACACTTTAAAGGTGTCTTTTGCAGCACAGTTGCCCAACACAATATGTGGCTGATTTCTTGACCGCTGCCTCCATGGGCATTGATTGTTGATCCAAGTAACACAAAATCCTTGGCAACTTCGATTTCTTTGTCATTTATCATGATTTTTTTTATTGGTTCAGTTGTGAAGATTTTCATTTTATTTATGTTCAGGTGTGTGTGCGTGTGTGTGTCTTTGTTTTTATTTGCCTTTGGGTTGATTCTGACACATGACGACCATGTGTGCGCAGAGTACAACTGCTCCATAGAGTTTTAAAGGCTGTGACTTTTCAGAAGAAGACCACCAGGTCTGTCTTCCTTTTGTGCCACCCAAGGATATATAGAGAGAGCTAATCAAGAAATTCAACATAGTTGCAGGATACAAGAGCAACACACAATCAAACATGGATGCCCTTTATCACCACTCTTATTCAACATTGTGCTGGAGGTCCTAGCCAGAGCAATTAGGCTAGGAAAAGAAATAAAGGGCATCCAAATTGGTAAGGAAGAAGTAAAAGTATCCCTATTTGCAGATGATATGATCTTATAAGCAGAAAACCCCAAAGAATCCACAAGAAGACTACTGGAACTAATAGAAGATTTCAGCAAAGTTTCAGGATACAAGATAAACATATAAAAACCAGTTGGATTCCTTTACACCAACAAAGAGAACTTTGAAGAGGAAATCACCAAATCAATACCATTTACAATAGTGCCCAAGAAAATAAAATACTTGGTAATAAATCTTACCAGAGACGTAAAAGACCAATACAAAGAAAACTACAAGACACTACTGTAACAAACCAAAAAGAGACCTAAATAAGTGGAAAAACATACCTTGCTCATGGATAGGAAGACACAACATTGTGAAAATGTCAATTCTACCCAAAGCAATCTACAGATACAATGCAATCCCGATCCAAATTCCACCAGCATTTTTTAAGGAGACGGAGAAACAAATCACCAACTTCATATGGAAAGGGAAGAGGCCCCGGATAAGTAAATCATTACTCAAAAAGAAGAACAAAGTGGGAGGCCTCACACTACCTGATTTGAGAACCCTTTATAATGCCACAGTAGTCAAAACAGCCTGGTACTGGTACAAAAACAGATACATACACCAATGGAACCGAATTGAGAATCCAAACATGAATTCATCCACCTATGAGCAGCTGATACTTGACAAAGGCCCAAAGTCCATTAAATGGGGAAAAGACAGTCTCTTGAACAAATGGTGCTGGCATAACTGGATATCCATCTGCAAAAAACTGAAACAAGACCCATATCTCACACCATGTGCAAAAACTAACTCAAAATGGATCAAAGACCTAAACGTATAATGGAAAACGATAAAGATCATGGAAGAAAAAATAGGAACAATACTAGGAGCCCTAATACACGGCATAAACGGAATACAAAACATAACTAATAATGCACAAACACCAGAAGAGAGACTAGATAACTGGGAGCTCCTGAAAATCAAACACTTATGCTCATCAAGAGTGAAAAGACAACCTACAGACTGGGAAAAAATTTTTGGCTACGACATATCCGATCAGAGTCTAATCTCTAAAATCTACAAGATACTTCAAAATTTCATCCACAAAAAGACAAATAACCCAATTAAAAAATGGGCAAAGGATATGATCAGACACTTCACCAAAGAAGACACTCAGGAGGCTAACAGATACATGAGGAAATGTTCATGATCATTAGTCATTAGAGAAATGCAAATCAAAACTAAAATGAGATAACATCTCACCCCAACAAGGCTAGCAATAATTCAAAAAACACAAAATAATAAATATTGGCGAGGTTGTGGAGAGACTGGAACACTTATACACTGTTGGTGGGAATGTAAAATGGTACAACCATTTTGGAAATCGATTTGGCGCTTCCTTAAAAAGCTAGAAATAGAAGTACCATATGATCCAGCAATCTCACTCCTTGGAATATATCTTAGAGAAATAAGAGCCTTCACACGAATAGACATATGCACACTCATGTTCACTGCAGCACTCCTCACAATA
>NW_004443982.1:129269-138824 GCF_000243295.1 Trichechus manatus latirostris
GGTGCCCAGCTACCATCAATGACTGCCCTGACAGGGAACACAACAGAGAGTCCCTGACGGAGCAGGAGAAAAGTGAGGTGCAGAACTCAAATTCTAGTAAAAAGAGCAGACTTAATGGTCTGACTGAGACTGGAGGAACCCCAGAAGACTCTCTGTTATCCTAGAACTAAAACCATTCCCGAAGGCAACTCTTCAGACAAAGAATAGACTGGAGTATAAGACATAGAATGATACTCGTGAAGAGTGTGCTTCTTAGTTCAAGTCGATAGATACATGAGACTAAACGGGCAACTCCTGTCTGGAGGCAAGATGAGAAGGCAGAAAGGGATAGGAGCTGGTTGAATGGACATGGGAAACTTGGGGTGGAAAGGAGGAAAATGCAGTCACATTACAGGGATAGCAACAAAGGTCACATAACAACGTGTGTATAAATTTTTGCATGAGAAACTGACTTGATCTGTAAACTTTCTCCTAAAGCACATTAAAAAAAGAGAAAAAAAGATCAACACATGAAAATCGGTTGTGTGATTAAAAATGAGTAATCAGAAAAAATATTTAAGAAAACAGTTACATTTGCAAGAGCATCCAGAATATAAAAATATTTAGGAAAAATTTAACCAAAGTGGTGTGAGACTTGTACACTGAGAACTACAAAGCCTTGATGAAACAAATTAAAGAAGACTTAAATGAATAGAAAGACATCTGCGTTCATGGATTGGACCACTTAATAACACTAAGATAGCGATACTTTCTGAAGTGATTGTCTTAGTTATCTAGTGATGCTATAAGAGAAATACCACAAGTGGATGGCTTTAACAAACAGAAATTTATTCCTTCACAGTCTAGGAAGCTAAAGGCCCAAATTCAGGGCTTTAGCTACAAGGGAAGGCTTTCTCTCTCTGCCGTTTCTGGGGGAAGGTCCTTGTCATCAATCTTCCCATGATCTAGGAGTTTCTCAGCGCAGGGACTCTGGGTCCAAAGAACGTGCTCCACTCCCGGCTCATCTTTCTTGGTAGTAGGAGGTCCCCTTGTCTCTCTGCTCGCTTCTCTCTTTTATGTCTCAAAAGAGATTGACTCAAGATACAACCTAATCCTGTAGATTGTGTCCTGCCTCATTAACATAATGGATAGCTCACTCACAAATAGAATTAGAATGACGGGCAAAGAGGCTAGGATTTACAACACATAGGATAATCATATCAAGCGTTGTTTTGTCAAAAGTTACCTTAAGAAAGTGAAAAAACCAGCTACAAACTTGGAAAATATTTTTGCAACAAATATAGCTTCAAAAGTATATGTTGTTTTTTTAGGTGCCGTTGACTTGGTTTCGACTCATAGCAACCCTATGTACAACAGAACAAAACACTGCTCAGTCCTGCGCCATCTTCACAATGGTTGCTATGTTTGAGCCCATTGTTGCAGCCTCAGAAGTATAGAGAAAGTGTAAAATCCATAAAGGATTTTCTTTTTGTTCTCACTGTTATTTCCATCTCCTCTCTGGTCGTATTTGCCTGTGTGCTCTCCACACAACAGGCTATCTCCCTCTCACATGCCATGACTACATTGCTTTGGCTACAGCTGAGATATGCTGACAACAGGTAATAGACGGATTAAAATTTTATGGTCTCAAGAGCAAAACTTCCCACAGATGTGTCCAGCTGAAAAGTAAGAATAGCATGATAACAAACTCAGTTATACATATGTATGTGTGCATGTGTGTTGTATGCATCCATGAACATATGCACTCCCATATGTTGTTGTGGTTAGGTGCTGTTGAGTCCATTTCAACTCATAGTGACCCCATGTGATGGAGTAGAACTGCCCCATAGGGTTTTCTAGGCTGTAATCTTTACAGGAGCATATCACCAGGTCTTTCTTCCGTGGATCATGCTGGGTTGATTTGAACTGCCAACCTTTTGGTTAGCAGCTGAGTGCTTAACTGTTGCACCACCAGGGCTCTTTACACATGTATGTAAACAGTAGAAATAGAGCGCTGTTTTTCAAATTGGTAATTTCAACTCATTAGCTGGTTGTGAAATCTATTCAGTGCATCACAATCAGGTATTAAAATGTAGAAATAGAATATATCAGAATGGATTTAAAGTAGCCAGGATATGTATCCTTATATGTACCTTTGTTCTTGAGAGATATTGTTTTACATTTATTCTTTCTTGTAGTGTCTTTGTCTGGTTTTGGTATAAGAGTAATTCTAGCCTCATAGAATGACTTAAAAAGTGTTCCCTCTTCATCATTTTCCTGAGAAAATATGTATAAATTTGGTGTTATTTCTTCCTTAAGTGTTTTGTAGAATATACCACTGAAGACATCCGAGCCTGGAATTTTCTTTGTGGGAGGTTTTTAAATTGAAACTTCAGTTTCTTCAATAGATATGGAAAGTTATCTGTATTTTCTTGAGTGAGCTTTGGCAGTTTGTATCTTTTAAGGAGTTTGGCCATTTCACCTAAATTGTTGATTTTCTGGCATACAGTTGTTCATAGGATTCCCTTATTATCATTTTCATGTTTATACAATCTATACTCATGTCCCCTCTTTCATTTCTGACATTGGTTTTTGTATCTTCTCTGTTTTTTTCTTTATTAGTCTAACATAGAGTTTTATCAATTGTATTAATCTTTTGAATGAGACAGCTAGCTGTTGGCTTCATCACATTTTTTCTATATTGTTGGTTTTCTATTTCATTAATTTGATAGTTTATTCTTTCTACTTATTCTTGGTGTACTTTTTTCTCCTTTTTCTAGCATCTTGATTTTGTAGATTGTTTATTTTAGACCTTGCTTCTTTTCTAATGTAACCATTTAAAGCTATAATTTATTCTCTAAGCAGTGCTTTAGCTGAATCACACAAGATTTGATATGTTGTGTTTTCATTTTCCTTTAGTTCAAAATAATCTAATTTCCCTTCTTTTTCCACTTTGATCCACAAGTTATTTTGAAGTCCATTGTTTAAGTTCCAAATATTTGGGGATTCTCCAGAAATCTTTTTTATTTATTTATTTATTTCTAGTTTAATACCAGTGTGATCAGAGAATATACTCTGCATGACTTCAGTCCTTCTAAAGTGATGGAGAATTGTTTGATATCCCATAATACTATCTTCCTTGGTGCATGGTCCATGTGCCTTGGAAAAGAATGTGTATTATAGTGCTATTGAGAGAAGCGTACTATATTATGTCAAACTAGCTAATGGTGTTGTTAAATTTCTCTTTACCTTTATTGACTTTCTCACTACTTGCTATATCAATATCTCAGACAGAATTGCTGAAATTTCCAACTATTAAATGGATTTGTTGGTGTCTCCTTTAAGTTCTGTCATTTTTTACTTCATGCAATTTAAAGCTCTATTATACAGTGCATATTCCTAGAGAAATGTTATGCTTTTTGATGAATTTACCCATTTATATTATTAAATGTTCCTCTTTATTACTGGTAATACTCTTTGTCCTAAAATCTACCTTTACTGTTATTATTATACCTATTTTTTTCTTATAAGTCATGTTCCAATGGTATATATTTCACGTTTCTTTTACATTTAACCTACCTCTGTCTTTATGTTAAAGTCAGTTTTTAGTCAACCTCATAGTGTATTGTCTTGCATTTATGCTGCCTGGAAATCTCTGCTTTTCAATTGGACAGTGAATACATTTGCATTTAATTTAAATAGAAATACGATTGGCTTTAAATTTATCATGTTTGTGCTTAATTATTCATTCTGTTCTTTTTTCCCCTCATTCCCCTGCCATCTTATGAGTTAATAAAGTATTTTCAATATTCCACTATATTGGCTTATCATCTATTTCTTTTGTTTTTTATTTTAGTGGTTCCTCTAAGATTATTGGAAACCCTGGTGGTAGTGGTTAAGAGCTGTGGCTGCTAACAAAAAGGTCGGCAGTTCAAATTCACCAGGCGCTCCTTGGAAACTCTGTGGGGGCAGTTCTACTCTGTCCTATAGGGTCGCTATGAGTCGGAATTGACTCGACGGCAATGGGTTTGGGTTTTTTTTTTGGCTAGGATTATACCGTACGTATTCGACTTGAGACGTTTTACTTTCAAATAATATTATAACACATCATATATACGGCAAAAACCTTACAATAGTATACTTTTATTTCACCACTCCCACATAAACATATGCTATAAACCCTAAACAATTAGTTGTTACTTTTAAACAACTAATTATCTTTTTTTTTTTTAAATAATGTTTTACTGTGTTTTTAGTGAAATTTTACACGGCAAATTAGGTACCCATTTAACAATTTCTATACAAATAGTTCAGTGACATGGGTTACATTTTTCACAATGTGTCCACATTCTCATTATTTCCGTTCTGGTTGTTCCATTTCCATTAATCTAGTCTCCCTGCCCTGCTCCCATTACCCTCTCATCTTTGTTTAAGAGTAAATGTTGAACTTTGTTCTCATATAGATTATTTTTCAAAGGGAGCACAGTACTCATGGGTGATAATGTTTATTTTATGAGCCAATCTGTTATTTAGCTGAAATGTGACCTCTGGGAGTAGTTTCAGTTCAAAGCTTAAAGGATATCTCAGCATGATAGCTTTGGGGGTTCCTCTAGTCTCAAGCGGTCCAGTAAGTCTGGATTTTTTATGAATTTGAGTTTTGTTCTACATTTTTCTCCCAGTATATCAGGGTCCATTTATTGTGGCCCTGATCAGAATGGTCAGTAGCGATAGCTGTGCACCATCTAGTGCTTCTGGTCTCAGGGTAGATGAGAGCATGTTTCCTGTAGGCTCTCAGTTCTGTAGACCTGTCTCACCTTTGAGTCCTTGGTTTCCTCCTTTCTCTTTTGTTCCAGACAAGTAGAGACCAAGAGTTGTATTTTATATGGCCGCTTACAAGCTTTTAAGACTCCAGACACTACCACCAAACTAGGATGTAGAACATAAGCTTTATGAATGATACTATGTCAATTGACCAAGTTGTTCCACAAGATTATGGTCTTAAGCCTTCAAACCCAGTAAACCAATCCCACAAGGTGTTTGGTTATGTCTAAGAAGTATCCATAACTGTGCCTCCTATATGCTTTATTATATGTATGAATATATATGCAGCACACACATAGGCGTATATACTATACCTATAGTTACTGAAGAATTGATGCCTTTGAATTGTGGTGTTGGAGAAGAATATTGAATATACCATGGACTGCCAAAAGAACGAGCAAATTTGTCTTGGAAGAAGTAAGACCAGAATGCTCCTAGGAAGCAAGGATGGAAAGACTACGTATCACATACTTTGGACATGTAGTCAGGAGGGATCAGTCCCTGGAGAGGGACATCATGCTTGGTAAAGTAGAGGGTCAGCGAAAAAGAGGAAGATCCTCAATGAGATGGATTGACGCAGTGGCTACAACAATGGGCTTAAGCATATGTACCTGGGCTCGCTATGAGTTGGAACCGACTTGACGGCACCTAACAACAACAACATAGATACACCTCTACATGTACACGTATACACACACATATATGCATACATACCTACATATGTAACCACATACATATTTTTTGGTGGTTGTGGCTGTTTGTCGTAGTCATCTAGTGCTGCTATAACAGAAATACCACAAGCGGATGGCTTTAATAAACAGAAAACTATTCTCTCACAGTTTAGGTGGCTAGAAGTCAGAATTCAGGGCACCAGCTCTAGGGGAAGGCTTTCTCTCTGTGTCAGCTCTGGGGGAAGGTCCTTGTCTCCTTTCAACATCTGTGGGCCTGGTGTCCCTTGGAAATCTCCACGTGTCTTGGCATCAATGTTCCCGTGGGTCTAGGAGCTTCTCAGTGCAGGGACCACAGGTCTAAAGGACGTGCCCCACTCCTGGTTCTTCTTTCTTGGTGGTAATGAAGTCCCCCCTCTCTCTGCTCGTTTGTCTCTTTTATATCTCAAAAGAGATTGACTCAAGATACAACCTAATCCTGTAGATTGTGCCCTGCCTCATTAACATAACTGCCTCTAATCCTGCCTCATTAACACCATAGAGGTTAGGATTTACAACACATAGGATAATTATATCAGATCACAAAATGGAGTATAATCACACAATACTGGGAATCGTGGCCTAGCCAAATTAGCACACATTTCTAGGGGACACAAATTAATCCATAACATTCCACCCTTGGCTCCCAAGAATTCGTGTCCTTGTCACATGTAAAACATATTCACCCCATCATATCATTGCAAAAGTCTTAAATCAACTGCAAGTGCACATTCCATCCTGGGGCAAAAATTCCTCTTCATCTGTGAAATCTGGAATACAAGTTATCTGCTTCCAAAGTACAAAGGTGGAACAGGCACAAGGTAGACATTTCCATTACAAATGGGAGAAATTGAAGGGAAAGAAGGGATAACAGGCACCAAACAAGTCCAAAACCCAGAAGAACACATCACATTAGCTCTCAAGGCTTGAAAATAATTCTCTTTTCTCTGAGACCATTTAGACAATGGCCTTGCCCTCCAGACTCTGGGTGTTGGCTCTCCGGATTCTGGGTGGAGGCTCCTCTCGCTGGGCTTCAGCTCCACCTTCCAGGCCCACTGGAACAGCAATTCTGCTCCCTCGGATTTAGATGACCCCATTCTCCTAGTCCATCTGAGTGGCAACCCTAATCCCTCGGCCCTGTTCTTCTGCCCCTTTGCCTTGGCAGCCCCCTTCCCTGAGCTTTGGACAGTGGACTTGGCCCCATCCCCCTGGCACTCATGAATGGCAGCCCCACGTTCCAGAACTCAGTTGGTGAAGATCTGATTTTTGAAAACTAGAACTCCATGGCCCCACCCTTTGTGGCCCAGCAGGCCGTGGTTCCACCCTTTGAGATTCCAGAAGTCATGGCCCTACCCTTTGAGATTGAGGCAGCTCTGCTTCTCGTGCTCCTTATCTCTTCAGCTTCAGCTTTCTCGTTCCTTGGCCTCTCAGTCTGAAGGCGCTCAGCTCTCTCTCTCTGTGGGTTGGCAAGCCTAACTCCTCTAACAAGTCCCCAGAGGCACCCTACTCCACCAGGAAGCCTCCTACCCAAAGGCACTAAACTCTCTCTCTCCGTGGGTCGGCTCCCATGCCATGTCATGCTGGTCTCCTAGTTCCGCTGCTGCCATTTCTCTGCCGCTTCTTCCGGCCATCTGTGTCTCCTCACTTCCTTCTGAGCCCTCGCCAGAATTGCCTTCGAAGTCCCTAATTTTACCAACAGTCTCTTCAAAGCAATCTAGGCTTATACTATTGGGCACCTTAAAACTCTTCCAGCCTCTACCCAATCACAGTTTCAAAACTGCTTCTACGTTTTAGGTATCTGTTAGAATAGCATCATAATCTCAGTATCAAATTCTATCTTAGTTATCTAGTGCTGCTATAAAACAAATACCACAAGTGGATGTCTTTAACAAACAGGAATTTATTCTTTCACAGTTTAGGAGGTTAGAAGTCCGAATTCAGGGCACCAGCTCTAGGGGAAGGCTTTCTCTGTCAGTTCTGGGGGAAGGTCCTTGTCCCCTTTCAACATCTGTGGACTTAGTGTTCCTTGGACATCTCCGTGTATCTTGGCATCAATCTTTCCATGGGTCTAGGAGCTTTTCAGCACAGGGAACCCAGGTCCAAAGGATGCACTCCACTCCTAGCTCTTCTTTCTTGGTGGTAACGAAGTCCCTCTCTGCTCCTTTGTCTCTTTTATAACGCAAAAGAGATTGACTCGAGATAGAATCCAGGGAGGCGGGGCCACGATGGTGGAGCAGTCAGATGGCTTCCTATGTCCCTCTTACAACAAACACCTGAAAAAACTAGTGAATTGATTGTATATGAATATCTAGGAGCCCTGAACAAAGCAAAGCTGAGGAATCAGACTGAGTGACGGGGGAGAGAGAGACAGTGCAGAAGCAGCGAGGAGTTGCCTGACCTGACTGGCAGGAGCTGCAGCCCTTCAGCCCTTATCAACTCAGGGTGGGCAGTGAGGCTGGCAAACAGCTGTGCGTGCTGGTTCAGTCGGGAGGCGCTTTCCACATCAGGAGATATCTGGCAGCAGAGAATCTACTTGGACTCTCCGAACCAGTGAAAAGCAACACTCAAGTGGCAAAAAATAAGTACTTGCATGTGGTCTATTGCAGGCATTTTTTTTTAAATCCATTTGGGAAAAACCTCTCTCCCATTTATCTCCTCCCTCCCTGCTCTGCACCTGGTCCCAGCCAGCTTCAGCAATCTGTGAGTCCCCTGGGCCGGAAGTAGATCCCATAAGGCACCCTGACCCATTCTCCTGATCTTGGAGAGGGAACAAGCTAACAAACAGGGAGAAAATAAGCTACCAGCTCCCCTAAGCCAGGACCTCAGGGTTAGCACAGCTCCTTTGCCTAGGCGCAGGGATAAGGGGTCTGCAGACTTTGAGTGTCTTCCATCCCTGCATAAACTTGTGAGCCCACCTCAACAGCATAAGCCTCACTACCACAGTACAACAGGGTAAATACCTGAAGTCTAACTTCAACTGTTTAAGCTGTGAAGTGGCAGGTTTCTGACATTTGACACTGTTCTGCCCTTTAGGCAGACTACTTACCTGTCCACATCAGGGGCTGGAGGACTGGTGGCTCTACCCAGGCAACCTAGTCACCTGCTACAGGCGTCCAAGAATAGGTGGTGTCCCCCAGTCCTTACAGCCAACAGAGTAGGGTGCTCATAGTCAGACTGCAAAACTCACCTACCTACTCGCTCTAGGGAACAGGGACACACTTTCCTTTCAGACACTCAGGGGCAGCCATCAGCCCCCTGCCTTGCTCAGCATGTGACCCCCTACTGCAGCCAGATACTTGTGCCTACACCAATCACTCATGTCTCTCTAAGACTGTAGGTGAGAGCCTGCACCACACACTTGGTGGCTGACTGCCTGGACACATGAGCTGAATACATACAGGAAAATTTAACGGATTCTTGGGCACACACACTTAGTAACAGACCTAACTACCTGGTGACAGGACATTAGAGCTTCAAAGGCGCCAATAAACAAACGAGCACACACAAGCAGCCTATTTGGGCATATCAAAACAAAACAAAACAAGAAGCTAGGACACACTAAACAAATGTAAAATAGAATTATAATAAATTATCGATGGCTCAGAGACAACAGTCGATATCAAGTCACATAAAGAGGCAGACCACGGTGGCTTCAGCAAACTCCCAAAATAAGGAATCAATACATTTTATGGAGGATGAGAATTTCTTGCAATTACCAGAGGCAGAATACAAAAGGTTACTTCACACAACTCTTCAAGAAATTGGGAAGGAAATTCGTCAAAACACAGAGACATCCAAAGAAAATACAGACAAAGCAGTAGCGGAACTTAAAAAGGTTATTCAAGAGCATAATGACAAATTTAATAGACTGCAAGAATCCATAGAGAGACAGCAATCAGAAATCCAGAAGATTAACAGTAAAATTTCAGAATTGGACAACGCAATAGAAAGTCATAGGGGCAGAATTGAGGCAATGGAAGTCAGAATTAGTGACACTGAAGATGAAGCACTTGACACCAACTTATTTAAGGAAAAATCAGATAAAAGA
>NW_004443982.1:139303-140934 GCF_000243295.1 Trichechus manatus latirostris
AGAATTATATATCCAGCAAAACTGTCTCTCAAATATGATGGTGAAATTAGGGCAGTTCCAGATAAACAGAAGTTTAGGGAATTCACAAAAACCAAACCAAAATTACAAGAAATACTAAAGGGAGTCCTCCACTTAGAAAATCAGTAACATGAGATAACAACCCAAGACTAGAACACAGGACAGGGCAACCAGATAGCAACCCAGATATGGAAACCACAAAAATACATAAAAGCTAAAACAACGAAAATAGGGAAACAGAGATATCAATATGTAAAAGATGACAACATTAAAAGAAAAAGGATGGACTTAAAAAACGTACACATAAATTTTTCATATGGAGAGGAAGTCAAGGTGGTATAAAGAAATAAAAGACTGGTATAAACTTAGAAAAATAAGGGTAAATATTAAGGTAACCACAAAGGAAACTAACAATTCTACAAGTCAAAACAAACAAACAAACAAAAAACTAGAAAAATATAAAAACTGAGCAAACACAAAATCAACAACAATGAAAAACGTTAAAAGAAAATACACAAAGAAAAACGGCTCAGCACAGAAAATTAAGTGGAACAAAGAAACTGCGAACAACACACACAAAAAGACATCAAAAAGACAGTACTAAAGTCATACCTATCAATAATTATGCTGAATGTAAATGGATTAAATGCACCAATAAAGAGACAGAGAGTGGTAGACTGGATAAAAAAGAAAAAAAGAAACATGATCGGTTTATATGCTGCCTAAAAGAGACACACCTTAGACTTAAAGACACAAAGAAACCAAAAATCAAAGATGGAAAAACTATATCAAGCAAACAACACTCAAAAACGAGCAGGAGTGGCAATATTAATCTCTGACAAAATAGACTTTAGAGTAAAATCCATCACAAAGGATAAGGAAGGACACTCTATAATGATTAAAAGGTCAATACACCAGGAGGACACGACTACAATAAATATCTATGCACCCAATGACAGGGCTCCAAAATACATAAAACAAACTCTAACAGCACTGAAAAGACAGATAGGCAGCTCCACAACAGTAGTAGGACACTTCAGCACGTCACTTTCAGCGAAGGACAGAACATCCAGAAAGAAGCTCAACAAAGACACGAAAGAGCTAAAAGCTACAATCAACCACCTTGATCTCATAGACACATAACGAACACTCCACTCAACAGCAGCCAGGTATACTTTCTTTTCCAAAACACATGGAACATTCTCCAGAATAGACCACATATTAGGCCATAAAGCAAGCCTTAACAAAATCGAAACATTGAAATATTACAAAGCATCTTTTCTGACCATAAAGCCATAAAGGTTGAAATCAACAATAGAAAAAAAAATCAAACACATGGAAACTGAACAACACCTTGCTCAAAAACTACTGGGTTATATAAGAAATTAAGGATGGGATAAAGAAATTCATATATTCAAATGAGAATGAAAATACATCCTACCAGAACCTTTGGGACACAGCAAAAGGAGGGCTCAGAGGTCAGTTTATAGCAATAAATGCACACACCCAAAAAGAAGAAAGGGCCATAATCAAAACAGTAGCCCTACAACCAGAACAAGTAGAAAGAGAGTAGCAAAAGAAGCCCTCAGGCGCCAAAAGAAAGGAAATAATAA